>NW_028186868.1:3461464-3521754 GCF_003343005.1 Rhea americana
TGATGTGTCTGTGGTTAAGCTAATGAAAATTTGGGCTGCCTCACAAAATTTTTCTTCTGCGTTGGCAAAAGTCCTTCCACAGTTTTCTGTCATTGGCCAAGGGGGGTGGGGAAGAGRGGGAAAATCAGTATGTAATATTTAATACTGTGTTTGATCTACAAACCAGTTTCTGGTCAGCTAGTTTAAATCTATATTAYAGTGATAAATGCTGAACAAGCCACAGATGAGAAGGTGAATGAGCAGCTGTCATCTCCTCCTCTTTCTATTGTCTTATGGCTTTTCAATTATAATTTTAACAGCCATTAAATTATAATTTAAAACAATGGTAGGAGACATCTCAAGGAAAAACAATGCTGACAGCAACATAACATGATGACATGTATGTCTATGGGTATGTTTCTATATCAGCTTGCTGATAGGTACAACACAATACTTGTGGCAGGTTTATTGTACTTAATTGTTAATCTGTGGAAGTGGATGTAGGCAAATGGGAAATTTGAAAGAGAACTCTTGTAATTCTTACTGGGGAAAAATCATTTATGTTAGAATATATTTGTACAAGACAGTCCAATTTTATTGCTATTTCTCCTGTGTGTATGTTTGGGGTTTTTAAGCATTTCTGATAAATTCATCTTTTATTTCTGGAGAGTGAATAAATGTTTGGCCAGAAATCAGGGATTTTAAGAAAGCTTATCTGCTGAACTAACTTGTCACAAGGCAGCTGAGGCAATCGATGATAGCGATGATGGTGGTAAATTGCCCTACTGCAACAGGAGGGATGGAAGGCAGGATAAAACAGATGGAAGGCTGTCTTGTTTGAAAGTTGATCAAGATTAGCAATTACAAAAACAAAAAGAAAACCCAGAATCAACCCACTCAGCAAAATCCAGCTTGAAACTGGCTGAGTAGCAGCATATTAAACTGGTAGGCAGGTGGCATCGCATATGAGCATGGAGGCTATATCCTGTTGAGAGCTGTGCTCTTCTGTCTCCTTGGTACATTGATTGTAAAGACATGTGGTATCTCTGAGAATTGTGAAAAGGCTGGACCAGGAGTCACTGCATTGTGTTTTACTCTTTACTCTCTAAACAAATATTTTACCTGTGCTTCCCTGGGCACAGACCYGAAGAAAGTTTGCAGTCAGGATACAGCAGATCTCCAAAAGATGCAGTGGGTGTATGAAGAACTCAGTGTCAGCGCCACAGGCAGCTGACATTGTTAGTGAGCTCCTCTACTGCTGCTAGAGTATTTGAAGCCTAAATACATGACAAATCAAGATATATGTGATTGTTTGTAACTTTGACCAAAGGTCTCAAAGGACACTAAGTTCATGAAATTTCATGAAAATAGGCAGCTGGCTGGAGGGGGATTACTCTYTTGGTGCCATCGCTGACAGGGGTCTAATACATCTGCTTGTGCTCTGTGTTTCAGGGATTGAGCTCTGTCCTCCTGGGCACCGGTTCATGATCACGATGGTGGCAAGTTTCATCGAAATGGCAGGGCAGTTCCTCATGCCTGGRCTGGCTGCCCTCTGCAGGGATTGGCAGGTCCTCCAGGCAGTCATCATCTGCCCTTTTCTGCTGATGCTGCTTTACTGGGTGTAAGTATTCTTCCCCTTGTCAAGTCACAGAACATGCAAGCCCCTAACGCTGGATTTGAGAGGTGCTTTTGATAGATAAATCTGTCCCTTTGTTCTTTTATTCACCTTTTGCAAAGATGTGAATTTAAGATGAGAAGTAATAACTTTATAATTTACTGCAGYGCGCACACAGGTTATGTACTGAAATAGGATGGGAAGCTGGGAGAAAGTTCTGTTTTGGTAAGCAGAAAGTTGTACTTTGTAATTATCCTCTCTTAAGACAGGACACRTTTCCTTTAGCCATCTGTGCCCCTTTAAAGGTGGAAAAAAGATTCTCAAGAGGATGCATTTCAGCCTACTTGTTGTCAKATTGTGGCTGTACAACTAAATTTTTCCCTTAGAATCTGTATTGCGGTTCTGGGCTGCCACTATTGGTTCGTTCAGCCTTGGTTAGCCAAGCTTGGATAAAAATAACATATATCAGCAAAGGTCTGCTGTGAATAAGCACATTTGGAAGTCTAATATACATGAGGTACCTGGCTCCAAATTGGACTCCCTAGTAGATTTTGCCCAAATTAGCACGTGCTGGGCCAAAGGCTGCATTGCCAGTCTCAGTTGGGCTGTTTTAGCACATGATAGTTCCCACAAATAATGCTCTCCTAGTTGTTTCTTTTACTTCTTTCTGGCAGCTGCGTTGGGGTTGCTGTTCAGCTTTGTGCTCCAGGTTTGATACTATCGATACTGAAAGAAATAGTGTGGCTCTTACTGATGGCAGGTACCAGGTCCATCTTCACCAGGACTTTGTAAACCTCCCTAAAAYCACTCCTTGTTGTTCTGTCTTAATAGTGACACACAGTGGTGGCATAACACAACAGAGGCTTAGGACAACAGTATTGTACAATACCAGAACAGTAAAAAACACTCTAGATAATTCATTTTCAAGGTAATGCTAAACAAGGTTAAAATATGCAGTTATGCAGTTGTTGCATACTGAAAAATGTCAAAAACAGCCATCGCACCATGCGGAACCAAGTTGCACCTTCCCAGACCCACTTGGTAGTTGTAACCTGTAACAGCTTGCAACATGTAATAACTTGTAACAGCATGTAACAATGTATAATAGTTCTATATATTTTCCTCTTTCTCATGCACATATTGCAGAAGCCCCYAGTGGGGATTTCTCTGTCTAGCCCTGAGCAGACATATGGCAGCTTAGGCTGAGTGCAAAAAGCAGCACACAGGAGAGAGGTACAAACAAGCTCTTTTACAAGAAAATGACTGTGGTTTTTCCTGTTTTTTACCATACAACATCTAAATAGTCTCATCTCATTAGTGTTATCTTGATGATGGATAACCTATAGTCTTCTTGCTTGTATATGGTACTGTTCTCGTAAACCTTCCATCTGTTATACTCATGCAAACATGCACGAAGGTCAGCTCCAAAACTGCCACCTGAAAAGCAGTATAGGAGCCACTGGATAGGAACCCAAATGGGATAGAATACGTATGGGTAAAGGACAGTAAAATGCACTGAAGATGTCTAACAAATATGATAGAATAAATGGACAAAAGTAACTCTTCAGCACTTTTATGGAGGTTGCGTGTTTTCCACGTGCCACGTCCAGATCTGATACATTTTTGTTGAAAGGTCATCAGGGRCCTCTTCACTGGGCGGCACTGAGAGGGATAGGAAATGCTGACATGTGTTCCTAATCTGCACAAGCTCTGTGGCATTTTGACTGGGCGGGATAGAGAATGCAAATATATTCCACTTATAATGTGTGATATGACAGCTTGATAAGTAGTAATAGTAGCCAAAATATCAGGATTTGCGTAGCYTGGGTTTTTTCAAATTTGCAGAATTGAACTGTAGTTAGGATGGCTGTTTAATTATACTGCTGGTACAGTATGCACTTTTCTCTTAGGCTTTTCTCTCCCGTCTGTTGCATATTCTCTGGAAAGCTTTACTGTTTTATTACTTCTCTCCTTTCATCCCCTCTTCCCTCATCATTGTGTTGGAGAACAGAGCRTGGACTCTCAGCATATGTTACAGATGAAGGAAAAAAATGAACTGATTTATAATGAAAGAGCTAAAAAACCTACACTTGAGCACTGCTTGCTAACTGCCCATAGTGTACCTATTTAGTTAAATAATAGAAGCTGTGACAGCCCCCTATACTCCCTCCACCTTCCTTCTTTCTTGGCTCACTTTTATCTCCTGAAGCAAAAGAGCCATTCACCTCTCCATGCTGGCGGTTAGCTCTCTCCCAGCTATATATTTGCTCAGCTATCAGGCTTGTGCAGTAAGAGGTTATAYGGCTCCCTAGGATCAGGATGCCTGAGCAGAGCTGGGGAGTTGGGCACCAACAGAGGAAAAGGAGGAAGCAAATTTCTCTAGGAAGGAAGATCTGATGGATCGTGACATTTGGAAACTGAGTTCATGCCCCTTCTCAGTTCTCAAGTAATTCTGGAGTAGGCAAGAGGCAGCCACGCAGGCCGGATGGGAGCACAGGGGTTGATGGCATGCAGATTAAAATACATTAATAGAAGGTGGACTCCCTTCAAGTGTATGTTTCAGATCAGTGAGAGAAGGGGAACTCCAGTTCTCCAATTACACAGAGGTGTTATTTCCTCTTGTACATAGGAAGCTTCTGATGGGACTATGCCATGAAGGTCAGCAAAGATACTAATAATCTAAAACAAATTCCTGCTTCACTCTAAATAGAAGTGAAGAGGTGGAAAAGGCTGACTTGTTCCTTTTTGGTGCTATACAATAGGGTTTAGCCTTACCAAAACACAGATCTTGGATTGTAGTGACTGGAGTTATTTCCCTGGGGCAGACCTCTGGTTTACACACTGTGCCTTTTCCATGGGCATGGGTTTACTTTGCATCCAAACTAGATAGATTCCAGCTGTGCATGGTACCTACCTGGTCTTATTTCTGACTACCTAGGGTTTTTCTCTACTGCTAGGATTTCTTGGATTTAGGATGTTTTTTCAGTATCCCTCTCACCCTTCCCCCCTCCTCTCTCATGAGCAGCAGCTGTGTAACAGGAGAAKAACATTTCCCTCCACCCTCTGTCCTCTCCTTTGTCTGTGGAAGGTTCCCTGTTCCCTTGCTGCTGAAGGAAGTGGAAAGCTGTCAACCAGCTGTCTGCARTCAGCAGCTTGATGATCTGGGAGACTGACCAACTCTACCGCTTTCCCTCAGCAGAAGGCTTTCTCCACTCTTTACAAAGAGAGCTCCAGAAGGGAAGACACCAAAATGAGTTAGTGGGGAGCAGGGAGAGACAGAAGGAGAAAGTTGGTAGATACGCACTTCTCTCTTGAAGAGAGAAGAAAAGAGGGTGATTGGGCAGTGGTCTTGTAGCAGAGCAACATTTAACCTATTCTCTACCTCATGACAGATTAGTATGTAATGGCAGGTGATAAGGGATGCTGTTGTGACAAAATTTCTGCACAGAAGTATTGCAGACAGTGCATTGGCTCTTTTGGCTTTTGAGTTTATTATACTGCTTAGTTTGGCAAAAGTAAAGGTGTAAAAAAAGATCATTTGCAGCAGGCTGCGTACTCTGCAAGTGGGCTCACACCCTTGCATGGAAACAGGGGTAAGCAGGCTTTGCACTTGCTCTGCCTGATATCCTGGGGCTGAAACAATACAGGAAATAAATGATCCTTAAATTAACTTCCTGCTCCTCATGTTGAGTGGTAAAACAGGCAAAAGATCTGGGATTTCTGTACCTACTGTCTGAGAATCATACAGGAGGTGGGAGGCAGAGACAGCTTTTGTCCCAGTGACTGGCCCCATGATGGCGTTTGAGACTAGCTGTTCCTGCCGTTCTCTTCCTTTTCCTACAAGCAGGTGTTCTCCATAGATGTTGTCGTTTGGGATCTGTAACTGGCCTAGTCTTCAGAGCATTCCTGCTGAGGTGAGAAGACTCACATAACAAGCAGTGAAAGTTTAAAACAAACAAACAAACAAAAAAAAGTGGAAAGGAGAAGGTACTTATCCTAAAATACAAACCTGGTCAAGAGCAACACTGTTTTCAACGAGGCTATGTGGAGCCTAACTTGTGCTTCCTTCTTGGACTGGAGCTGTAGGTCTGAGAAAATCCTCTTTATGCCACCTCTGATTTTACAGTTTATTTGAAGACTGTTTGCATAGGTGATATTTTCAGGCTGGGGTTTTTTGATGCCAGCTTTGAACATGCTCTACTGCTAGTAAGCCTAGATGCCTGCAAGCTTGTAAGCTGGACTCTCCCCAGGCTCATAGTATTTTCAGACTTCCTGGTGAGCTTGAAGGAGCTCTTTCTCAATAGCTAATACCTCCTGCCCAAAAGATATTTGTACATGTGCAAGTGGGAGTAGAAGGGGCAAGAAGCAAATGATATATTCTATCCTTGCATCCTCTGTGTTTTGCTTTGCAGAGTGGACCAATATAAGCCCTTTCTCTGAGAGACAGAAGCATCACCCCTGTTTAATTTAGCATTAATAGTGACTTCCAGCTCAATTCTTCAAAGGTGGATGTGTGACCCACTAGCCTTTTCCTGAGGCTCTTTTATTTTTACATACAGTTCCTGCCTTTCGTAGGTAAAAGAGTACTTTACTAACCAGTTCATCTCAGACTTCAATTTTCTTCCTGTGTTCAATGTTCCTCATTTGCTGCTCTATTTGCTTTTCTGCCTGCCTCTCTCCTAGTCCAGTTCTCCTCCACCCTGCACACCCCTTCCAGTTTCTAGCATCTTTTTTACCATTTGACTTCCCCTTCTGCTCCCTCTGACCTGGATTTCCATGCACACTGCCTGGAACATGGTGCTGCTCTCCCCTTCTGCTGGGAAGGTAGAGAGGAGGGATTGATTACCTAGAGGGCAAGCAGGTAGCAAAATGAATCCAGACCTTTCTCTTCATTTTCCTGAAATTGCTAAAATTATCTCTGTGCATGAGCTAAGGCATTTATGTGATTGCACGTTTAAAGGCCTTCCAAGTATAAGCTGAAAGCCACCTTTTTGTCATTGGTTTTAGTAGCTGCATTATAAAAGAAAACACATTCCTTAATTCATCCCCCTGCTATCAACTGCAGGTTTCACTGCTTCAGTCCGTTACTGACCCATGGAATGACAACAGCTTGAAGGGAAAGTGTATATCCTGTAGGCCAATTTAAGAGCCATTATTGTACAATAACTTTACTTTGGCTACTGTATAATTAGCACATTTCTTGTTATCAGGTCTTTCGTGTGTGATTTTTCTGAGGAAAAGGAGGCAGTGGGATAAGGAAAAGGGGGAAGAGATGTTTGACTTTTCCTCCCCCGTTGCTAAGTTGACTGTTCAAAAACTGCAGATTGGTGACTCAGGCTGTCCCCTTTCCAGAGCCAAGCACTGAGAATTCTTGCATTCAGAGAATTATTAATTTTTCAGAATATGCATTTGCAATACAGGCTATTCTGCAAGAGAATATGCCAAAGCATCTGTGCAGCACCAGCGTAGTAAATAAGCTGTCAAGCTGAATGGCTGTCGTCATTGCTTTTACATATTTTTATCATCTTGCATCAATTGGATTACAGGCTGGCAGATATCTTTTTCCTCCTTAAGTAGAATACTGTACTTTTTCTTTATTTAGGATGAAGTTCTCAATAGGATGTTGTCCAAGTTGCATTAACCTTAAAAGGTAGCAGTGTAATGGTGTAATTGTGTGCCCTACTGCTTAAAGGTATAGGAAATAAGACAGCATCCATAGCAAAGATAACTACTTTGTGGTGGAAAATAGAGATTCATTGGATATTTGAAGTTTAAAATAGTTGCTAAATTAGTTGTTAGAAAAAGTTTTTCAGAAAATTTGTGGAAATGTGCAAACAAGAAAGAAAAATATGCTTGTAGCAATATTTGGAAGTATCCATATCTATGAAAATGATTTTATACACACACACACACACACACACACACACACACACACACATATATATATATATATATGTACACACACGCACACACACATGCTCCTTTTGGTTGCGTGTAAGAAATAAATTCATCTGAAAAGAGCAGGGAAGGCTGAACACCAAAGCTAGAGGTTCAGGTGAATGTCAACACTTGAAGGAAATAGCTGGATGAAGAATAAACTTTTCAGTAACCGTGTGTGTGTGTATGTATTTTTAAGGTGACTCAGATAACATAATATTTTTTGCTAGTGGAAACTTTTGTAACAGCTAGACATGATCTGGAGCATACACAGTATTGATCTGAATAAAACAGTAGCTTGAAATCTGCATATGAGGGAGAAGATTTTTTTTTTACATGTTTAAAAATACATTTTAAAAATTGCATTATAATCCTAAAAATAACTCTTCTCAGTTCCCTCTCCATCTTTACAAGAGAATTCAAATCACTTCTGTCATCTAGAGATTTTTCTTCCTTCCTTGATCTGAATTACCCTGTCTTAATTGCACAACTCATTTATTCCCTGCTTGATGGCAAGTATCTATTGCACACAAAGCTTCCTCCTTCTCCCAGTTCTATCAGAATTGTACTAATAGTCATAACTATTCTAATATGTTATAAAATTCTAATCTGCCCTATTTCTAGGGCATTAAGCCCTATTTCTAGGATAATACCTGCATCCTTTGTGAATCAGTATTAAAGAAAATATGATTAATTTGCATATTGATAATCTTTTTCCTGTTTATTTGTTTTGTAAGTGATACTTCGGCTTTTTGAAAACAATGACATAGCACATAAATGGTTAAACAAGCAGCTAGACACAATCTGTTCTTTCTCCAAGAGAAACTCAGAAGTGACCCTAATGTGTTTTCCATCTTTAAAGTATTTTCCCAGAGTCTCTTCGGTGGCTAATGGCTACACAACAGTTCGAAGCATCCAAGGAACTTATCCTTCAATTCACTCGCAAGAACAGGATGAACCCGGAAAGCGATATCAAGGGAGTGGTGCCCGGTGAGTAGAACAGGCAGCCGCAAGTCAGACCACGGAAGGCCACGCAAATGACATTGCTTGCTCTTCTCTGAAAGTCTCCAAATGCTGTTAACTGCCCAGAATTAAATACTCGCTATCTCGAAAGTCATCCTATTCATTCATTTAGCTTTCCTTGAAAAACAATTCCAAATCCCAGCACTGTGTTTACAACTACTTGGTCTATTGAACAGTCCTAGACGTTTCTTGAAGAAAATTTTACCATGGCTACAGAGTGCGCCATCAGCTACGTGTGCCTCAAACTTATATGTTGAGAGTGCTCCTGACTGGGACCGTGGCCATCAGAAAACATTTTTGTTGATTTGGAAAAGTGACAAAAACACCAGTCCCCTGGCAGCTCTAAAACAGATTACAGATCTTTTCCTAAGAGTCACTTTGCTTTTCTTTCCTGTAGTGTTTGAATTGCATAGTTCTGGAGTGGCGGGAGTCCTGCAAACAGTAGTGATAGGTTGGAGCTTTTCATTAAGAATGTAAATCGTTATTCCTTGGTTTACTGATGGCTTTTTTTTTTTTAAAAAAAAAAAAAAAAGAGCAGGTTATTGCTGTCACTGGGTTTGCCACTGAAATAGTTGTGCTGCTGTCCCCCTGAGTGCCTTGCACTTGCAGAGAGTCTGTGCATGTGGCTCCTCCTGCTCTGTAATTATAAGAAAGTGGAGGATTTTCTGAAGCTCCTTCATCTCACTGCTACGCCTGCTAAATTCAGGCTCCTCTTTTCCTTCTCACAGATCTGACAGTGCCCATGAATACCTATTTATGTATGTCATTTATATTCTGAATCAGACTACCTACTAGTCAGAAAAGAGTTGAAATATTTCTTTTTTTGCACACTTTCATACCAGTATGGGTTGCAGGGAGACCTCACTCAATAATCTCTGCTCTCCAACTGGTGTTACAAGGGAGGCTTTCCACGCTTAGCTAGCATTCACTGTCTAAGATCTCTGGAGTAATGTACCTTAAGATACGTCAGGGCTAAAGATGTCTATCTGCACTGGAATAGATTTCACCCAGAATGGGAAATATTCACTGTTCCGTAAGAAAAATTCACTGACCGATGCTCAGGAAATGAAGCAGTCTTTCTCAGTAATGTGCTTAGAAGTGAAGGGGAGAGAAATATCTTTGGGTCTGCGCTGCATCTAGGTATTCATACCAAGGTCACAGCTGTGATTTCTGTTACTGGTGCTGCAGTTGGCAGAGTTGTTTTAATCGTCCTGTATGCGTGTGGATTGCCTGTCTGCGGTCACAGTGCCTGCACTCACCTCGCTGTGGCCTGGCCGCAAGGTATAAAAGATCTCCTGGAAAGGCTCTGAAAAACTGGGATGCAATGGAGCTGCCATTATACCTGGCGAACCACATCACCTCCTTTTTGCAGATCTCCCCTGTAGCACAAATGAGGAAGAATCTTGGAGCAAACCTGTCTCTGAGGCAATGAAATGCCTGTCTTGGAGAGTCCCAKGCAATTCTAAATTTGGCTTTTCTCAGCTAGTCGGGTTCTTGAATTTGCAGACAAAATGCAAAAAAATGTATTTTCAGGAAAAAAGATAAATTATCTGAATTTCCTTTAAGGGAAAAAAGGCAAAGATACAATTGTGTTCTAGAGGGATTTTTTTAAAGCCATTTATGCTGATATTGTCCATGGAGGAATGTTAAGTATCAAAAAAGTTTTATGACTGTTATTTGTGACCAATTACATTTTCCAGCAGTTTCGTGGTAGGGGTAAACCCCTGTTTAAAGAGGGGCTCTCTTTCATGTGGAAAACAATATTATTTAARCATCTTGATGCAACGGATTCTCTGCCTGCAGTGATACATTAGCACACACCAGTTGTTAGTACATTACCCTTTGCAAAATTTCCTGAGTAATACAGAACATGCTTATTTCTGCCTCCTGGCTGATGCCAGTGGGTTTTTTGGTGTGTGGGGGCGTGTTTTGGGAGGGAAGGGAAGGGATAGGAATTTTCTCCTTCTCTTTCTCTTTTTCTAAACTCTCTCRGCAGTCCCACATGTTAAGGCTTTTCTGACACAGCTCTGAGGTGATGCTGTGTTTTTGTAGGGGAAACGAGGGAGGAGCAGCATCAAAAGGATTAAGTCATCTTAGCTAAAGGTTTTGGAAGGACCTTCTCTCTCGTTTTGGGTGTATGGGAGTGCTGACAGTCTGAATAAGGATTGTGGAAAGGTAGAAAATCTGAATGAAGAATTTGATCAAACAGCAGACSATATGTCTCTCAGTGGGTCCGTAAGCAGAAGAAAGTGTGCTTGTGTGTTACAGTCACATCTGCATAAAATTGTTGTAGTAGGGAATGGGTAAAAAGCTTAAACTCATCTGTGAGAAAGGATGCCTGATTTAGCTTGATGCAGATATCTCCTATTTCCTCTTTATTCCTTTGTTGAGTTTTCTTATCTATGTGGAAGCTTTTTTTTTGTTTGTGATTATTTTATTCTCTGTTTTCCATCTGCAAARGCTGCAAATTGTTTTGCTTTAGTTAGGGTCTGCCGTTGTGTTGCCGTTTACTGACTCACTACATTGCCATAATAGCTTCATAAGATTGAGTGACTCACTGCATTTAAATGATAAACTGCCTCCATACAGGCCCTTCCAGCTGGAAACCCTCTTGTGATTGTACTCATACGTATCAGTCAGATTAGTATATCCTGGATAACAGATCGTTATAGGAGTTACAGTAGCTGCATATATACCCATTTGACAGCTGATAAAAGTTCCATAATAAAAAGAACTAGAATTCAAGTGGGTGAAGTATTTCTGGGATGGAAGACAAAGCAATGCTGAATTGCAGTCCAAGCAAAGAACAGGTTTATTTTTCCTTCTAAAGAATCACATCATTCCCATTGCCTGCTGAGAGCTTCTCCTGGTCCATTTGGTTTTTCTACCCATCACTGAAACTGCCATCAGTCTTCTGTAAAGCCTGTTTGCTCCATAGAGAAACCACCCAYGTGTTGGGGTGGAAGGGGAATGAAAGCAAAATTATGTGATGTTTTTTGAATCAATCCATTGGATGAGAGCAACTTGCCAATGCTCTTCTATGAGATGTCTCTGGAGAGAACAAAATGTCTTGACAGGGGTCCAGTTGCCACCAAAAGGGCAAACAGTTGTCATAACCTCTGTGTCTGGATAAAATCAGCGTGGTCAATTGATGCGCTATGCTTAGCCAGCGAGAAAGTGTACGAGTGCTGTTGCACCAGAAACAAATTRAAGTGAGACAAGGAATCTTGATAGTTGAGAGTGACATAAATTAACATTGGCCTTATCTTCACYATAACCTGACCCAGGGTTGTAGTGTAATGTTTGTTGTTAGCTGCAAAACAAAAGGAGAGTTGTCCCCTCAGCAGTTTTTGAGCGGATTTATTTCTAAATGATTGATATACTTCTCATGTTTGCTAGGAACAGTTTGCCTTGTGAACAGTTTTTTACTTTTATGTAGCTATTTTTTCTTTCACGCTTAGGAAATTTAGGTATACAATCAGACCCAGCTTAATCATCTCTAGTGTTTTGAATCCCAAAATTTTCACCACTTGACTTAACATTTCACCCTGTTTCAGAAATAAGTTTCAATTTATTTTTGCATCAAAATGCTGATTTTTATCCAACTGCTTATCAAAATCTCATTTATAAAATTGGCTTATTAAGATTTGTTGACAAATATTTCAAAATTTTACCCAAAAAGTAAGCTTTTKTTATAAGAAAATGAATTATTTTGATAATATTAACTCAGTACAGGTTTTTCACTGTCAGTTTYTTCAAAAACTTCCCCATCTCTTCCCTGTCCCCTTGTAAAGCAARAAAAAAAAATTCATTTCAGTGTGACTACAAAGTAGTCATTTTTACCTCAGCCAAATACATCTTAGAAAATGTATAGAACAGAGATTGCATTAAAGAACTGAAGAAAAAATTGTTTAGGGGATTTGGAAATCCCAAAGCACCAATTGTCCTCACACCATTTTAAAGGAGTGTGTAGTAGGTTAAATGGCGGTTGTGCTGTTGATAGGATGCCTTTTCTTTTTTTCTCTTTTTTTTTTTTTTTTTTTTTCCTCCCAAGGAAAAAGGGGCCAAGGGCTTGGTTTTTTGGCTGGAATAGGTTGACTGCTGCAAGCTAATCTCTGCTCCATCACTGTATTTGGTTGCATTTTGYAATGTGCAACTTGGAAAATCCTATCAGTAACTATCAATGTGTCAGACTTGATGCTTCCACGGAAACCCTCCCTTGTGCGGTTTTCATTGTATTTGTTTATGGTGAGGGACATTTCAGACATTCCTTAACAGAAGAATAATTGCCTGACCGGATTGAGTAACAATGCCCTATTTTTCCTCCTCTGTAGAGGAAAACACACAGGATGCAGRCATTTATTTCTAAGATGTCAGTGGAAGGAGTCACAAAAATACTCTACATCATAGAGAAATAATCATATAATGGCAAAAGTGGCCACAAAGATCAAGCATACAAGTAGACACAAAAGCTTAAAAGTGTAGAATACATTTTGGAGGAGGAGTGGAGTGCAGTGCTGACAAACTGTGTGTGTGTGTGTGTGTGTGTGTGTGTGTTGACTGCAGTGAGGAAAACTGAGGTTTTGGGCTTTTCCTTTAACAGAAAAAAAATATTCTTCGCCTTTTTTGCTACTGAGCCATATACTTCCATGATTTTTATTTTTTATACATGAACTAGATTACARTTTTGTTTTGCTATGTATTTTATTTTTCCTAACCACAAGAGTTGGATATGGCATAGTTACACCCTCTTTTTTGATTAGATAGAATATAAAGGGAAGGAGGAAGAGGCATTATGTCTGAAAGTCAATCTCTTTTTCCCTAGTAGGAGAGATTAACTCTCTCAAACCTACAGACCTGTGCTAATATCCTTAGACCATCACAGCTACGACTGTGCTACTGTTTTAAATACAAAGAATGGGATGGATGAAGAGTCAGGTGTATTAGCTAATAAAAGAAAGCAAATTCTCTTGCCCTGTAATATAGGTACCTGCATGTGATGCAGATACAAACTTGTTGATTGTGTCCCTTTATCAGATCCATTTCCAAATTGTTTAATTGTGCCAGACTTAAATACCTCACAGTAGTCCCAAGGGATAGAAATTCAGTTCAAACAATTCAAGCTGCTACTTAAATGCAACCTGTAAGTCTTCAAGACAAAGGACTGTGTATGGAGATTGGAGATGGAAAGGATGGAGATTTCTATTTCAAACAGAGTAACAGCCAGTGGGCAGTGATTTGTGTGATTTCCTTCAGAACATGAGGTACACAATAAATATGAATGTAGAATAAAACTGATCAGTTTAAGTCCTCCTCTGCTAACTAGATTTGCAGAAATGAGAGAAGAGCCCATGTATGTGTTGACTGTCCCTGGTGAGGATGAGCTCTGACAATTGCAGGGTTTGGAGGTAGCAGGGTAGAAGGACTCTACTGAGTACTTGCCTTTTAATGCCACTGGGAAAAGCCAAATAAGCATCTTTTTATTATAAAAAAATAAAAAATGATGTCAGCCTTTATTTAAGCCTGAATGAGTCTTTATCAGCAATTCAGTTCTCTGCAGACTCATCGCTGGCTGCACTCCAGCCTATCACAACTTCTTTGTGTTTTGGCACAGTGGGTCTTTGTCAATGTTGCTACTTTTCTTCTGGAGGGGCTAATTTTGTATGACTGAGTCTAGAGGGCTGGCAGCTCGCCCTGGTGCTCATGGCACTCTTGTGGCCCCTTGTGCATGAAGAGTGGGAAGGACGGATTAGTTTGGGTGCAGCTGAGAGGAAAGAAGAGAAGAAGCCTTAGGAACCAACATGAGATGGAAAGCAGTAGTCAGGACGGGTGATAGAGAAGAGGAAYACAGAGGAGAGTGAGAAGAGCAGTGGGAACACAGAAATAAAGATAGTTGGAGGGGTCTTAGAAGGACAAAGATGGTAAAGAACTTGGCTGGGGCGGGGAAAGGAAAGGAATTAATGGCTGTAGAGGAAGGAAAGAGGAGAAAAGACCTGATGAACAGGAAGGCCAGCGAGACCATGACTATTATTAGTTTCCGTCTTATCCAGAGCAAGCTATCAAGCCCAAGAATTCAGACTTTGCATTCTTCTACTGTGAAATCATCTCAGAAAATATGTGCCACATCTCCTTGTACTGCCTAATTCACCTGCTGTATCTGTTGTGGTTTCCTTTTGTAGCTCCAGTAGTAGTCAGTGGCAATGTACCTGTAGGTATCTGAAAACTCTGATATGGTTCCGCAAAAGGCCATTAGATGCATTCTTTGTTTGAATGTTGATAACATTAGAGGAACATAAATATTAACAAGTCAAGCATTCGGAAATACAAGAAGTCAGGTTGCTTGGGCAATCCTTACTTGGCCTCCTGGCATGAAGGCATGATGATACAGCCTTTAATAACATGATTACGACCTATTTTTTCCGCAGGGCGTAGGATGGACGAATCAGTGCATAGGATGGACGATGCTGTGGGAATGAAGCTGTTGTCTGTTCCTCATTTGTTGCAGAATTTGGAAGGTGTGTAGTAAATGAGGCACAGGGTTGCAGAAAGAAAGAGGACAGTCTTGGGGAAATGAAGCTAAATACCTCCTGAAGAGCTAAACTCTTTTCCTGTGTCTGCCAGGGGCATTCTTGTGTGATGATGGAAAATTCTCTGAAACCAGAGTCTTTGAATGTAGTTGCTAATCACAATTTCTTCCGTGTCTTTCTCAAGCATATAATTTTGGGGCTTGATTTGCAGATCAGTTGAGTATTTATATTGACACCTGCCACAGATGTAAATAGTAATTTCTGCAGGTGTTATGTGCCAGAGATTTTGGGCGACTCATGGCCTGCATTCCTCAAGCTATACTCCCTAAATCACTGGATGATTTTCTTATTCTGGACACAATTCCTCTATATTTTGTCTCCCAGTATACAAAATAAGAATAATCTTTTCCCTTGCTCTTACAAGAAAGTGGTGGAGATACTTTCATTGATAGTTATGAAATACGTGAATATTCTGACAGCACTGTAGGAATGTCTGTGAGGAAACCTGTGATTTTGTATTGACTATGAGATTTGGATAATAAGGCCACGTGCTAAATGGAGAAAGTAGAGACATCATTCATAGCTGCCCGTTTGCTGACTGTAGTGAGTATTCTGTGGGGAAAGACTAGTGTGTGATCGTCTACTTAAATGCTGTATCATAATGCATATGTGCAACTGAATATTGCCATGTTTCCTATATTCTTGGAGTGTAATTAGAAATAAGGATTGAAACAAATTATTGCAGTCAGTCCTCTGCTATTACAGTCACCAAGTTATATAGTTGCTTTCATGAACTGAACTTCATCTTAAACACTGTCAGCATTTTCGTTCCTTGTTTTTGTTGGAAAGACATTTCAGAATCCAAATTGTTCTTTTAGTAGAGTACATGTTAACGTTCAGCTCAAGTTTCTTGTAACTGTCCAGGTTATTTTTTCTATTTGCTCCTATTCCATGAGTATCCTTATTTTAAATATCGTTTTCTCTTTTCTCTTGCTATATTAGTAGAGAGCAATCTTGTTGTACTGGAATTCTTCTGTCTCCTCTTGTTTTGTAAACAGGCTTGCTAAGGCTTTAGTTTGTCAAATGTGGATGACTGGAATTGTAGAAGAGCACCAATATTTCATTGCCTGAATTGGAAATATGTCACGGACCTATCAGGCTGGTGCCTTAGAGTCATATGTGATCAAGTAGTATRCAACCAGATCCACCACAGTATTTATTAAAAACTTACTTTTCAGCAGAAGCATCTGTCATTAGTCCCCAAACGCCTTACACTGTATTTTGCATTGCAAGCAGTTTTTGCTACTCCCAGTCTCAAGCTCAGTCATTTTTCGCTGATGTCCTCTTTCTCTGCTGTCTTGCTGGCAATGCCTTATTTTGGTATCAGCAGACTTCAGTGGCACATTCGTAAGCTTTGCCCCTAAGTCCTTAGAGAAATTATTGAACAAGGTGGTTTGGGTTTTTTTTTTTTTGAGAATGAGACAAGTCACTCCACCAGTAACCTCCTGCCATCCTTAGTAATTTCCATTTTTCTATCTCTTATTGCTGTCTACCCATCAATAAGCTCCTTACCCACCTCATGATTTCTGTATGTGACTTGATAGCCTTCAGGATTCCTTTAACATTAGGCAGACAGAAATACAATACACCAGGCTGCTACTCTGCAATAAAATGAGCACAAAGGAAGTTCATGGAGACAAAAATCCTGGAAGGTATAAATAACTCTGTGTACCAGTAACTCAATGTTGCTGTGAGTAGGTTGTTTCAACTCTGTGCATTTCAGTCTTATCTACCTCCTGCTGCACAGATGTCATGCTCTGAGGATTGATTGAGCCTCTGTGCTGTGTTTCCATAGCTCTTTWCATGTTCAAAGAGCCACTGACAGTAACATTTAGCAGCCAGAAAAATCCAGCAGAAGTCCAACACCACAGGACACTTGTCATTTTGGACATCCTTTTTTGGCGGCTTGATTCGAGCTTTGTCTACTTTGTCTTTGTCAAGTAATGCAGAGATGGGTGGCATCGTTTGAAGGCTTTAAGTTATTTTACGATTTTGAAAGCCATSGTCCTGAAATGCAGAGAAGCCCACAAGAATGCAGCAGCGTTGAGAGTTGGAAGCTGATAGGGTTCCCCTCCCCATGAGACTTTTAAACTTTCCCAATGAATAGTTTTAATTTCCACTGAGATATAAAGAGTTAGCTTGTTGACAGTTTTCCTACTGAGCCCCTGAATGGGAAGCTTAGAGTGTGTGTGGGCCCTGGAGTATGGGAAATCTCATAATGGGCATCTGAGTAAATGGATAAAAATATTTCCTATTTTCTGAACTCACTATTCTGGTAAATCAGTCAGAACTGAAATGTTTAATRCAGATTCCTTCAGAACTGGTGAGTTCAGTGCAGAATCAAAGAATAAGCTGTAAGCATAAAGGGGAATTTCCCTGGTGTTATTCCAATAAGTGACTGAGAAGTGGTTTGGTTCTGTGTGATTTTAATAGGCACTGACTTAACTTTTCTTTTAAGATCTTAACATTGACCTATGAAGTTCAGATGGCCTGAGAACTACCTGCCCCGTGGGCTGGGCTGTCTCTCTCCTGAGGTCCCATCAGTCAAAGCAGGGGTCCTTTCATGCAGGGCAGACTACCTCCAAAGACAGTCAGCAACTTGAATGAGACAATACTGTCTTGTGGAAGTCATATAGCTTATTTATTGCTATATACATGATATTTTGATTACTGATGATTGATTTTATGGTTCTTTTTTGGAGAACATCTGACTGGTAGATATGGAAATGAAGGCTGGGGAAAGTCATCAGAAAGATGATGTTGGAGACTTGGGGAGAGTCATTCGTGTGAAGCAGGTGACTTGTGCATAGATTAGGTGTTAAATTTGGTGTTTTAACATATACAAGAGGGGAAAAAAAAGATAACTGGTAGAGCCAGAAGGTTTTAAGTAGAGAGTCAGGTGCTATTTGCTTTTTTTTTTTTTTTTTTTTTTTTTTTTTTTTTTTTTTTTTTTTTTTTTTTTTTTTTTTTTTTTTTTTTTTTTTTTTTTTTCTAGAACTTGAGGCTGTTTGTTCAAATACATTATCTTTTTTGTATCGTTGTAATGCAGCTACATCTAGAATCTATTTTGGGACATTTTCTTATCATGATACAGGGTATTCATGGAGTGTAACCTGAATCAAAGCAGAGGCAAGGATCTACTGCAGGGAGAAGGCTGTGGGAGAGGAGGTAGAGAAGAAGTAAAATTCCCTTCATGTATACAATCCATGCTGCTGCTGAATCAGAGGATGTATTTGGCAATACATGTAGCACATAGGTTATCTGTTACGTGAGAATAGAACAGCAGTTCAGTGAAAAACAGTAACATAAATTAGTTTAGAAGGAATGATTTACAGGAAATATTGGAAGGGGGCCTCAGTGCATATGAGAAGGATGTGTGACAATAAATAAAGAACATATRGATTGTACCAATATGTTACATATGAAAAAAAGCAGAAGTGGAGAATAAAATAATGTTWACTCCTAAGAGAAGTGTAACTGAGTTAAGTGTTGCTTCTCTTCATTTCATTTTATTAAGATCTGGCTCAATAAAGTACATAATGACAATAAAATCTACTTCTTTTCCCCAAAGAAAGAGGTAAAAAAGACCTTGAGAATCAAAAAATCCAAACTGAGAAAACCCTAAGAATATGGCATCGGGAATAGTCTTGTGCTGACAGAAGAGATCTTTTACTTTGAAAGTCCAGATCTGCACATTCTTAGACAGTTTGAGAGTGAACACTTATGTTCATGTGAAATCTGCACAAAATGTCGTGTTTGAGTGRTGATTTTCATTGTTTCCCCCAAGCTAAAGTAGTAAACTGTCATTTTCTGTTAAGCTTTTTCAAAATTTTGTATTTTTTCTACTTAGAGTTTTCCCCATTTTTCCACTGTAAAAGATTTGACTTGGGCTCAATTATCGATTTTACAACAATGTCTTATCTTACTACTTCCGTTGTTCTGAATCATTTTGTTCCCATTTACTCCTTTCCAGAATCTTGCTACAAAAATCATTCTGACCTTGCTCTTTGAGATTAGGTATGCTCTTTTTTTTACTGCCCCCCCCCCTTTTTTAATATAGCTCTAAGCTAGTGTTGGGCCTGCTGATTGCTTCTGTAGTACATATACTAATTTTACCAATTTCCTCTTTACTCAATTTCTATTTTTATGCTTTTGAGGGCCTTGTGCTGCCTAGATTCTGGGAGAATGGAGGTTTGCAGATAACTAGAAAAGTAGCAATATCCTGCTTAAATAGAATTATTAATGTAAGTTGTCCTTTGCTTCTTTTCTTAAAACAAAACATTCCCTGTTGTTCTGGACAGAAGACCAAAAGTGACCTCTAAGCACTGAATGACACAGCTATTTGCGTCTAAATAGTATTTCTTTATTATTTTTATGRTACGATTTTCAAATAACAGCAGGCAAACCTGTCTTTTGTTTTGCTCCTAAATTAGGGTCAATTTACTTCTTTTTTTTTTCTTCCCATGTGGCTTGCTTTCATTTTTCCCATCTTGCATCTCTTTAAGAGATTAGTGATTTAGTGGAGTAAAGCAGAGGCTAGGGCAGGCCAGGACAACTAAGGACACCCAGGCTAATTGCATATGCATGAAAGAACAGATACAGGGTCCGGAACAGGGCTGTGTTACAGCCTTAAAAGCTGTCAGGCTGGAGAGCAGCAGTACAAGGCTTTGCCCCCAAAAAGCAGTTCCAGTTGGTACTCTTGGAATGCATTGCTTTTGTGGTGGTTTTGTTATAGATACAACTTCTTACATACTGTTGCTTTAATATTGCAAAGAAGTTAGCTGCCCAGCAGTTTGAGGATGTGAGGCYTTAGTTCTGAAACTCAAAGGAAATCACTGCTGATGACCCCCAGTARTTTCTTTTTAAGATAATGTCTTCTGGTTAGGGTATCCATCAAAATGATTTTTTAACATTTGAAATGTGGGAGGGCAGAGGATGAGCTGACATAATGTTCTAACCACTTCTTTCTGAAACTTTTTTTTTCTTTAAAAAAAAAAGAAAAAAGAAAAAAAAGAAGCAAACCTTGAAAGATTCCCACACAATAGGTTTGAGCGCCAGTCCTTTCCATGGTTTTTCAGATGTGTATTGCAGAAATGCTACAGGTCTTGTTAAGACCTAAAGACCCTGTTTGAGAGGGATCCCACAAATGTGCAATACTGCTTATGAGGGTTTAAAACTTAGCAGCTAAGTCCTGATATTTTTCAGAAAATATTTTGTGCCATACTTGCCAAATTCCATAGTGCCTTCATTTTACATAAATCCTTTGAATTGGGAGAAGATTTGGGATCTGAAGGAATTGTTGGTTAGTTCTCTGGCTCCAAGAAAGTTACTGCTATGGGAAGCCTGAAAGAAGAGGGAAACCTAGTATGGATTTTAAGCAGGCTGTTTAGCATTTTTCTAGCTCCTGCTAGTGTAGTGTGTTGTGTCCTTTTCTCTGGAACATCCCTAAGAATATCTTATAGTTCACAGACTAAGTTTCTGTCTCCCTTCCACCCCCATGGAAGAATAACTTTGGTTTGGTTTGTTTCAGAGCTGGAGAAGGAGCTCAGCAGGAGACCAAAGAAGGTCTGCATCGTTAAAGTGGTGGGAACCAGGAACCTGTGGAAAAACATTGTGGTCTTGTGTGTGAACTCGTAAGTCTGACATGTTTCTGTTTGAATATTTTTGTGGCTGGAACTGAAAGCAGTGGTAGGATACAATGGGGGAGCTCTTCTGTTTCCTAGGGTGGATCCTCTAACTAGTATCTCTGATAAATGATCCTGGAAAAGCAACAGCTGTGCAGAGGGGTTTTTTTTTTTTTTTTTTTTTTTTTTTTGACAAACCTGAAGGAAATCATTGGCCATTTCAGGGGGTGGAGCAGCGTGTCTGCTCAGGTGTCATAGTGCTGCACGGGCGTTGCTATGTGACCCAGCAACTCTCGCATTGCTGTGTGGTGCTCTGTACTCACACATACATCGGCTGCTGGCATCCTGGTTGAGATTTTCAAAGCTATTAATGATATAGGAGCACAAGTCCCACTTATTTAGCTCTGATGCAGCTACATTGCAGAAGGAAATGTTGCCTCCTAGTAAATAAAAGCATATTCCCTTGTGTAACAGCTATTCTTGACATGTCCTCAAAAATAGGTTATGAAGGACTTCAGCTCTCCCAAAGCATGTACAGGGCACACAGAGAGAATGTACTGTCTCACACAGAGAAACGTGATACCTGTGTCCTAAGGTTTCAGCTTGGACATGCTTACGCATGCAAAATCAGGCATCTGCCTAAGGGTTTTACAGGTTCCAGACTCTGAGACCTTCTGTCCAAAACTGAGCACAGTGTAAAAGAGAAATGGATCAGCTTCAAATTTAGTCTCTAACTGATCTCAGCTTCCAGGAGGAGAGTGACGTTTCTGATTTTCTCGTCACGTAAAATGTCTATGTGAATTGCTTTTGTGGTTTTTCAAATGKGAAATGGGAGAGAAGACTGAGAATTTCCACATTGGATATAAGCACAGAAATGCATCCTATGTACTCTTTAATAAAAAGTGTGTAGTTCTGTTGTGGCTTTCTCTTCAGCACATTTAGGGCCCTAGTCTACAGCCTTCATTCCTGGAAATAGGCATAGAGATCAGCCATAATCCAGAGAAGACTACTCTTGTGCTGGGTAGATATTCTCTGAGAGGCACGTTAACTTCAGATTTGTCTTCAGCATATCTGTTGCAGAACAGCCTCTGCTTTTATGACCTTGTGTTCCTCCTTTCCATCTGTCGCAGGGTAACTTAGTATGTTCTGAAACACTGTTTGCTCTTAGGTTGAGCTCATAGATTTACTAGCGAGTGTTAACTGTATTTATGAACAATGTTTATTTGGGGAATTCTCCTCTTCTCCCTTTCTAATTAAACACTTTTGGAAATTCCCTAAGCAAGAACTAGACGACAGTCCAAAGAATAACTTCTGGCAATAGTACATGGACACTGTTTGCTATCCAAATAGAATGTGAAGCAGATGTGTTTGAAGAAATAGCTTTCAAGTCTGCTTTTAGGAGGTAGAAAAACCTATTTCATTGTAATTCAATTATTCCTGTTACATCGGACTGTGCTATATTTTAGGAACGTGAGGAAGAAAAAGGGACTGACCTTTCATAAGGAATGATGAGGCATTAGAGGAGATAAATGTATTTAGTTTTAAAGCAGCTGTTCTGAGCTGTTCGGCAGGTTAAGACAATAGAGTAACTCCTGGGGAAGCAGGCTGAAGAGCAGAGTGCAGCTGATGCATTAATTCAGTTTGTAGGACATGGCCCTAAGTAGTAATTTCAGCAAGTGTGTTTGCATGTACAGAAGAGAAAGAGATAAGATATGTTATTATATTATTAAATATTGTATTTTATGAATTAATGTCTGACTTATTGGAGGAGTTAGTTATTGTCTAGGTATCCAAAGCAAATGATAGTTTTGTAAAAGAACAAGCAATTGTGCTTATTTTTTTTTGTGTGTGGAGGGGTATAGGGAGGGGTGCTAGTTATTGGGAGGGGTGTTGTTTTTGAATTATAGCAGTGATTCACAAGATCACAAGTGAAATTCCCCAGGCACTGGGCTATTGTGCACTCAGCAACTGTGAATTCCCCCAACTTTTTCCATGCTTATATTAATATCCAGTTTATGCTGGCAGTGCTTCAAATTTCTGGTGCTTCAGGAAGATAGAGGTGCATGAGTATAATGTACCTGCCATTTATTTGTGGAGACCTGCATCTGCACTTGCAGCTCTATGAAGCACAATTAGTTTGGTCACTTTAGCTTGTGCCAGGTTTTTCTGGTTTAAATGCTACAGATAGGAGGCTCTTCCTGGGAAGAGTACTTGTGCCATATTGAGGGCAGTGTTGGGAGCATTAAATCCACATATCAGTTCTGCAGGTGCAGTGCARTTCTGCATCAGGCTAAGCATGATCCTGGGGCTTCTCATCTGAAYGCTGCAGCTCCAGTCTTCTACTCTCCCTTCCATTTTTTTGCTTTTTTCTCTTTTTTCTTTTTTTCTCCTTTTTTTGGAGGGGAAGGGAGGAAGGGCAGGAKAAAGAGGTATGAAATACAATGGCAAGACAAGATACCGGATCACTGGAATTGTGAGGAAACTTTTAAAAGAAGAGGAAAGATGTTGCTATGAAGTATGGTGCAAAYATGTAGATTGAATTAGAGTTTATTACTTCATTATGTAGTAATCATTGCAGTGTGAAGTGTTGCTTCAGATGCTTGTTTTTAATGGGTTTTCAGTTGTAACAGGCTAACTTGAGRAGTGAGATGCAATCTTTAGTATGACAGAATACCTGGGCAGGAAGCCTTCCTGAAAGATGTATTTGTGTTGTGCTAGTTTTTTGCTGTCCAAGCACACAGATTGCTTCATAATAGGAACTCTGGTTCTATTGCCATCAGTGAATATATTGGAAATAAAGAAATTTCCTTTTAGACATAGAAGAGACAGGTTCTAAAATCAGTTGGGAAAAGCATCACACACATTATAAAGCTGCAGATACCCTTGTCTTGAGGAACAACTGTAAGAATGAAGCCAGCAGACTGCAAATCCCTGGCTGAATGGAGGGGAGGGTGAGGGGAGTTGCTTTGTTTCTTTTAGTTATTGCCTTTTTTGCAATAGTACCTAGAAATCTAAGTTGAGGCAAGTGTCCTTTTGCACTGTGTGGTATTTCTACAGCAGAAGAGGTGATTCCTGCATTAAATGTGTCTTATGTTTTCCCTTGTTATGTTTCTCTTGCCCTGCTTTTCAGAAATGATTTCCTGGTGCCCTTTTCTGTTTCCCCTAGGCTGACTGGTTATGGCATACACCACTGCTTTGCAAAAAGTATGATGGGGCATGAAGCGAAGATGACGATTACCCACAACTTCTATGCGGACTACTATACCATGGCGGGGATTGCTCTGGCATCCTGCCTGGCTATGTGCCCAGTGGTTGGGTTTCTGGGGAGGAGAGGAGGACTCCTGCTCTTCATGATTCTTACAGCTCTAGCCTCACTTCTGCAGCTTGGCCTTCTCAACTGTAAGTGGGGGAAAAAAAARGGGGGGGGGGTCAGAACCGCACGAGGCCTTGAGTTTGGCTGGTCCTGCTTGATATGTGGGGGGAAAATGGTCACAAATGTCTGTGGTAGAACAGCCCATTAGTAAATTAGCTGTCTGAGAAAAACACTGATGTGTGTACATGCAGTCCTGTTGAAGGTAACTGCAGGAACATCAGTCAGAGTGCACTTTGTCACCCTCTTTATCTGGTGCAATACTATGAGATCCCCATACAAGTCTCCCTTTAAATCTTTCATTGCACTGTAAAAATACAGGGATTTATCCCCATAGAAAAGCTCTGTCAAAGTTAATGATCCACTGCCAAAAGAGAGTAAAATCTTGCCTGAAAATTGCCTGCCACCCCCCTTTTTTCTTATGCAACAAAAGAATCTATTTTAACATATTCAGAGAATTCAGGGAAATAGTATGCAGGAACAATTGRTTCCCCCCTCCTCAAGAAGTCTTGAAGAAAACTGAAAGTAAGGGACCAGGAGACATTAATAGTTCCTTTTTCTTTCTCAGAGTTGATATGCAGTACACCTGTTCAGTTTAGGAAGCTGGACTAATTTGAAGAATTCTCAAACTCTGGTTGTCTCAGATTTATTAATAGATTGGCATTCAGTTCCAAATGAGTTCCTGCAGCGAGGCTGTTCAATGTTTTTTCTGTTTCTAGTTTTGCTACTTTTTTCCCCTTTAAAAAAAAAAAAAAATTAATCTCCATGAAATATCCTATGGAAAAGAGCTGGGTAGAGGAAAAACCTCCCTATTCAAGTCCACTTCTTAGATGGACTTCAAAATAAGCAGAAGTTCCCAGTTAAAACCGTAAGTGTCTGCCCTGTGCCTGCTCTGAGCATCTTGCTGCATACACGTAGTATGCAGGTACTGTGGACGTATTCAGCTGGGAGACCTGCTTTTAGCATGCTGTGTATGCATAGTCCATGGGCAGGTATAGGTGTGCTTTGTAAGATGATACAACTTGTCTGATAGCATATTTCTGCCAAAAGAAAGTGTCTCTCACTCCCCACTCTCTGGGGGATCTGGCATTTGTTTGGCCCTTTTGAGCTGGTTCAGCTCAACTTGTACAGAAATACTCCATTTCCTTTCATTCTTTYACTTCCATGAGTTAATTTTCTCTTGAAATTCTGCAAATTGAGCTTGAGGGATCAGAGAAATAGAGGGAAGGACGAATGCGCCTGCCCCCTCTTGCAGCTGCCAGCTCTTAGATCACCCCTCCAGTGAAATCTCACCCCAAGAAAGGGAGAAGGGAAATGAGACATGCTTTTGGATAAACTAGATTTAGGATGGTCATGAGAATGCCAATTGTTGCCATTTTCCATTTCTAAGTTTAGAAACAGTTCTAGAGCTTTAATTCTGTGTTGGAGATGGAAAGATTTTACATCCCCACATGTTGAGGGCAGCCCTGCACTGGCAAGAGTTGTCCATATTTAYAGACCGCATTTCCTGAAAGTGTTTACAAAGTTAACCTTTTGTGAACGTATTTGTGTAAGCATGTGGGAGGAACAGGGAATCTCTTTCATGACGTTAAGGAAACTCAAAAACTGTGTTTGCTCCCGGTTTGGCACAGATGTGTACATTTCCTTTGAGCACACATTTACCATATCCAACAGTCCCAATGGAGAGTGGGAGAAACACCTCTGTCCCCATCTTATCCCTAGCCATAGGGTCTCCTTTGAAGCCCCGTGACAGTCCTCATGCAGATGCTCGTTGCGTGCATGTGTTCTCCAAAGCTCCAGGGTCTTGTGGTGTTGTCCTTTGGTGTTTCTCTATACTGAATTCCTCTTTTTCTAAAGACCTCAAATGTTTGTTGAGGTAATAAATATGCAGTTGMCTAGCGGAGGGAAAATGCACCAGAGCCACTAAAATCTAATTTCAGTTTTAGAACAGCAAAAAAGTGGCTGGTTGTGGGGAGAAAACACCCTATAAGGATCTTCTAAACCCATTAAGGAAAAGGTTATAGTGTTCCCTCTCAGAAAAGTTACTAAAACTAAAAACAGTCAAGGGCCCTAGATGCTTTCTGCGATGTTGGCAGTTAGACGTACAGAAGTGACCCATCAGCCTTCCCTGCTCTGGCCTCTCACATTTCTTTGTGAAAAAAGGAAGAATATGCAACCTTGAGTTTTGGAGAAGCTTGTTTCCTCCTGCTGTAAACCATACCCCCTTCCTTCTCAAAAGAGCTAGACAGTGTTTGGAGAGAAGCAGTGACCCTGCTGGTTGTGAAATCTGTTACAGTCTYGTGCATGTTTTAATTTAGCATAATTCGGGAGTAATTAACAAATGAAATCAAGGTTGGAGAAGGAGAGGAAGAGAAGAATATTCACTGTCAGCAGCAAGCACACAACAGACCTTGAGGCTCATCATGTCCAGTGTTTCCTCCAGGCTTCAGGTTGTCACTGGAGTCACCCCAGGGGTCTGCAGGGAGATTATCTACTGCGTTGCCGTGCCTGGCTCACGCGGCTACCTCAGTACTTGCTGTGCGGTGTTGCTTTGCACTTCTTTGCAGTTAGGGCTTTTATAGYAGCTTGTGACTAATTCAACACACTGAGCATCAGCTCTGGGTTTTGGCAAGGAAGAGGTCTCTTACCAGKGCACGGAGGCTGATTCAAAGAGTTTTGAAGCCTCTGTTGGCCGTTCCCTCGGGTTACAGTAGGAGGGCAGTTTCTCTTCTCCCCCTTCATTAACAACAAAGAGGCCTTTGTGTTAATCTCGGTGGTAATTCTGGGTCTCTTAAAAATCCTTTAGGGCTGCATTTATTATCACCATCTCATTAGAATTCTGTCCTCTTCTGGAAGGGGCCAGGAAACCTCGTGCGGTAGTGCGTGGGTGCAGAGAGATGCTCTGGTTGTGGCACTGGAAAGGAGAAATATGTGGGGGATTGGAAGGGAAGTCTGGACGATTTACCTTTTTTTGCTTTGGATAAATGGCAGCTGTAATAACAGTATGTTCTTGTTCTCTCTCTCATTCTCTCATACTTTTATTTTGCTCTAACTTCTATCATCTTGGATCAGTGATTGGAAAATACAGTCAACTTCCAGACTCAGGTATGGTTTGTAAATGTGTCTRTATTACTCTGGATGTGCTCCCACTAGGAAAGGGCAGATCTGAAAGGCCAGGGGCCAAAGGACG
Source organism: Rhea americana (assembly GCF_003343005.1). NCBI lineage: Eukaryota > Metazoa > Chordata > Aves > Rheiformes > Rheidae > Rhea > Rhea americana. Next base: position 3,488,790 of record NW_028186868.1, read on the forward strand.
CAGAGCCTAGCTGCCACTGCATGGGGAAAGCCCACTGTTAGGCAGTGTTTTGGGAACCTTCTTTTAGGAGAGAGGTATATTAATGTGTATGGAGCATCTCAGTGTAATGTCCCCCCCATGCAGCATGAGACTAGCTTGTGTCAGTATGTCAGGTGAGGGTTCAGAGGTCCTCCAATGGTTATTTTAAGATACAGGACAAAGCTTTCTCGGAAATGCCTAAGTCTCCGTTTCAAAAGAAACTTGTCCAATTTAGCCTTTTCCATAAAGGTATGCGATGCCAAAATCCCTTCTGAAAAGAGGACCCCAGCTCTCTTGAAAACATTTTCCTAGGCACCTTATCGAAGCCTGAAGCACTGTACTAGCAACACAGTGGCAGGCTGCAGGGGAGCAAAACCTACTGTTCTGGTGCTGGTTTAACAGATCTGGCCTTGCCCAGATGTGTTCTGCTGAGCACCCACAACTCCCCACGGCAACAGGCGCAGCTGCCCCAGGGCAGGAGGCCCGCTAGAGACCCCATGCTCACATCAGCAGACCTGTGGTGCCTCACAGAAGGGCCTTAGCCCAGCCTTTTGCCATAGAAATTGCTCAATGCACTTCAAAGCTGTAACTTAAACTTTCAAATCCCTTTGCTCTCTTGAGAGTTGATGTATTCAGCAAGGATAAAAGTAGATACTACTTTTAATTGGATCCAACACAGAACATGAACCTGCCTGGCACTGCACTCTAGTGAACAGTCCCTTCTCCAGGCAAATCTTGGGACTTGCCTGGGAGAAAGTGGGGGATGCAGGCTGGGAAGCTCCATGCCTTTCCTCAGGGCTCATGGAAGGTAGAGTGCATTCCCCTCCTGCGGTGTAGTATTTCCCATAGACAGCATGACCTTCTTGCTGACTGCAAAGTACTACCTGAGCTTGACATCCTGGATCAGGTTTTCTGCCCCTGTCCGCAACAAGAGGTGAGCAACAGAGTTGAGCAAGAAATATGCTGTTGCTATGCCCAGCTGACAATTTCCTTTAGCTTTAGTTACATTTATTGGGGTTTTTCACAGAGCTTGATGGACACCATTCTCCCTCAGAAACCTTGCTACCCTTCAACCGTGGAATGATTGAGTAAACTGTGTTTTTGGACACGGTGACTTAAAGGGAGCACATCATGGCCATAGACATCATTCTTGCTCGGAGCTGTCAGGAAAAGCCTGTCAAGCTGGAGTTTAGGACGCTGTTTGCAGACTGATCATTTGCAGGGGATTAGCATGGAGATGGAAAAACTTTTTTTTTCTTCCCCTCTTGTCCTGTGAGCCTTTCCAGTGCTTAAGCCACTGAGGTGTACCAGATGTTTGGCAACTTGATGAATGCTGCCTGCCTCCATTTGTGTGTCACATGTGGGAGGGAAATGTGTGGTACCTATAAGACTGAACAAGGATATGTGTTTTCTTGGGTTTTACCTGTTTGTGGTGGCTGAACCTAAATAATTCAGAGATCATAGCCATTTTTGGCCTGACGTGATTTTTTTTCATGTGTGTTTGTCTCGGGTGCTTGGGGAATGGATTTTATAAGTGGGAATGGGAATTAGTATTACAAAAGTGACTCAAATTCTCGTTTAGGGTGAATGAGTAACATAAAACTATGTTCTTGTTTTCTTCCTCARTAATTTGGCCTCATTCTCACTTTTTATGCATATACTCATCTTGACAGGTATGAGTGACAGCGTCAAGGACAAATTCTCTACTGCATTTTCCATTGTGGGTATGTTTTCTTCACATGCCRTTGGAAGTCTCAGCGTATTCTTCTGTGCTGAAATCACACCCACAGTAATAAGGTGAGACCTTGGAGCTCCCCTCTTTAAAGGGTAGGGAACAAATTATCCTTATKTTATCGATAACTGGCTGTTACTGGCTGTTAATTTAACATATTTTACAGGAGGAGGAATCTCCCGCAATTGGAGACCACACAGTAATTTCTGGGCAGCTCTATAATTTAATGTTGCTGCAGTCAGTTTGCCTAAGTAAATATCTATCTCTAGACAGAGAGGCTTTGTTTTGGGTGGCTCCACCTTTTTATCCCATCATGACGATTTTCAGCAGGCCAGTCATCATAACAGCTACGTTTGTTAGCAGTGAGTTATGGTCTTAGGTACTTTTCTGAACCAGATCCTGTAGATGAACCATCTTTTTTTATTTCTCATATTCTATTAGATTTTTACAAGCAGTAGCCATGTGAGTCTGCCACTTCATATTAAGAGAGTTTCACACGAGTGTACGAAAGAGGATGTAATTCTTAGTCCATCATCTTTTTCTTTGCACCCAGGTCTTTCTTAACAGAGGCTCGCAGTTTTTCTAAACAGGAGTTYTTAAATGCTGTTCATTAGTGGAAATCAAGCAGATGATCTTCTCTGGAGAGTTCCCCATAAAATGTCTTTGTAATGTCAGGTTTTTGTGCTATTTTATTTATTCAGTGTTATCTTTCACAGCACRCAGGCTGTGCCTTGCATGTTCTGGATTATGCTTTCAACAATGCCACAACAATTCAGGAGTCTGCCCTGACTCCCATTGAATTTCAGAGGAATGTAGGTCATATGAGAGGAGGGAGAAAGGATGGAGGGAAGAAGAGATGTGGGTTTTATTTTTTTGCAAATTGCATGCCTTTTTAATAACTTTGCAAAAATATTATAGCAAAATTGTCAAGTTAAGTAGCGAGAGTCTCCTTGATCCCCATGGCCTTTTTTCCACGCTATCTGACTTAGTGAATGTATTTTACAGATAACATTATTTCCAYAGGAAAAGGCAGTGGTAGTGGTAGGGAGGTTGTAAATAGCCTGAAACACTGACAACTATTTACTTATGTGTGTGTCAGTCAGTTTGGTCTTTTTTATGTCCCTTTATGTCCCTTTAATTTTCTCTATCTCTTTGTTTGAAAGACATATAGATAAGGAATTGGCCAAGTCAACCAGAAGAGAATCTACAGAGAATTGGCTATGCAGTGTGAACTTAGCAAGCTTTTCCCTTAAATCTTTTGTGTTGTTATATGGAAAGGGACAAAACACTAGTCTGGAAACTAGAATTTTGTTTTCCCTGACTGTGTTGGGTGGTATATGTCAAGTGACAGCAGTTGCATATGCCTCAGGGTCTCCATTTATAAATAGGAATCATGACACTCAGTAATTTGGGGTTTTGAACTGCAAAGTTATTGATGAGATCCACTCAGTTTTGTAATTACGGGGTGGTCGTCAGGGCATGTCTCAGGCAGATGTGTGGTTAAGCTGTGTCTTACATTTCAGAAGACTGCCTGCTTYCTTATAACTTATTTTCCAGAATACTACTTCTAATGCCTTTTAATGTTTCACAGCATCTTAATACATGCTTGTTTGATTCTTGAGGAGCCTTAAGGAAAAGAGAGGCAGTGAAAGAACAGGGAACATCTCTGAGGTTTCCCTGGTCTAATCCTTTGTTTGGAATCCCTCTTGTCTGAGGGGAAAGAAACTGCATCGCTGTAGCAAGGGTAGCAATGACATGATAGCTAACCTGTAGCATCTGTCTTGCCGTCTACTGCTTTGTCATTAAGTTGAACAATTAAAACAGCATAGGAGGGAAGGCGACCGCCTTCATCACCAAAAGATGCAGTCTGGTCCAGAGACACAAAGACCCTTTGCTATCACACAGAGCGCGGAGGTCTGTCCTGCCCTGACCCTGCGCCACAGGTTGTCCTCATACATGTCCTAAGCATGCAGGCTGCACTAGAGAGTGCCGTTTCCTTCTGCTAGGGAGTTCAGTGAAGGGCTCCTTCCAAACATCGAATTTAAGCCCTCAAGGAGGCCAGTAATCCATCTCCGAAAAGCTTGATGAGAAGACCACTGCGGGCTGCACAGCTACCAGATAAGAATAGACGGTGCTCAGTTACTAACAAGTGAAAAAGAGAGAGTTGCATGATGGCATAAGCTGGCCTGTAAACTACAGAGATGAAGAATGGATGGCAATGGCTGTACTACGAGCTTTGTGCCTCAAAAAAACAGGCCAGGTTTTTTAAAGACTGATTTTAAGAACTGACTGACCTGACTGGATGCCCTAGGCAACCTGGTCTGAAGTCGGTGCTGACCCTGTTTACAGCAGGGGGTTAGATTAGATGCTCTCTCAAAGTGTCTTCCAACCTGCATGATTCTCTGACTTTTTTGTACTCTGAATGATGTTCTGTGTCAGCTTATTTGCTCAAGATGGACAAATGTCCAACCTAAGCTACAATTAAAATTTCTCTGTTTGCCTCAGCAAAGGAAGATGATCTTCCAAGGTTTAGCCTGATTCAAGTGAAGAATCTCAGAGGGAATATTTTGCTATTGCCTTATAACACTTGCAGTATTGCCGCTGTTCAGATCTCTGGTAAATGAGAGGAAATTCCCCTTTATGAATAGGGAAGCCTTTTCTGAGGACAAAATTTTGGACCAAGGATTTGCACATGTCAGGGTTATAAGCACAGCCAGCCTTCTAAGCGATCCTTCTGCGCTGTTTTTGAGCCTGTTTGCTAAACGAACGTGAGCTGTGTCTGCTCTCTAGTGGTAACACAGATGATGGCAGAAGTCAGAAAAGTAACTGCTGTCATTTAAAGGCCTTACTATGTATGAAAGGGAATCCTTGGAGGGTGTGCTCCGTGGGAAAGCCCCGTGCAGCCGCTGCTTTACAAATGGAGAAGCTAAGGGAAGAGCTGTGCCTTGCCTTTGGGATCTGCATCTACTGCACACTCAAGCTGCCAGCTCGTAGTCTGCTGCTGTTCTGAGTGTCAGGCTGTGTTTTAAATGTAAATGCTGACCCCCTGCCACAGGAGAACCTGCAGTGAGAAAGAACAGGATCCAGAAACTGGACATCCTAAAGATTTCTGATTTCTACCTGCTGTCCCACATTTCCTGTGAAAAGTGTGAATTTTGACTGTAGTATCTCTTGTCCTGTACCTGTTTTCCTGGTGTATGTATGAACAACAACAAAAAAATCCTGACTACTTCCATGTTCACAATATTTTATTCTCAAGTAAAAAACAATCTTAAAGGAAACATGCCAAAATATACTTTCAAGCACTTTTCTGCCAGGTTTTGATGGTAGTGGATAAAGTATCACCCGTTCCAATTACTGATGTGATGAGGAAAAATTTCTATCCTCCAAATATGAAGCTGCTTGATTTGTAGTGGCAGAATTGTCCTTGTTCTTCCTTTTCCTGTCTCATTTCAATTTATTAAAAGTCCTGCAACAGTTGCTTTTAAAACCCACCTGAGATCCTTCTCAATCTTTGAGATACAATTTAGCCATAGCAAACACTGATGTAAATGACAGTTGATCTTTTGTTGCAAGTCATTTGCCAAGTATTTAAGAGGCTGGGTCTGTTGGTTACTCGTATGAATATATTAATGAAGTTGTAGAGAGGCCAACTGCATAATGAGTGCATTCAGCTAGATTTCTAAATTGCCATTGGAAAGCTGATAAGTTTTTAATATGGGCTCTTGCAATATTTGAGGAATATTGTGTCTGTGAAAGATGCTTCATCAAGTCTAGAGAATTAAAAGTTACATAAATGAAATTTTGATCCAGTCAGTGTCCTAAGGAGARCATTTTTTCAAACCTGCACTTGTTGCCCTTTAGCTGTCGAGAAGTAAACAGTRAATTTTGGAAAGGACTGAGTGAAGATTAGCTTTAACATGATGGTTGGCTGAAGAAAAAATAGTAGTTGGAGGTTTATAGTGCTTTGGGAGGTTTTTTTGTTTGTTTGTTTGTTTCAAATAGCTCATTTCCAGTAGCTCATTTGTCTTCTGTGGAGTTTGCTTTCTGCAATTCTGTGTTCTATGAAGTTTGATTACCATTAAAAATTACTTCTCTGTCGTTGGGCCAGAAATTCTAAGGCCTGTAAGTCAAGCACTTGAGTCCATCTGATCACTAAAGAGTTTATGAAAAGATAGTAGATCAAGAAGCATGCTGCCTGGGAGATCCCAGTGATGAGCTGGAGAGCACAGAGTAACCATGATTCAGCTAATGGGGAGACTCTTCAGACAGTCTTTGGAAAACGAAGGACTAGCTACTGTTCTTGGAAGTTTTCCTAAAATGAGTTATCTTAGAGTGACACTGCGCTGCTCAGAGACCTCTGTAGTACTGCAGCATGAGCCAGGTGATGGTCTACCCTAGAGAAACTTCTGCTGTAATTTCTAGGGGCAGGGGGAAGCACCCAGCAGCGACCAACCCTGGGGAATGAGGCTGGAGCGCGAGCACAGCCTGAGGCATGCCAAGTCACTCTGTTCCAGGAGCTAGAAAGAAATGAATGAGCAGGACAAGRAAGTGCAAGAGAGGTTGCTTGCGTAGCTGAATATCAGCCCTGAATTCAGCTCGCACAAGCAAATTCATTCCTGTGGCTAAGAGGTTTATTTCTTTATTTTTTTTTTTAACTTTAATATATTTTCACTCTCTTTTGGTGCACCTGTATGAATGATCTAAATATATCGGTGCTTTACATTTGATAAATATTTATGCCCTAAAGAATATTTTATAAAGWCACCTAGTTATAATTTAAGCATTTTACCAATATTAACCTTTTAATCACCCTTTGGTGAGGTACATGAATACAGCAGTAAAGTAAGAAAGAGCAGAGTGAGGGGCCTAGCTCAACCAGTACGATGAGTCAAGAGGTCTCAAAAGGAAATCCAAAACTCTTGACTTTTTCTGCTTTTCTATCCACTAGCTGAGTTACCTTTTTTTACTTTTTTTTTCTTTTTTTCTTGGAAAAGGATGCATATTGTTACAGCATCTGTGCGTTAAAATGTTCCAACCACAAAACATCAGAGGAAAATATTTCAGCACTTAGTGTTTGGTATAACAGATCAAGGCAGTGGAGTGTGAAGTCTAATCTCCTGCCTCCACTGGTGGTTGATGCCAGATACTTCAGAGGCAGCCAAAACTGAGTTCTGCASCTAGCAGTGGAGCTGGTGTATCTTGTCTAAACTGGAGAAGTCTAGCATGCTAAGCAAAGTGTGGTTTCCCCTAACTGAATATGAAATATGTGGATTTGGGAATTTTCTAAAGGTCTGTCCACATATTCTTGTGATACAATTTCTCYTCTCTTTATGTGGATGCAGTAATACTGGTTAAAAAAATACTTRCATTGAGTATAGTTATTTCCTCACACAGAGGCAAATAGGCTGTAATGGGATACAGTGCCCCAAGGGTGGTGGAGCTGCAGTTGATGATCTACAACAGCAAAGTAAGAAGTAACCATTTAACAGAGTAGTTGTACAGTGTGAGAGCTGTGTGTASAATTTGCAGAACAGGTTTGCCTTAAAGATTTTAGAGCCCTGGTGTATGCCAAACAGGACAGGTTTGGGGGATTCATAAGGGCTGTTGACTCAGCTTTGTGGTAACAGATGATGTTGCCCTGCTGCTGGAGTTTGCTGCCCTGCAGCAGCACAGRTAAAGACAACCTGCACCTTAGTATCTGCAGCATGTAATGTGCCRAATTAGTGTTAATCCCTCACTTTGAGGGCTCAAGGTAACCTGCCATGCTGCAAACTGTGGCAGCTGAGGTGGAGGTGGATCCTTCCTTCTGCCCTCATCTGACAGAGCTTGTGGTTTCCAGCTGCCTTTCAGAGGCTGCTGGCTTTCTCCAGCACAACGTGACCAGTGTGACAGCGGCCAGCAGCATCCCTGTGTGCAGGGCGCTTTTGGGGCTGGTGGCCAARCAGAGCCGAGTCTGAGCTTCCTCGGCCCCTGCTGGCATTGCAGCCATGCACATGGYGCTTGGCGGTAAGGCAGTGGCACCTCAAGCCCTGCGGTGCCTCCACATGTAGGGAAAATCCTGGAGCCCAACCTGGGTGGGACGCTGCTGGGGGAGCCGTGTTGAGTGAGCTGGCACCTCTCCACCACTTTGGAGAGGAGCAGGGACACCAACTGGTGGCTCCATGTGCACTAGTTCCCCTAGCTGAGCCAGGCTCACATGTCTGAGCCAGCTGGAGGAGATGGTTTGCAAAGGAGAGGGCACCYAGCCTTGCTGCGCTCTGCAGCTCTGTGAGCCTGCAACAGCCACTTCCTAAATAAATGCTTTGCTGCCATCTGCAGAATATCTGAGTCCAGAAAATAAACCCAGAGAGGAAGGACCTTCTCCGCATGCACGCACACACCCCACCATATTTGTCCCTTCTGTGTTACACTGTGGTAGCGGGAGGCTGGTGGCTGGGTGCTGAGCTGAGCTGTGCTGTGCTGTGCTTGCAGGGGTGGCGGGCTGGGGCTGGTCCTGGCCAGCGCCGGCTTTGGCCGCCTCACCGCCCCCATCATGGAGCTCCACAACCAGAAAGGCTACTTCCTCCACCACGTCATCTTYGCCTGCTGTACCCTCATCTGCATCATCTGCATCCTGCTCCTGCCAGAGAGCAAGAACCAGAACCTGCCTGAAAACATCCCGGACGGTGAACATTACACCAGGCAGCCCCTGCTGCCGCACAAGAAGGGGGAACAGCCCCTGCTCCTGACAAACTCTGAACTCAAGGATTACTCCGGCCTCCATGACTCGGCAGCTGTGAGCGATGGGATCTCCGAGAACACCACTGCCAACGGGATGAAGTCTATGTAACTGGGTGGATTTTCCTCCTCCTTTTCCCTCCCTTTTCCTTTTTCATTTTATTTGATGCTGTTGTGCAGGAGCAGCAGCACTTTGGGTGAGAGTGTTTTGCACAGGTTTTACAAACCAGTGGTGGAACAGACGCAGACACGGGGGATTTCAACTCTGCTGCTAAAGTGACTTGTAGGAATCTTCAACTGTTGTGCAGATTGCTTTTGAAAAAGTTATGGGGGAAAATACTCATCTGAGAAAAGACCTGGCTGGAGATAGCCCTTCAGAACTCTTTTTTCCTGCCATTAAATATRTATATTTATTTTGATTTATTCTCAAGAAGCACTTTATTTCCTTTTCCTTTCATAAATCACAAAAATGAAGCCATCTAATTATAAGAGGTGCAGCCATTCCAAGAAAGAAACCATGGGGGGGGGGTGTTGTTTTCTGGTTTGTTTTTGTGTTTCTTAAAGGAAGGAAGTATCCACTGCAAAGTTGAACTGACTGTAATTCAGACTTGCGCAACATTCTTCTGCCTGTCTAGAAAGTCAAAGCGCCCAGGTTGCCTGCTGTGTTTGTATATACCAAAAAAGAAAACAGAACAGGAGAAAAAAAAACAAAGCAAAACCTGTTGTGACTCAAAGTCTGACTGCATTTTAGGCAGCTTATATTTGATTTTTTTAGCCCCTATGCATTTAAAAGTTACTTTCCTAATTAGTACCTTTTTTTTCACCAAACGGAGTGAAGAAAATCCTACCCAAACTGAGCTGAGRTTTCAATCCATATCAGCCTTATGCATTTTAAGAGTCCATTCATCTCTTTTAGACTGTTCTTGCTGGTGTTTAATAGTAAYGTAGACTATGTAGATGATTTGACCAATGATGCAAAAAAAGTTTTTGCCAAGAATGGCATTAGCTACCAGGAGGTCCAGAATCTTCAACTGACTGGTCTGGGAGAAGAGCATAGACCAGCAGGAACAAAAAATAAGGAGCACTGGCTGGGTATTTGTATTTCTAAAGGCAGCATAACTGGGATTCCCACTCCTGGGAGATGAGAGTTCTGGCATTGCCCTGCCTGTTTTTAAAAACGGAGTTTTTGTTTTCAAATTAAACRGACAAAATACTTAAGTAACTGTCAGAAGGGAATGAATTGATAGCCTGTGAATAAAGACTCAAGGTCTGTTGTTGGCCATCTTGGGGCTTTTGGAGATGTTTTCTGTTTCTGACACAAGAATATACAGTGAACTCGCCTATATTTCCCTTTTTCCCCAACTGCTCTTTTAGGATTTCTTTAAGAAAAAAAAATGTCTACTTAAATTGGATTGATCCTACTCTATGCTAAACAAAGTAAAGGTACAGTTTGTCTCTTACTGTACAGATGACACTTTGATAATAGCTATTTGACTTCTCTCTTCTAGTCCCCAAACCAACAGTTTGTTTTGGCCATCAGATTTTGGTTCTTACTGTGTGACTCCTGTGAGGATCGTGTTCAATGCAAGGACTATCTGAACTAACAGCTTTCTTGCATTGTAGTTAACCTTCCCTCCTCTCCCTCCCTCTTTTCCTTTTTCACTCAGGCCATGCATTTGTGATTGCTCAGTAGTACAGACACTTAAACAGAGCAGCAGGATGTYGATGTTGTATTGAGTGTCCATATGATTGCCACTTTGTTTGATGTTCATCTTGTGTTCATAAGCATGGGAAGTGCTCATTTGCACTTTCCTCTTCTACCTTCTCTCCCCTTTCCTCCTTTGCTGTATATATTGTCTATTAACTACTGTACCTAACAATTTCCATCCTCCGTTAGGCTGCCTCTGTCCTCTTACTGTCCCCAGTAAATGCGAGAGATGCTCCCTGGTGGGCAATGCAGCAGGCAGCACAGCCTCAGATGCTGATGAGTGCAAGGGGACATGCAGAAGCGACAGATGTTTTCTGTGATGTTCAGAAAAACAATGTTGTCCTAAAGCTGCTGATTTTTGTACAGAGGATGTGGACATTGGGCTCTTCTTGAGCCTTGTAAGAAACACTGGACCAGTTGATAGTAATTTTGCCCAAAGTTACACAACTGYTTTTTCACCTTTGTTAGACTTGCTGTGATAGCGAGAGCCCGATCTTCCTTACGCTCAAGTTTTACTGTCTAGCTCAAGAGCGGCCATTTCTCCCTTTCTGTTCTGTGCTGACATTTCTTCAATCTGTGTTCACCTAAGAAAAAAAGAATTAAGGTCTTTCCAATTCATGCGGTATTCACGTGCCAAATTTGCGTAATACCTTTTGCCTTTTCTGCTTGTTACAAGCCACCCATTGGGGAAAAGCGGGTTCCCAATGAAACTGAAAAAGCAAAGTAAGTCTGAATGGAAGAGAGAAAAAGGGCCTCGAAGCAGAGCRGGGAGAAGCGCAGAGGTGGAGTGGGCGCAGAGCTGTCGCGCAGTGTTTTGCGATCCATCATGCCCTGGAGCAGCTCTTTTATTCGTGGTCTCTGTGCGTGTGTACTCAAGCTACAGTATGAATCTTGTAGACCATTCACAAACCKATTAAACTGGTTGCTTTCAGCACTGTTAGCAGTCCTGGTGTGCTCACTGCTGTTGTCCACAGCGCTTTATCGTTTCCTATTCTGGTGTTTGCTCTCTGACAACAAACAGGCCCAAGGAAGAGAATGGTTGTTTACACATATCAACTTTAATATAATAAACACATTAAGTGACAGGAACACTTGGCAGTTTTTTTAATTCTTGTGAAATTTACTTGATTTGCTGCTTTTATTTCTTTGCCTGAAACCAGGTACTCGGTACTGATCTTCTGCAATATGGGGCACCCCAACTTCTCCCATTGGTTTGGCCCTCTGCCTTGGTCATGAGAGAAAAAATAAATAAAAAAAAACAAACTGATTTCCTATCTTGGTAGCTCCAGTTTTGCTTGTTTTGCTGGAAGGATGAAAAACTCTGGGTGTTCTGTGTTGGGTTATTGCTTGGCGATGTGTACTACTTTGAAAGCTTTTGTTAAGTTTTTCTAATGTGAGAAAACTTTCAGAGGAGAAGTACTATGTGATGCAGCRGGGCGGAAACAGAATCTCATTTTGGGATGTGCTCTGCCTCATCCTTCATTTGGATGGTGCTGTGCACTTGGGCTACCCTATGTCAGACCATCAGCTCCTCAATCGGATCTCCTCCAAGGCCGTCACCAGGGAACGCTTTTCTCAGATGCCTGTTTCTGGTCACCACAACAGAAGAAGCATTCAAAGCTGTACTGTCCATTTTGGCCTTTTTTCTGTGAACCTTCAGTAACCTCTAAGCCCATCAGTGGATCTTTTTCTTTATAATTTACCATTTACGGTCTTTCTTCCTTTTTTTGTAACTTTAAACAAAATGTGAAAGTGACATTATGCTTGATCTGTTTTTTTATTTCCTTCCCCCTCCCCCCCCCAGCTTTCAGTAATGCTTTTGTTGCCAGACACACTGCAAATAGATAAAGACAGCGTGRAGAAACGTGTCATCTGTTTGGAAGTGTTTTGTGGCAACTCAGAGAGGGTTCTATGTGATTTGCTTTTCGTTTTTGGTTGAACAGGCTTTTTTTTTTTATGGAAGTATTTTACATAATTGTTGCCACTTCCTGGAGCCAAACACTAAAGGTCACCAAATTGGAAGCAGAAGTGCCATTAAACGAACTCTGTGAATGTCAAGTCAAGTTGCGCCTGTAGCTGGCACATAAGACAACGCTCTAAGTGTGGGATGATCTCCCCCACTGTAACTTTTTTAAGAAAAATAAATGACAAACCTCATTTTAAATGTATTGTGTAAAATGTTTTGGGAAAGGAGTACAGTGTGTTATGTCTAGTGGGTGAGGCTTCCCTCCCCATTTCAGTTTCTGACAAAGTTTTAAAGAATCGTGTTACTGTATGTTTTGATCATGAATAGTCTGGTGGTGCTTCTTCATAGCACAAGCTTAAATCAAGTACTGAAAACAGTCTTACAAGCTAAATGTCTGCATGATGTTACATCTGTTGTACCTACTGAAAAACTTTGTATGTAAATGTACAGAATAAAAAGATGTTGTCTCCTCAGGTTGCTTTCCTTCGTCTGTCACTTTCTTTTCCCTGTCGTCTCCCTCGCAGTGACTTGTGAAAYGGCTCAGCTAGAGCTAATGTCAAACCTTAGTTCTGCCCTCCTCTACAAACATGATGAACTGCTTTTAAATCAAGCTGATTAAATCAGCATATTGATTTTTAACTAATTATCCTTTACATTCAGTCACAGAAGAATGACTCTATTTCCTGTCTTGCATAGAGTTAGGAAAAAAAAAATAATAATCCAGTAGTTGCTTTTCATTATTCCAATCTTGAACAGAGCCCAAGGACTGGCTGCTGTTTCTACCAGGTAAGGCTCTGTGCTCTCATGTCAAATATGCAAAGTTGGAGCCAGTGTATGTTTGAGACCCCTTCAGCCCAGAGACTGACTGCAGGTAGGGGTTGTATCTTCTACGTTATCTACTTTTGGTTACAGTTTTAAATTGTTGATTACAGCCACAGCAAGGTAAGTTCAGATCCAGTTTCTGGAGGTGTATAGTGCAGTTGCCTATGAAGAGCTGGTCTAGCAGCATAAGTATTTGTTTGTACTAGAAGCTTATTTCTGAGTCAGGTCTGAACTTGCAGTGAAAAAGAAATAACCTTAATTTTCTCATCAGGTTGCCCTGCTCATTTTTCCTCCAAATTAATGGAAATAATAGGTAGTATGAGACAGCACAGCATGCACTGACCTCAGCAGACCTGCATTGCTCCATTGGCTCCATTTTTCCTTTTTTTTTTTTTTTTTTTTTTTTTTTTTTTTTTTTTGGTATGGTTAATTTTTAGTTTCACATCTTGTAAAAAGAAAATGGTACATGGAAGTTGAATGTCACCTAAAAGAGTTATCCCACCTAAAAGGAAGTCTAGAGATGTAGCAACAGGATGCTCTGTGGTGGTAGTGACTGCTTTTTTTTTTTTAAAAAAAAAAAAATATATATTCAGTTTACATGTAAGATGGTCTTCTAGCAGCCTGACAGACTTATCTATTGCTCTGAAAGTGAAGCTGTGCTTTTTCCTTCTCCCGTATAGACTGCAGTGCTTTACAGAAAACCCTTTGTGAAAGCCTTCTGGTGTTCTTAGTGTTCAGGAGATGGAAGGAAATTTGTGTTTAGCACTAGCACTACAACCAACAGGGATTGGAAAGTCAGAGCAAGATAACGCTTGTTTTATGTTACAGCGTTTCAATGTAAAAAAACCCACATGGTTCCCTTTCTAATACTCCCCATTCCTGCAGGTCTCCTCATTCTCCTCAAAAGCAAACAATAATGCTCTTTGTGGGACTTTCATGGGTTTTCATTTGAACACTAAAAGCTGCTAATGCACAATAGATTAATTGTACACCTAGATTTTGGAACAGATTTTTTTGCTCATCCCTGTACCAAATGGAGGTCAGACTGTGTTTGTACAGATTTTTACAATGTTCTTAAGTTGCAGTGTATTTCTATGCTACTAGTCTATCTCCTACTTAACAGGGTAGCAAATTTGGAAAAAAAAATCAGGTCTAACATTGCAGAATTTAATAACAAATGCAAATTCAATCAAAACAATACAAAAGTTTTCAAAATACTAACTTAATGTCAGTATGGAAATTGCACTCATTTTTTCTAAAACTAAAACTTCAAGTCAGTTTACAATAATGCAAAGTCAGAACTTCTCCGGAAAAGCCATCATTTCTTCTTTGATCCTGTTTTCTATGAGTAAGCTGAAACTGCTGTCTGTGTTCTGAAGGTTGTAGCTGACAAATATCTGTTTTTTGGTCTTCCTGGCTAAAACACAAAACAGAATATTCATCAATAGTTTCATCTTGTACGAAATTGATGATGGTATTAAAGCAAGCATTTTATAATGATAGATCATGCAGATTTCTACAACAACRTCGTCTACTCTTAACCTGCTGGAACCAAGCATAAAGTAGTAGCAGAACAAGTGTTGGCATGTTGGGCAAAACCATTCAGTCCATTGAAGAGGGCAGTATGAGCATTAGGGCTCTGAGGTAGATTTTGGCCTGATGCAAAACCCATTACAGTCCCTGGAAGGACTCTGAATGCTTTCTGTGGAGTTTGGAAACTTTTGAAATATGGCACAGTTTAAGTAAAACAGTAGACTGTATGGTGATCTTATCACTGAAATGTATTTTATGAGCTGGTAAGTCTGTGCTATGAAAAATGGCTATGGAGGGAAAGTAATTGGGCCACAATTCCAAGTTCTTTTTTATAGTGAACCCCTAAAAATGCCCCCAAAGTATGGATCTCTTTAACCASTCTAAACCTGCTGACAATGATTTCTTCCCTTTAACCTTTATTTACACGGTATCTACAAATGCTGCAGGAGGCTGAGCAGTGTGGACTGAAAGTCATCAAACTAGTCACAAGTTCTAGGTTACTGTAATGACAAATACCTAGAGAGACACGCTATAAAATTAAGAGCTGTCTTCCATGACAGAGTTAATTAACAGTGACAGAGATAATGTCCATTGGAGCAGGAAGACTTAATTATCAGAGTAGAATAGACAACGTGAAGTGTTTTACAAGTAAAATAGAAATCCTATTTAGATTTTACCATAATAACATAGCAACTTTGTAGCTCTTTTTAACAAACTGCACAAACTAAGCTATGTGAAGAATGCAAGCACCAAAGGGAAAATAGGCAAGGAATTTAAAATGAGTTGTGTCAAAACACTAGACAAAAGTGGTATTTGGGTCACAAGATAGTCCTGGCAGGGAATTGCAGGGAGCCAACACTCAAGGAGCAATCAAAATGTTTCACTGAATGTTCAAAAATGTAATCTGAATTTAAAAATTCCAAATAGATAACAGAAATCCTAATATCCCAGTCCATCTTAAACAGGAAATTCAACTACAGAAACATATATATATACATATATATAAAATATATATTTTARCAACTCCTTTGATGCTTTTTCTTTATACAAATCAATTTATTATTCTTTTCTGTTCTAACAGGCCACCAGTGAGGCTTAGTGAGTAGTGGGAGCCCCAGGGAGTTGCTTCTGAAACTCAGGGGCTCATGTGYCTTTTTAACACTTGGCACTACAAAATGCTCATATAATGCAGCTTGTTGCTGTGATTGCAAAAATTAGTGTTTGGCACCAGATTTTGTGCTACAAAGTAGTATGTTTTGTAACCACTAGTGTTTCATCATCATGCCCTAAATAAATGCCACGCAAATTCTAAACTAATTAATACCATTATCCTACCTAATGAATCATACACTGCAGCATCAAAATCCAACGTTTTAATTACATTTGTGAAAGATCTGATTTAGTCTCTTGAATGATGTTCCAGTTCTTTGGAACACTAAGATTCCACCAATGCTGTGTGCACAGAGGATCTCCCGGGGCTGTATCCTAGCTTTAACGGGTAACTAAGGCTTTTCCATTCTCAGTTCTCTTGTGGATTCAATTGGACAAGTGGGAAGGATAGAGGAAGATCTTACGCCTCCATGGAAGAACATCTGCAACTTAAGAATAAAATAGAAAACTGCAAAAGATGAAGTTTATCTATAACACTTCAGCAGGGGTGTTTCCCACAGAGCCTGACTCTGTGACCCTTGCTGTACAGGTCCCTCAGAGTGGAGGAAAAGGTGCCTGAGCAGCTTGTCATGTGGTACCATGGGGCTGGTCTACATCAGCACAGACGCAAGCCTAAGCTCAAAGAGGGATCCCAAAGGGGTCTGGTGAAAAGACATAACAAATGTTAGGATTATGTTTATAAACTATTCATACTGGAAAAGGTGGGAGGGGAACAAAGCAAAGCAAAACAAACAAAAAAAAACACAAAACCTGTGCCCAGCTGGGAAAGATTTAAAGAGATTTAAGTGATCTGCAGTGAGCTTCTCTGAAGACAGACATGAAACTACCCTGAGGTCAYTATGGCCAGAACATGCTGTGACTTTGGGATACCTAGGTAAGGGAAGACACTGACGGATAAGACTTTTCTCAGGAGGTGAACTCCACTAACCCACAGGAAAAATCTTTTAGGATTTAGGTCTCTTGACTAGTCAGACAGGTCTTCTGCTAGTGCAGTAGTGAGAATCAGTCTCTGCACCTGATACAAACAGATCAAGATGGATAGGAAGAGGAACAGGAATGGGATAAATGTTCCTCCAACTATGGAAAAAAAGAAAAATGAAATAAAGAAAAAGATAGAGCTGGTATACAAAATGCAGTTATTCTGGCTAGGAACTCTATATGGCTACACAGAAAACAACTGTAAAACATGTAGCCTGATACATGGAAGTGCTGAAACTCCTGTTTCCAGACTGGAAACCTGCCATCACAGGAAAAACAGGACAGGTGATCAAATGCAATTGAAAGGTATGAGAAATAAGAACACAGCTTCCTGTGAAGACTAAAAGGTGATACACCAGAGGATTGTGCTGCCATTCAGATGGATCTCAACAAGACGGGCAAGGAGGAACCTCATGAAGTTCAATAAAGGCAAGTGCAAAGCCCTGCAGCTGAGGAGCAGTAACCCCCAGCACCAATGCAAGCAAACCAGCTGGAAAGCAGCTCTGCAGAGAAGGACCTACGGGATGTTGGTGGAAATGCTAATCACAAACTAGCAAAGTGTCYTTGTGACAAAGAAGGCCRATGGCATCCTTGGCTGAATTAGGATGAGCAATGCCAACAGGTTGAGGGAGGTGATCCTCCCCCTCTACGCAGCCCTATGCAGGTAGGCCACACATCTGGAGTGCTGTGTACTGAGAAGCCCAGAACTGGACAAGAGAGAGATGGACATACTGGAGCAGGTCCAGCAAAGGGTCACAAAGATGATTACAGGGCTGGAACATCTCTCATATGAGGAGAGGCTGAGAAGGCTGAGACTCTTCAGCCTGGAGAAGAGAAGGCTAAGGGGACATCTGATCGATATCTATAAATATCTGATRGCAGAGTGTACAGAGGATGGAGCTAGACTCTTCTCAGTTCCTGTCTCATCCCTAATGGGATGAGAGCCAATTGGCACAAACTGAAATATAGGAAATTCAATGTAAACTTAAGAAAACACTTCTTTACTGTGAGGCTGGTTGAATACTGGAGCAGGTTGCCTAGAGATGTTGTGGAGTCTCCATCCTTGGAGATACTCAAAAGCCAACTGGACACAGCCCCATACAGCTTCCTTTAGCTGTCCTTGCTTGAGTAGGGCAGGTGGACCAGATGATCTCCAGAGGTCCTTTTCAAATCCAACTAATCTGTAATTCTGTAACAGCATGGATAAAATTAGAAATTGACAGCTTGAAGATGTACACCCCCCCACACACACACACGTAGGGGGTGGTTAAAAAGGCTACTTGGCTGTGATTAGCAATCTCTAATCACAGAAGTTGTGGGAGTACTAAAGATTTAATTTCCCAGAGGAAAACTAAACAACTACCAGTAATAGCAAAGCTTGGATATTTCTAGTCAAGACGGAACACACATTTCCTTACCAAGCAATTGGTGAACCAAGAGATATGGAGATGCTTAGAGATGATCTTGCAGTTGCACAGGTTTCAGAAAAACAAATAATCTTGAATTAAATGAGTGTGAGCTGACTTGGTCCACATTAAATTGTCAGGTAGACAAAAACAAGCCTAGAAACTATAATGTAGGATTTCAGAAAGAAGAGTTTAAGAAAATAAAGAAATCAATTAGCAAAGATGATTAGGAGAACAAATTTCCAGGCAGAAGAAGCAAGTAATTACTCAAAGCCAGAAGTGTATTACTAGCTCTCTTTTTCTAGCCAGAAGTAGAACATGTCTAGAGGCCTTCCTGGACACTGTATACCTTAGACAAATGGGGGGGGACTACTGCTACTGGGGGAAACATCAGCTGTCCCAGCACACTGAAAGAACTGACATGTGAAATAGCAAGTTATTAAAAATTCTAACTATGAAATCTAATAAATCTTCTGTGGATATAAAATAGCACATGTACTGAAAAAGACAGGAGTGTGAGGAAAGCACCTGGACAACTTGGACCTGCAAGCTGGACTACAATGCTACACAAAAGCTTAGAGTAGGATTCTGAACAGGAGGCCAAATGGAAAGTGGAATAAACTGTTGCACAATTTATCCAAAGTTAAATACGTTTGACTACATTTTTACTAACTGAGTTCTTAAGGCTAATGCGCTAATTACACTTGTACTCAGGACATACTGCCCATAACAGAAGATCAGCACACAGATCATCAAGAATCATACAACTCTTTCAGCTGGAACAACAAAAGTGAGATGAAAATTACTGCATCATCTTGTATTTAAGCAGCAGTAACAAGTGCTTTAACAGTTCACCAGTCGTAGCTACACCTCATATTGGTACGCGACTATAAGTTATGTTAGTGATGCAGCTATCAAGGATATGAAGATCGTAGGACACACGAGGCGAGGTTTAGGGGTTTTTTATAGTAGAGATAAGGGAAATTGATGTTAGACACCCTGATCTCCGAATCTGAATGCTAGCTGCTGCACTAGGCGTACCAGGCCACTCTTACACACGCCAGGAAAGAAGACAGCAGACATGCAGGGACAGTTGTATCAAACACTGGCATCCGGGGGGGTGGGAGCTCAGGGATGCTCCAGACTTTTGCAACGTGGAGGCTTCCAGCGCTCTCTTCTTTCTTTAAGGGCGGCGGCTGCCGAGGCGCTAAGCGCAGCCCCGGGCCGCGCTCGCCGCCTCCCCCGAGGGCGCCCCCGCAGCGCAGCACCTACCGAGGCGCCGGGCCAGCGACACGGCGGCCGGGTCGGAGGGGTCCCCCAGGAGCGACGCCGACACCGGGACGCTGTCCTGCAAGCACAGCAGCACACACGCCTCCTCAGCGGCCTGCCCCCACCGCCGCCGCCCCACCGGGCCCCGCAGCAACCCGCAGCCCACTCCCCAGCCACCGCCGCCGCCGCCCTTCCCGTCGCCGGCCCGACCTCCGGGACACTCACGCGTGGGTTGCACATGGCCACGGCGAGGCTGGCGAGGGCGGGCGCGGCGCCCACCCAGAGGAAGAGCGAGTCCCGCAGCCGCATGGCGTGGAAGTGCACCCGCTGCTCGCCCAGCTGCCCGCTGAAGTCGTGCACGGCGATGGCCCCCCCCGCCGCCGCCGCCGCCGCCGCCTGCCCGCCGCCGCCGCTCGACGGCTCCATGGGCCCCTCTCCCGGCCCGGCCCGGCCCGGCCCGGCGCGGCCCGGCTCGATGCAAGATGATGCAGCCAGGCCTGAGCAAGCGCTGCCCGAGCGAGCCGCGCCGCCGCTTCCCGGGGGAGGCGCTAAGCGGCGCCCGCCCAGCGCCGCCCCCGCCCCGGTGCTGCCGCGGGGGGCGGCGAGCGCCGGGGCACCGGCCGTGCACAGCCCCTCGGTGCACAGCCCCACCGCTGCACACCCCCCTCCGGGCGCAGCCCCGCCGGAGCACAACCCGCTCCTTGCACAGCCCCCGGGTGCACACCCCCTCCACGCACATCTCCTCCGTGCACACCCCCTCGATGCACCCCCCCGCCCCCTCCCCCAGCACACCTGCTCAGGGCTAGGGCAGGACGAGGCCCCGCCGGTCACTCCGGGTGTGCGGGGAGAGCCCAGAGGAGCCCCCCGGTCCGACACCGAGGGGAGGGGGGCAGCATTACGCAGGGCAACGACGGGCGTCTCCCCGCGGCAAGGGCAAGAGGAAGAGACTGGTGACCTTGACTTCGTTCAAGTCGGAAGATGTTTTAAATCGCAGTGGATCTGCAAAGAAAAGAAAGTCGGTTTCACCGAGGTTTGGAGAAAACGACATCACAAATTAAAGGCTCTGTGTCGGGTGTGAATTTTGTGCTTTCCTCTCTTTCACCAGAACACACTGAACAGATCATCAGTGACAAGGATTTTCCTTAACTGTACCGTCCCTGGCTGATAACAGCATATTCAGAGCACTGAGGGCTCTCTAAAATTGGAAATGTGTAGTTTGGCATTATAGGCAGGGTAATCGTTTCTCCCTAATGAACAAGCAACTAATGATACAGKTTTTTTTTTAATTAGTATTTCCTTTGTCTCCAAAGTCGTATGTATTTCTAGAAATCAGAAATTCCATTTCCAAATATTGAAATTTCATCTCCATGTTGAAGAAATGAGGGAGGGAAGGGGAAAAGAACTCTTCCTTGCTTCCCCCCCTCCCACTAGGTTTCTTTTGACACAGGACAAAAGGCAAAATCCTCAGCTTGGCTAATTTCCTCCTGCACAGCTATGAGAGCGCTAAATCCTGGTGAAGTGGCTAAGCCCTGCTCCGCTGCCATGCCCTGACATCCCGCGGCACAGGAGCATGCTCTGAAAGCCGGCTCCTCCGCCCCACGTTTGCACCTCAGTGCTTGCAAAAGCTGCCCTCCAAGGAGTGGCTTTGCCCTCCAAGGAGCGGCTTTGCTGCTGATGTGCTAAGGGCTGGCTGGCTCCGAGTGCTTCGCTTCGCATTGCGTTGCTCTTTCTGGCTATCGCGGCTCTGCGTTCGCTCTGCCTTCGGAGGGGGCAGAAGACCAGCACACGATCTAAACCAGGGAACAGTCGTGCTTGCCAGGAACACTATGGAAAGAAATAATAGTGCCCTGGATAAAATACCCACTGGGAGGCAGGCAGGTGGTGATGGGGCAATTCCTTGGATGGTGACGCGGAAGATTTGCCCCGGGCTTCCTCCTTCAGGGGGAGGAAGCAGGCACTTTCAGCACACAGTTCATCCGCACTGTTTCACATCAGTCTTTTGAGTGAGCTGAAGCTGCTCTTCTGACTGGTTTCTGTTGACTATAAGGGAGGATAGGGTGAGATCTGTGTATCTATGCAAACARGTTTATTCAGATAAGTAAATCCATAAGTGTTCAGAGTGAGTTTCTCTGCTGCCACAGGAGAGAGCTGGCTTGTGCAGCGGAGTCCTACATGGACGATCTGATCCAGCAACATTCCAGCATACCARGTGTCTTCCCACTAATTTGGAATCTGGGCCTTCTCTTACTCTAAACATGTATTTAAATGACCTGCAGGATTGAGGTGAGCATCCTCCATTCCCTTCCCTGGTCTTCCCACATCAAGTACGAGTTTTATCTGTTGCTCCCAAGGCTCTCTACAGGYTTGCTCCTCCCTGTTGGAGGGACTGTACCTATTTCATTGTGCTCCAGTCTGCTCCTCTCCTGCTCTTCAGGAGTCTCCTCAGAAGTGAGGAGTGGCTTTTCCTGCAATTCTAAGACCTGCAGACCTCTGCGGGTAAGTCACAAGGTACCTCTGCACTTAAGCACTACAGCGTATTCAAGTCTTTTCTGTGAAGTGTTACTGCTATCTCTAAAATGCATTAAATCCTTGTTTTAGCTCAGAAGAGGAAAAAGACTCATCTAGCAAACAGAACTGTGGGTGAGCACTTATATTTGCAATGCAGTTGTGAAAAGTGGAGCTGTGCAGAACCAGACCATGAYGTGTGAATGAACTTCCCAATTACAGTGCTGCAAGGCCATCAGAGCCCCTGCACAGCTAGAGAAGAAAGGGATCCAGCAGCATACAAACCTGTTGCATTTCCTCTAATGTTCTCATCTCTATTCTGTGGCCATGAAAACTGAACCCATTATCAAAACCCAGGTTTTACCTATTACGTATGAGGCTAGAACTAGCATAAACTGCAGTGGGACTTTGTCTAGCAAAGTAATGATAAAGCAGATGTACTGTAGCAAAAGCATTTCATGCGTATAGAGACACTAGGCATAGCTGCCCAAATGAGGTTCATGCCATAAGAAAGACGGTTCAGAGGGAATGCACCTTCTGGGCTCCTCGTTCTTCTGCAACTCTTGTAGCCCACAAGAGTTACTAAATCTCAGACCCTGACCCAGAGAGCCCATCCTCTCCACTCCTCTCAAATACTTCTAATYCAGGAGTAAATCTGCCTACCTGGGAACTGAGCAAGTTAAAAGATGTATAAAACATAATTAAGAACTCATATGTCACTGGAAGAAGCAAGTGTTTTCTGATTCCAAAACTCATTCTGCGGTTTGGTTACTGGCTAAATAAGGTGTGAATTTGACACGTGAGAAAGTAACTGAGCAAAAAATGTGTATCAATGAATGTGGGTGCCTCAAGAGATTCCATTTTTTTTTATTTGCTCGCTCAGCCACGAGTGAGGCTTCATGCTTGCCACAYGGCTGCAGCAGTAGACATATTGCAGCTCCAGACTTTTAGGGGGCACTTTGTGTTGAGACTTATAGAGCGATTTTATATAAGCTTCTTTTGGTGGTGCTAGTGGCTTAAAGGGTCTTTTCTCTCCCTACACCAGCAGGGGACCCGACTAGCTGAGCTACTTTAGTTTCTTTTTTGTTGGATTGTTTGTCAGCTGGATCAAGCCTCTGATCCAGCTTACCGCRTCACTGCTCAAATACTTGTACTGGCATAACCGAGGGAAGCAGGAGGCTAGCATGAGCAAAAAAGATAGGGACACATGACAGGGCCTTCTTACACTGTACAGCCACTGTAAAACAAATTTTCTCCTAAATTTAGGAGGGTTTACCCCAGTCCAGCTGCTTTGTGGTGCTCATCTGTGATGATGGGTCATTTTGGGGAACTAAACTGGTAAAAAAAAAAAAAAAAAAAAAAAAAAAAAAAAAAAAAAAACACTCTTTTTGCCAGGTTCAGTTGAGTTCCTTGCAGATTCCTGTGCGAAGGGAATGGGAGTGAGGGAAGCTGAGAAAATAGTTACCCAACTCCTTTAGCAACAGCAAATGGGGGGGGAGGGTCGTTTAGCTGTAATGGGAAACGATTCCCAGAAGACCTAACCATGGCCATCAAGCAAGCTTTCTTACTGTGAGGTCTCCAAACACTTTGTTAAGCATTGGCCAGCCTCATTTAAAAGCTCAGAGAAGAGACTGAAAAAGAAATCAAGCTGGAACTGTCACAAGAGTTGCAGAAAATTGCACATCAGATCAGTGAACTTGTTCGAAAACCACACTTTGAGAGATCTGCAAGGGTTGTTCACCAGATTCCCTGTACTGGGAATCTCACAATCCAAGGCAATGTCGAGTCCAGTGTGCAGGTGCAGAACTATACTGCCTCCCCCCCCTTCCCCCCCCCCGAGAGGCCCATGCCTGACAAAGCACGTAAGCAAATGCAGACTGTGGACGTACATGCAATCCCAGGTCTGCCTTAGCTGCTAGAGCAGGCATCTTCATTGAGGATGCACTACCCCATGCTGTATCTTCGTTGAACCTGTTAGCATCTGGCYGTGTAGGCATTGCTCCATGGAAATCTGGTTTCTTATTTCTAAAARACCGAGGGTGCCAGCTTTTTGCTTGAGAGAAACCTCTTCCTTTTGCAAGGTTTGTAACCTCAGCTGTTGGAATTTCTCTAGCCAAGGTGCACAAGGTAGGGAGGTTCTCTGATGGATGGCTTGTGGCTGTTGTGATCTACCATGTAGCGTCTTGGTCTAGAAATCAGGACTGTTAGGTTTTATGCCTGATTGGCACTGTGACCTTAGGCAAGCCCTTTCTGCTTTATTTCACCCATCTGCAACCTAAAAGAGTATGATAATCCCTGCTTTCCCTACTACTTCCCTACAGCTGACTGAAAATGAATGCCCATATAGYATGTAGCCAATACACCATGCTACCCAGAAGGACCTCTGTGGATGCAGAATAAATCTCTGCTGTTACAGAATGAGACATTTTCTTTTTCTTACGTGAGTCATTGGAGAAGCTTGTCTTGGATCTATTGGAGCATTTGAGACGTGGGTTCAGAGCTGCTGGACAGGAGGCACTAAAACTTCGTGACTCATCGCTCCCCTCAGGGACAAGAGGAGGTTTATGCAGCTGACTGGAAATCATAGTTTATATGCAGATAGAATATTTCACTGTGGAGAAATGGAGAATCCTGAAGCAGCTTATAAACACTGACTCCAGTGCATAAAAGCCTGCAGCTSTACTGAGACCAGCAGGAGCAGCTGGCTATTACATACCTGTCCYCTACTCAGGAAGGGACTTGGAAGAATGGGCATCAAAGCCCAGTGGAAAGGAGCTTTTGAAAGGCTAAGAAAATCCATGTGTAGTAGTGAGTGAAGGAGAAGAAAAATGTGAGAGAAAAGGCAGTATAGAGAAATTCTTCCCTTTTGTATTACTGAATTGAATGCCTGGATGGCATGTGACATACAGCACACCCAACAGATCCTGTTGGTTTTCTGTCCTTGGGTCACCTAGCTGAGACATGTGACATACACAGGGCATGCCGTGCGCTTGAATCTAGAGAGGATGCAAGTCTACTACAGCCCCCAAACACAAGGCTGGTTCTTTAGTTCAGGTCGCAAAGCATTAGGTTCTTGCCTTGGAAATCAGTGAATCATTATACAGTGTTGGCAACCATATAAGCAAAGGTTGTCTGAGATTCAGGTTGTTTTTGGTTGGGAATTGAATTTCTTTACTTAAAAGATAGTATGTTATTGTCATGGTTACAGGGCTAGCTGCGCTCCTGGCCTCTACCCCATCTCCCTGAGTACTCTTCCTTTACCGATGGCAGAATTTCCGTGATCTTCTGTTCCTCCTCAGACCAGCCCTTGGATTTAATAGGCTCTGTCAACAGAGTCCCAGAGTCTGACAGGACACGTCTGCAACAGCCTCCCCCTTTCTCAAACATGCCAGCAAGTGCCTGTGTCTCAGTCTGGTTCTCCAAACAGTCACTCTCTTTCATGCCTTTTTAAAAACTGTTATAGCCTTTTGATTTTTCCATTTTCAAGCAGAACCAGCTGGACAAAATCAGCRTTTGAATATTTTGCTTCCTCCTCCTCCATGGACAAGGAGCAAAGCTAACAGGCCTGGCATTGTCCCTTAGCAGCCCTCAAGTGCTTGCTCAGAGGTGGGGTTATTTCAAGCCAGTCTTTTCTCTTTGCTGTTCCTTCCTGCTCTGTCGCATATAGTAACTTAGCACAAGGAGTACGTATCTCCAACAGCAGCTCAGTATTTTACTCCAGTAAATTGCTGGAGAGCAGCTTGGCATTGTCCACTGAGGGCATGGCTCTTCCGGTCAGGCTCTCCAAGTTCAGAGTACAGTTCTTGGACAGTATGATTCATATCAGGGAGGCATTCGATTTCCTAGCAAAAGTGTGCCAAACAGCTACTACTGTCAGCACATCAGTGTATCTATACATCTGTACACTTGCATCAGTGAACATAACTTTCAGAAACATCACTTTGGTGATCTGTCTCCAGTCGCTAGGATTAAAGCAGGCAGTTTAAAATAGCATTTAGCACTAGTACTGTAAATGCAGATGGGTGCGAGAGATGGTTGTGTTAGCTGTGGGTATAACAATAGAACAGATAAGATGGTTTGCTCTTTAGGATGTATTATGCTAGGAAAATGTGGGCAGCGTTCCTTCACTATATTTTTTAAAGTCTGAAGAGCAGGATGCCAACAGGCTGAAGAAAGTCTTTAAAAGTCTGTGACCCAGCCCTGAACAATATTCGAAAAAATAGTCTTCCCTGCTGCCTCTTAGAAAGAAAACAAAAAAAAAAAAAAAAAAAAAAAAAGCTCCCTTTTTGGCTTGGTTTCCTGGTTGAAAAGCTGCTGCTGCTGCTGTCTCTGCAGAGTCCTGGGGTGCTTGCTGGCCCTTCCTGGCACTGGAAAGTACGTGCATGCATCAAGTCCCATAAAGCATGCATTTGCTATGTGTTTCTCATGAAGTGAGCACAAATCAGGTGAAAGTTATCCCCCAATCCTGTAGAGAACCATGAATGGGAAAATCAGGGAAGAGAGGAGGACAGAGGAAATCATCGCCTTTGGGAATAGTACCTGTCTCGAACAGATTCAGGATTGGAGCCGGCCTCCACGGAAATCAATTGAAAGCCACTTGCCAGCTTCTCTGAGCTGCGGATAAAGCTTCCCCCCCCCCCCATAAGGAACCGTGCTTATCGGTTGTCCAAACCGCTGCAGTCCGCGCTGGCGAGTCTCTGCGGGGCTGGTGGCTCACACGCCGCCCCCYGCCCAGGCTGCGCCTGGAACCCCGCGCTGCTCCGCCGCGTTCCCTCCCTCCCTCCTCTTCCTCCCCGCGGGGCTGCGGCAGTGCCCCCCTCGCCTCGCTCGGGCCGGGCACGTCGCTCCGGCACAGCCGCCCTGTGTCGGCCTGGCCTGGTCTGGCACCTCTTGTCAGTCCTCGCGGCGGGGCTTCCTTTGAGGAAGGGCCTTTAAGGGCAAGGGCTGAGGGAAAAAAAAATAGTGTTTTAATTTCTGCCAGCAGTTCTAGTTTGCCAAGGATGCTCCCAGCTTCCAGAAAGCAGAGAATCAAAGCCTTTGTCTAAACCCTGCCAGCAGGAGAAAGGTTGCGCCGCTGTACAGAAAGCGTATCGGAGCCTGGTGCAGCTGCCCCAAATCCTGCTTTTCTCAGCTGCAAAATCTTGGCGCTTGGATCTTCTCCCTCTAGCCCAGTGCAGGAGGGCAACTGAGGCCGGGAAGAGAAAGAAATTTTTCCAAAAACGTGACTTTATTTTCCAATAAGCCAGAGAGGTTTAATACACATATGAGTGATCTAGGGCCATTTTTATAGCTTTCACAAAGATTACTTCTCAGTCTTCTTAAAGATGCTTATCCGAGGCACCTGTCCGCACCCAAAGCACCCGGCAGATAAGATCTTTGCAATTCCTTTGCACAGCCCTGCCTTTTGCAAGGAAAAAGAAAGTGTTAACGAGTTGACAAGCACTCTCTTCCTTGCAGCAAGCAGTGCGGCTCTCCGCAGTGAGGTGTTACTGCAGAGAGGAGAGCAGGGTGGTGTCAGAAGACCTTGAAAAATGCTTTGCTCAATCCAGTTACAAAGGCTTCAGTAAGGTACCAAATCCTACCTGGCCAAAAAACAACGGACTAAGTAGAAACGTGATTTCCTAATGATGCAGGGCAATATGCTGCTGTTGGATTTTGAAATTACCGCACGTGTGATGAGAGTCCTTGAGGTGGAAAGAAATAACGTTTAAACAGGAAGGCTCAAAGCCAAAAGGAGTATTTCATAGGTATTTGGTTTCTGTGTCATTACGGTTCCCGATCGTGACCTGATGACTTCAAATGAAATTCCGGTGGTGTTTTTACTCGCTGACACTGCAGTTTGCAACCAGATTCCCAAACTATGCAAATTTGTCTAATCTCTGTTCAGACTGAACCCAGGAAAATGCTTAGGAAAGAAAGAACTAAGACCAGATTTCAAGAATAACTCAGACTAGCAAGTGAATATATTCATTCATGCCTTGCTCTTTTGCATTTAATGAATTTGTTCCACATTAATGTAGAAACAGCTGCATCAGCACGAGTACTGAGGCTGGAACCTTATTAATATTTATGTCTGCGGAGCTGTGCACACAGGAATAAAAAAAATGCCTTTCTTTCATTGGTTAGGGCACCACAGCATCGATGCAGTGTCTTGCCATGTTTGATGTCCATGCAAAGAAATTTATTAGAGTGAGGATCGATTTCTCATCAGCACTCTTACAGGCTCTCAGGAAAACTCTGCCCTTCACCTCCTACCTGCTCTTTGCTTCTAATTGTTTGATAATTTCCTAATTAGGGCAGCCACTTCTGTCTTGCAGACCTCTGTAGTTTATGGTCTCATTTATTAAGCATTGTCTAAACTAGTGTTAGAGGCTTATACTATCATTTGCTTATACAAGGGCATATCTGTAAGCCTTAATAAATGAGATGATACAAGAACTAACGGATCCAGCATGCGATGGAGAATTCTGAGTTCATGGTGCGTAGAGCTAAGCACAGGAGAGATGCCGCATGGGCTCAGTATGACCCTCAGAGCCTCCCTCGCATCTTCTTAGTGCTATAATTTTTGCTGGGAAGGTGACACACTGAGAGTCCTCATCTGAGGTGGGGGGAGCTCCTTTTTGTGGGTGTTGAATGGGATTTTGGTGAAAGATTTTGGTTTTGCTAGAGCAATTCTGAATTTATCTAACAATGAACAAGTGGTGAGCAGACAGGTACAGTAAACGTTCCCAGCATGATTAAAATATTCATCAGTATGTGTATTTTTAATTAACAGAAATAGTGGCTTGTAACATCAGTAAAAGAAAGAAATAACCCCACGAACTGGTAAAAAGCCAGCCTCAGGGAAAAAGCGTGCAAGCCCCGGAGTGGCTGCACCTGCAGCGTCATTTGGGAACACGTTGAAGGTCAAGCACCCTGGCTTTGCATGCCACAAAGGCCAGGGTGGCCCGGAGGGGTGGCACACCAGGGGGATGCCATCAGTGCCCCTCTCCCTCCTCGGGGTGCCAGTGGGGTGGGGGCAGCTCACATGGGAGCCTCTGACCTAACAACCCTCGTGCTTGCCACCAAGCCGTGGCAGCAGCGGGGCACCCACCCTGAGTAGTGCCTGCTCCCACCGAGGTGCCACCAGCTCGGAGGAGCCCTGGGGGAGACCCTCGTTGTGCAGCCGGTCAGTGCCCTTGCTGTGTCACGCAGCCTGACCCCCTTTTCCGTGCTCCTCAAGCCTCTGCAAGTGCAATACACTGAGCTCAGCAATTATTTATTGGATAAGATGCTCTGGAAATTGCCAGGTTTTAATGAGCCCCCAGGTTAACAGCAGCACACTGACTGCCCTGGAGAGTCCACAGGGCAGGCGAGCTTGGGCCAGGGCAGGAGCACTGGTCTTTGCTGCTCCCACAAACATATATTCTTGGTGTTGATGCGCTGCAGTTTTCTGCCATCTTCCTGATTTCTTTCTTCAGGATTTTATAGCTTTCCAGCTTGGTGTTGATCCTCCCATGTCCTTGAGCTACTAACGATCCTGTCTCAAAAATCCTCTCTCTGTAGTTTTACCTTTCTTACCTTGCATGGCTCTGCTTTACTGACCTCCTCACTGCTTAGCAACTTAGGCAGGGGTCCAGGCCAAGGCTATGGGCCATACTAGAGTGAGGCCTTTTGTTGGGGGGGGACCTCAAACATCAAGGTTACATAGACCATGACGTTTAGTACACGGCCATGGCTGCTGCTTTCCCTTTCCCATCAGCTAGCAGAGCTTGGTCCAATTACTGGTATAGCTTCCAAGCAACCAATATGCAAAAACACAGAGGTGGATGGAACAAGAAAAGCCTAACGAAAATTATGTTTGCATAGATACAAAGCATTTCCTTTGCATGGAAAGGATGCATGTCTGAGTTCAAAGGATGCATGCTGGAGCAAAAAGGAAGAGCAAAATGTTCATCTGCCCCGTGCGACCTAATGAGCTGTCCTAGATCCAGGTTATCTTCTATCTAGCCTGGTCCATAATGCAAGACCTGAACCTGCAACAGTCTAAACTTCTTTCTTGTTTTCATGAATCATGCATCAGCTCCCTCAATATACAAAAAACTTAGGCACTAGTCTTGGGGAACTGGGAATAACTTCAAGGTCTTCGTGTCATTTTTATCCTCCTGAGAGAAGGACCCCTCAGACAGGTTGGGAAACATGAAGGCAGATTTCAAGCCATGGGATGGGTATGTGTTTTCTCAAAGGAAGAGCAATTTTCTCTTTAGGAAAAACATTCAAATGCCCCACAAACTGTGCTGCTGTACATCACACAGACACACACATTATTTACTTATTATAAASTGTGATGACCAAGTCCTTCCCTCGGACTTTTATTACCTGGCTTTTGCGATGCTCTGAGTCTTGCAAGGGAGTCAGGGCTTTGGTCAGTGACCACTTCTGTAGATGAAGAGAGAGGCTCTGAAGCTGATCACACCCAACCTTTTAACTGGGAGGATGGGAACCGTAAAAGCAAAGGGGGAGAAGGTGCATTGGATAAATGTGGGTTGATCCTCCGAGCTTCATTAAACAAACTCTTCACAGAGGTCATGTTATTCCTTCTCTCATATTTCCACGGAGGACAGCTGGATTAAAAACCCCGTAAGCAGCTATTTCATCTGTGCTGCTGCAGTTTCCATGCTCGCGTAGCTGCAGTGCTTTTACACCATGGGAAATTAACCAGAAGAGTGAAAATGTTGCAGGGTTTTTTGTTCCCCTCTTTTCTGTGCAGCTTGTTTCTGGCAGGGGGCTGGTTGCCTAGGAAACTGCTGAAGGTGGCACGCAGCCAGGCTGCGCGTCAGAGCTGTGGGCAGAGTCTGGACTGCTAGGCATACGCACGCCAGACAAATGCAGAGAGGAAAAGACAGGCACCGGAAAGTCACAGCTGAACGATCCATTTCCTAACCAACATTTCCAAATAAGCTGCACCAACCCTTTGGGCAATGCTCCATCGCAAACGCTTGCTTCAGAATTAATTTAAACAGCGTCTGAAGTCTCATGAACTTGTCTGAATGGCTTCTGTTTGTGTCTAGGGGATTCAGTTTGAATGCTATAAAACTGTCGACCTGAATTATCACCACACCCCCACATTCAATAATGCAAACTTTACTCATTTGGGGAATGAATAGGATGGGCTTTTTTTTCCCTTCCAGTCTCAATGAATTCTGTACAAGAGATGCATTTGAATTCCCCTCCTCCTTCAAAAACATGAATTATTTTGCTTTAAGAATAAACACTTGGGTTGAGTTTCTTTCTTTTGTTGTAAATAATCTGTTTTCCTTGAACTGGATTTAAAAATGGCTTCCTTTGAAGGCTCAAGCTGCTAGGAATGAGCTTAATGTAGGTATGGAGGATACGTAACATCAGCTCTCCCCTCACACACTGAAAGGTCAGTAATTCTTCTAGTAAATAACTACTATGCAGTGTACGATACTCACAACGTTTGGAAATAATAGTAGTGAGCATTCACAGTACCTGCATTTTGCATCAGTTCTGCTGTTCCAAGCTTTGCTGCGACAGTGCTTTCAGTAACACACCCATAGCAGTGAGAGAAATGAAAGGCATTGCTTTGAATCATTACCTGAAGCACTCAGTGGTCCAGTGGAGTTGCTAATCTGCAAGTTATTTTTAAACAAGTAATTATAGATGTGGATGTTGATTATATACTTAACATGCCACAAAAAATGTTCACTTGGAATTAGAACTACACATTGTTTGTGAAGTGTAGTCAACCAGATAATTAAACTGCTCCTGGCTTAGATCAGTTAAAACAGATTTTACAGGGAATGCAACTGATCAGATTTTTCTAAAAATCACTGTGGAAGGGAAAAACCTACGAGCATATTTTCCAGCATCCCATTTTGGAGCTAGAATGCTTTCTTAAGGAAAGGCTAACAAAGGAAAGGTGGGGATGCTGTTGGCATATCAGCTAAATGAAACAGGATTGTTCTGCGGATTGCCTTAGAAGAACATAACATCAGAGCTATAATAATCCATATTGAGAGTTATTGAACTGCATAAATGAGGTTAGAAAGCTTAGGGGGATCGGCTCAGACTGGTGGCGAGAACAAAGAAAAGAAGTACATCGACAAAAGGCAGAAGAAATGTGTGCTGGAAATTGTGATGAACTTATATTTGAACCTCTGGAATAGCTGCACCCTTAATAAGGTAGTGGGATAGTAAAATCTGGATAAGTAGGCTACCACCTAACTATGGAAAACGTTTTAGCCTTTGCTCAAGGCTCCAGCCACCTCTCAGAGGGAATTTCAGACTGTCACACTATGATTGCACACCCTAAAACACAGAGTCCAGTGAGACAGGCGATATTCCTGAGCCTCCGGTATGACACACAACCACGTCGCGCCCAGCACGGCACCGCGCACGCTGCTCTCGCGTTTTGCGTACCTCCCGGCTCCCGGTCCCGCTTTGTTCCCACGCTCCGCGGGCGCTCCCGCCGTCCCCGCCCGGCGCGCCCGGAGCCGCTCCAGCACCCCCGAGCAAGCGCCGGCCTCCTCTGATAAAAGGACGCGGACTCGGGGGAAAGTCCCTAGCTCGCACGTGTTGCAGCCTCCCTTCCCTTTCCCCCGCTTGGCGCGTCCTGCCCTGTCTCCTCTTCCTCAGCACGTGCAAACCTGCAACGGAGGGGCGCGATGCGACGGGTCCCGCGGGAGCTGCGGGCAAAGCCCCGCGCGGCGGGAGGGGCGTCGCGGCGGGGAGGGAGGGGGGGAGCTGCCCCGGGCGGCGGCGGCGGCAGCTTCGCTGGGCAGCAGCTCGGCCCGGCCGCGGGAGGGAGGCGGAAAGCTGCTCCGCAAGGGCAGAGCGGCAGGACCTGGATATAGGTCAAGATCTGTGAACGAAGCGCCCAAGGGCACAGCCCGTGCTGTGGGGGACACCGAGGGAAAGAAGGCACGTCCTGCCGGGGGCGACGGGCCCCTCTCAGCTCGCACTGCGACGCGCCTTATTGCCCCAGGAGAGCTGCTGCCCCCGCCGCTCTCAGGCGACACGCTCACTCGTCACACCGCGGGGAAGCGGCGCGGCCGGCCGCGGGGCCGGGACGGCGCTTCGGGGGGTAAAACTCAACCTGCCCCGCGGGGGCGGCGGAGGGGAGCGGAGCGGCGCGG
>NW_028186868.1:3524284-3566322 GCF_003343005.1 Rhea americana
AACATGAATGACCTGGTCTCAGAATACCAGCAGTACCAGGATGCCACTGCTGATGAGCAGGGTGAATTTGAAGAGGAAGGAGAGGAGGATGAGGCATAATGTTGAAAGGAATAGGATAAAGGTTTAGTCTAAGCAGGCAAGTGTTCATTGAGAGGAGAAAAGTCTGTGCAGTTGTGCTGAAGCATGCGTTTTTTAATTTGGTGCTCTCCACTGTTGCTTCTGTCAGCAGTTTTGTATCCTTGACTGTCCAGTGTAACAGTAGTTGCAAAAATACTTCAGTCTTCTGTTTAAATGGTTAACTTCTCAAACATAAAGGCTTTTTGTGTTCTAAATGGTGTCCTCTGCCTTATTTCTCTCTAGATTAAGATTAATGTGATCAACTCTTGTAGTTTTCTGTAACTTCTCAGTCAAAACCTAAATCTTGTTTAAACCTTAATTTCAGTAAAAGGTTTGAATTAATAAAACAAGATTTTGTTTTTTCAGGCTATAAATTTTACTGTGTATGAGTACACTGAAGTTCCTCAGCTTGTGAGGATAGCTAATTTCTAGTAACTGTGGATTCATTATCAAGGCACTCATATGTTTAACAGCTAATCTGTTGGAGAGAAAGCTGCCTTAATAGAAACAAGACACTTCACTTCTATATATGGATGTACATGGTAGTGAGTTCAGCTAGAAGGTATTAAATTCCACATTACAAACTGTCAAAACTGATTTGACAGGATAGCTGCAGACTTCCCTACTGCCATTCAGCAGCTATTCTTTCTTTACTTGGTGCAGGAACTATAGTACACTGACTGTGGATGGCTGTGATTTGACTTGATCCTGAGCGATCCTAGTCCCCCTTACCCCTTCTCACTAAACAGGCAAATCTCAGAAAGCATGGTCTAGAACTGCTCTAGCAGTGTACAGTCAGTCAAGAATTTACTTGAGAATCTGAACATCAGATGTAACAATCTTGTGTCTCAAGGTGGGAGTTTCCCCAAAATAGCTACCAAACTAACTAGAAAAGATGCTGTCATTCAATTTCTTTTAGAAGACAAAGGGTGATGGAAAGGCTCCTAGGTAACATGGCTTAAAAGGTTCCTCAGTATAAATACAGTCTCAGAATAGTTGTATAGATGCTTGGATGAGCCCTGACAGTTGCTTGTCTATCACATCAGTGTTATGCATTTACAGCACTACTATTCAATGCTCTTAAATTGCAGTAGCAAATGGAGCTCTACCTGGGCAGAAGAGCAATGCAGAAGGACTCTCCCTTTCTAAGGTAAGTGTGGTTGCTTATGGTGAGGGAGATGGGGGGGGAGCGGGATCTGTGTTGCATTATGGTCTGGAAGTCGTAAGGAACCTGAGTGAATTTCTTCCCAAGGGAGAATAAAGCCAACAGTGCAGTCTGCAGTAGGTACAAGATCTGAGGTTTTTTTTCCTACTCTACAAAACCAGAGTAAAATCCTCTCCAGGAAGAATAGCAGCTACCTAATCTGAGTGTATAGTCCTTAGTTTATGCAAACATCAGTTTGTGTAGTGCTCTTTTASTAAAATACATTGTTTTGAGAATCATCACTAATGCTACAGGTAGAAATAAGCATCAAAATAAGTGCCTAGGATTTAATATTCTAGCTCCTTGCAACTTTGCTTTAGTGAGGTCTAGTATCAATTAACAATAGATAATGACTCGTGTCCCTTGCTCYGAAAGCGTTGGTATCTGCATGCATGCAACCTCTTTTGTGACCCCCTTAATGAAACGTTTGCAAAGCATTACTAGAATAAAGACTTAAAAGGGAAATACTGTGCATAATTATCTTGCCTATTTTAGCTCTGCTAACTCACTGTTGTCTGCAGACACTGCTCTGTGTGCCCTGTTCCCTTGCTGATAGGTTTATTTCCAGGGATGGAGCTTAAGATGGTGTGTAAGACAACAGCCATCTGATATACTTTGCTCTCATCTCTAGCCTTCAACTTCTGATGTATCCTCTGAAAAGTGGTGTGAGAAGCTCTTTAGAAATGCCTGGACTGTCTAGACAAATTGTCAAATGCTCCTATAACATCACTTGTATTTCTTAGCACTTGAGCAGCTCTACGATAAATTAAGTAAAATGAGATTGTTGTAGTAACTGAGTTACCACATGCTGCCCCTAGGCCCCTTAGAAACTAATAGCCTATGTGGCAGTCAAAGTAACCCTCCCTTGAAATTACCAAACTGGACTGTGCCAGATATTTTTGCCTTTGGATGTTATTGTTGTGGGGGAAAGAGGGAACCGAACAAATGATTCAAAATACTATTTCTTTTTTAAATGAGCTTTTTTTTAAATAAAAGGAGAACCTGGCCTCTGATGGTAAAGATCCTCCTTTCTGTAGTGGGACTGGCGAATTTCACTACTGTTCAGCATGTTTAGCTTCTAATTTTTAGCGTAATTGTAATGGCTTTAAATAACACTTACAGTTCCTCAAGAGATGCTCTCAACAGCTTATGCTACCAGAAAGTAGGACACCTTCCTACATTGCTTGCTGTTGTGTTTGTATCAGTTTTTCCTAAAGGAAGAGGAAGAATAAATAGAGCTACTCTATATGGAAACATATCACTATAAATCCCACACARTTTATTTGCTAGTCATAATCATGCAAAAATACTTCCATCTTATTTATAATAAGAGACAGAAATAGGAAAAGGGAATACTGGACAACTTAAAGGAGAAATTTAATACTGCTAGGTAGGAATACTAAGTCAATTATAATAGAAGAAGAGGAGCCTCATATTGGGAATGGAGGCTGCATCACCAATTTGTAGCTAAAGCTCAAAGATCCAGCTGAATCTTCATCACCCAGGAGACTGTTCATTACACAAATTGGAAACTTGACTGTTCTGTGGTAAACAGTGTTTATGGTCAAACTATTTCTTTCACAAATAAAGCAGAACCACTGCATATGTTTATGATTAGGATAAAGTAACCTCTAACTKCCTTGAACCTGTCTTGGCACTGATTTGTAATTGTCTGTGATGAATGTCTGAACTTCATAGCTTAAGGTATCACATTAAGGCATCCTTAGAAGAATAATAGGTAGTGCAGTCTTACTGGGATACAACTTAGGCCACTTATAATGACTTAATATCTTTGTGCTGAGAGGAAAAAAATATTAGCAATAAAATGTCAATCTGCTGAAATATCGGACACGATGGCCTGCAGGGAAGCATCCCTTCTGCTGACAATTGGAACTGATGGCATGGAAGAGCCATCTCTTTTCATCCTCTTTGCCAAGTAATGTGGCACTCCTTTGAAGCACTTGCAGAGTGTGTCTTGATCAAGGCAACTATGAAAGAAAATGTCTTCTGGTAGATGTACAGATGATAAAGCTATGATAAGATTGCAAAAGCAGCTGAGTTATTATGTAGGTTTAATTTAAATAGAAATGGACAGAGGTCTGGTATTACTGAGAAGCCAGCTCTTTTAATTTCCCTTCCCTATTTAGATCTAGGACATCAGTCCAGAGCCATTGTACCAACAGTGTTGTGGAAGGATAGCCCAGTTTATGGGCTCCTTCCTGGGAGAAATCTGCCACAAGCTTTGCGTAGGCTAGTTGCCAAAGACTTCTCAAAACATTTAAGTAACCCTTGAGAATATAGACCTACATCTGTTCTAACAGATGCTTTTCAGTCTGTCAAATGGGAGTCACAGTAATTCTCCTCCTCCTAATGTATCCATGAGATGTCCTTATGGAGGTGGATTAAATAGGCAGCAGTACTAGTCAAGCAAGAATCTGACTGAAATCCATGAGGCCTGTCCTGTTGAGATACCTYTCCAGAAGGCATGAGGTGAAGAACATGGCAAGCAAGCAGCAGTATGGTTTGCAACCTGAAAAAAGAAGGGAAACCAAATCTTTGATCTGCAGACTGTACTGTCTACTACAACCCTGTGTAGAGCTGGTAGGACCCCCCCCCCCCCAAAAAAAAAAAAAAAGCTACCTTATTTTTTAAAAATGCTGTTAAACTATATTAAGTTCTACTTTATAGTAGGTAGTGTCTTAATCACTGGATGTTTCTTTTTAATGAGGCCTAATATGTTTGCTACAGCTACCAGGAGATGGGAGGCTCCCTAGAGGGATCATGTGACGAACCTTTCTATTTGGTACACACCATTTCTCCCAGGGGATGGTGTTTTACTTTTCTATTCCACATTAAAGCGCAGCTCATGTACACTTTTAGGGACCATTTAGATGTGGTGGCCTGCCTAGGTACTGCTGTTCCCCTGAACACACTTGGTGTGTGGCAGATGCTGTTCTCTCATTTATAAATAATCCCCTCCTCAACATTTCTGTACATTTTTCAACTTTTTTTTTTAAGGTCCTACAAAACAAAGCTCATGACTATATTGTAATATATGCTATGTGCACACTTGCACAAGGCAATTCAAGTTAGGTTATTTTTTCCCCCTCTTTCTTCAACTCTGCAACAAATCTTTAAAAATAAGATTTAGGAATTATTCTTGTACATGACTGAATCAAATCTATTTATTTTCCCCCACTTTTCCTCTAAACTAAAACTCAGTTATGCTAAGTGTGTGTCTTCTGGTATTCCACTACTCACCTCTGCTGATCTTTGTTGTTGTTAAGATGGGAAGGAGCAGATTACTTTGGATCTCAGACACTCCCATTTTAGATGGTTGTTACCTCCGGCTTGCCTACCTGAACATTCAAAATGAAAGCATCTGGACTGCAACGTGGCCATAGGAAAGTACCATAGGAAATGGTGCGTTTCAGAAAAAGAAATTTCTCATACCTGACCCTACTGGACACTCCTCCAGCTGGAACTCTTTGAGTATTAATTTGAATATGAGGGAGGAGTTCTGAAAGGGATTCAGCCAGCAAAGGAAATGGTGCAGGTGATGCCTCTTCTCTCTCTCTCTCAGCACTTTAACAAGAAGGAAGCTGCTTCTCTACTGTTAGTTTTAATGTGATTTCAAGTATTTTATTTTCAAATCTGCCAGAAGGAAAAATATCTTTTAAAAGTGCATATAAAAAATGTAATCTGTTTACAGTATCTAAGAAAACAAGGAATAATTTAAGGGTAGGCTGTTCTGTCTGCCCCATTGAATGGCATTGTCCCCCATACACRCAAAATTTTGCCCATTAAGAGAGGAAATCAAATTAGCTTTGTTAGATTCTTGCTTATTAACATTTGAGTCTTATATAATACAGATAAATGGAGAGCAGACAGAATCTCTAYGTCATCTTGTATGATGAGATTATTTTTCTCAGTTGGCTTCCTTAGTAGTTTTAGAGCATAGTTTCCTTTCATTTTGATAAGAATGCATCTATCATTGCAGTGATAAAAATGTTAATAATAGTCCAACTTAAACAGGATGCAAAAGCACTTGTTCTGAAAAATGAAATGGCTACCCTCTCAGATCATAGTGCTCGTAAACAGTTCTGAGTTGTTTTGCATTGAAAAATGAATCTGTTTTTTGCACAAATGTAATAGAAAGATACTGCCTGTCTTCCTAGTGAATAATTAAACATGGTTTTCAAGGAGAATTCAAATAGCTTCACAAAAAATTTCACAAACATCAAAAGAAATTCAAACATTGACTTTTTATACTTTGCTTCTGTACAACTAGCATATTGCTGGTTTTGCAATTAATAAATGAATTGTGTGATTAGTATTTAGGAGTTACAGCCACGATTCCAACTCTATACTAGCAGGCAGGGAGTAAGCTGATACAGCAGGCTGAGATTAGAGATCTCCAGGGCTTTAAGAAAACTAATATTCATGGAAAGGGGCAGCTCTTTGAGATGGGCTAGGCTGATTTAATGGCTTTCAGCTGCCGAAAAAGGATGGTCCTATTCCTGTTGCTGTGCTTCAGGTGGTAGGTTCTTGTTTTTTCCTTTGTGTCAGCTTTAGGGCTTCTCTCACCCCTTCATGAGTCAATTCATCTCCCTAAACTAATAGGACAGTAAACTGGGGGTAGGGAAGAAGCTTCTTTTTTGTGTTAAGTGTGTCAGAGTGAGAGCTGGTGCAAAGGAAAGGGAGAAGAGCACACAGCTGAAAACAGGAGAGAGCAGAGAAAGCTGTTAGGTCAGTTCAGCTATCTAGTGGAACAGCACCCTGAAGTCTCTTGCAGAGAACTCAAGTGATTTTAAACAACATATATTTAATCCTACCATAAACTACTGCATCTCTCAACAGACTTCCCCAGTCACAAGATAAAGTTTGGAGTTTGCTTGGTGTCAATTTAAATTATAAGTAATTATTGTATTGCAATATAAAGCAAAGAGACTAAGGAACAAAGGAAGCTGTGACTAGCAGATCAAAGTCACTGGCTGTGCCTTGTTCACAATGACATGCAGGAAATAAGCTACTCTGGAAAACACTATTCTCAACATTTCATCTATATTGATGCTGGAATCTTAGTCATATCTTGACTGAAGGAGGTAGTTCACAGAAATAACAAAGGCATTTCATCTAGCGAGCGATCTCAGGAGATGGATGTAACCTGGATGGGGGCAGGAGCCATCTGGCTGCTACCCCATCACATCTGGTATGCCAAGCAGAAATAATGAGAGGCTGCATTGTTTTGCATTCTGCATTGTTTCTTCTTCTCAGTAAATCTGATGATGATCAACATATTTTTCCCTTTCTGGAGTCATTTGGTGATACAATACACCAGTGATCATGCTTACTGTGGTGACTCTAGGAAGCCAGATGAGTGGGTTTCTATTTGCTATATCCTGTAGACATAGAGAAATTCCTGACTTTCAGAGTTTACAGTATAAGATCATAGGAGAAACAAAGACTAAAGAAGTATTAGTTTCATGAGGAAACAGTTCTTCCCTCAAAAGAAATGTGGGTCACTTTACAACTGACAGTGCCCCATGTTCCCAACATGTTTCGTAATGTGGTGCTCTCACACAGTCATGCCCTCTCTTTTGTTCTTGCCCAAACACACAAGACTCAAGGTACAATAAACACAAGTACCAAAACTACAGTGAAACTGCTTTTGCTCATTCATAAAAGCATGCTCATTATTGTAGTATCTAATTGCCTCTAGTACTTTCAGTGGGTTGTAGTTTTGAAATAGAAGTCGTTTTTTTTTTTATGATTTCTATTAGTAGAAGTAAAAATATCTTCAGAATTATTCTGTCTTCCTGCTGGCAGAAATTTTTTTCTATCTTAATGCATATTTCAACTGATTAAGCATCACATCYAGAAGGTGACCTCACAGAGTCTTCATCAGGTGGAGCTATTGTAGTTATCAGTAAAAGGCAAACAACAAGCTAATGAAAAGACTGTGATCATTAAAGACTCTCACATTAGCTATGTAGTCTCTGAGATGCATGCCCTAGTAATATATGATATCATCCATGGTAAGTAAGTGAGAATAAAGCCGTGGGAAGACACTTGGTCTATTGTGTATGCCATGGCATTTTTCACATTTGTATATTTGCAATTCATTTTCTAACAATACGAAAATATAGACAGGCATTAAAATGTTCTAGGATTGCTGCTGCTTCCCCTGTGCAGCTCATTTCCAAGGCTCTGCTGTTGCCTTGGAAACTGCAAAGGATACGATTTGATTCAGTGCAGTGTGTGACCAGGCTGCAGAGCTGCAGGCAGAGTTTCAGCTGCAAAGGAGCACAGGGGTGTTCCCATGCACTGCAAATGTAGAAATGCAGAATTTTGACTTTTATTTGTAATACTAAAGACTTGTAGAATTCATGAAGTGACATTAGA
The DNA here is from genome assembly GCF_003343005.1 of Rhea americana. Lineage (NCBI taxonomy): Eukaryota > Metazoa > Chordata > Aves > Rheiformes > Rheidae > Rhea > Rhea americana. The sequence goes on from NW_028186868.1 coordinate 3,532,011, forward strand.
AAATATAACAGGGAAGTGACATACCTATTTAAATGTGATTGGTAGCTATGATTTTTAAAGTGTTTGCATAAATGTAAGATCCGGAATTGACATTCAGGTAATTTGATATTTGTTTCATGGTGTGTGCCATTGGACGCTCAGTGTTACCATAGAGGAGGGAATTTATTAGATGCTTAAATACGTATCTCACTTCAGGCACTCATTTTTAAAATCTGAGGCTACACTCCCCAAAACTGGTGAGGATTTCCAAAGGGATCCAAAGGATTTACAGTGTTATAGCATCTAAAAATTCGATGGATTCCTGATGGACACTCAAAATGCTTAATAGAATTGACTATAAAGCTCTAGGAAGCCAAAGTGTGCATAAGGAAGGCATGTCAGCTAGCRTGTGTGGACCTTCAGGTGGGAATCAGAATGCTTAAAGCTGTTCCTTTGTGGATTGCCAAGAATAATTTGGTACCCAGCAAGCTCTTGAATGCTTTTGTGGATCCCATGCAGATGCCGGGAGGGACAGTTGCATTGCAGTTCTACTAGCAGTGAGAAGATGTGACAGCCTACTGTTGCCCAAAAGGGAGGGGGGTGTGCCTATAGTGTATGGGAACGTATATGCATGTGCTGCGTGAGCAGCGACAAAGATGTACAAAAAAGTGTGTAATTAAGCAGTATAGAAATGTGTTAAAGGAAAATATTGACAACAATCTGGATATAAAGAATATGACACTCAAGAAAAGTTGATGTGTGCTAGCACAATTCTGGATATTTTCTGGTTGCAACAGCAATGGGATAATAATACCATGTATTGCAAAGATTGCACTCTTCCACAGCTTAAGTGTCTGTGATATGGGAGAAAAAGAGCCACAGTTCACACTCAAGTCACCTCACTGGAGCAAACCAAGGGCTACTTTTGAAAATGTGTCTAAAGTAATTTTCCCAAGGTCACAGCAAAATGCAAGGCAAAGACATGTTGGCTGCTCTCTAACCACTAATATTCCCCACCTTAGATGGAGATGAAAGATCTGAATAAGACTGATGGCTGTATGCATCAATTTACGTTGTTTTAAACACAACTAACCTGAGTAATATGTAACCAGCTCTATTCATCCTTACTGCAATTACTTTTGTTCTTGAAAATGGTAATGATTTACCACATTAATTATTAGCTCACCCTTGCAAAAATTCTGCTAGTTGTGTAGCTGCTACCACCGTAACGTAATGTTATAGTGTACTGACACTGAGACCAATAAGCCATCAGCCTGCTGTTACAAATCACACGCAATCTCCTATTCCTTTCATGGAACCGCAGCATTACAGACTTACTGAAGTTGGAAGGACCCTCTGGAAGAGAGTCTTGCCCAGTCGCCCACTCAAAGCAGGGGAACCAAGAGCATGTTGCTCGGGGCTGTGTCCTGTTGAGTTTTGAGTATCTCCAAGGATGAAGACTCCACAGTCTCTCATGGCAACCTGCTCCTGTGCGCAACCACTCTCACAGTAAAGAAGTGTTTTCTTATGTTTAAACTGAATTTACTGTATTTCCGTTTGGGCCAATTGCCTCTTGTCCTGTCACTGTGCACCACTGAAAAGAGTCTGGCTCTGTCTTCTTTTCTGTCCCCCATCAGATATTTATATACACAGATAAGATCCCTCTGAGCCTTCTTTTTCTAAGGCTAAACACTCCCAGCTTTCATCTGGCCTTCTCTGGTAGGTTCATGTCTCTCTTGTACTGGGGAGCCCAGCACTGGACACAGCGCTCCAGATATGGTCTCATGAGGGCTGAGCAAAGCAGAAGGATTATCTTCCTCCACCTGCTGGCAACAATTTTCCTAATGCAGTCCAGGGTGCTGTTGGCCTTCTTGGTCACGAGAGCACATTGCTGGCTCATGGTCAACTTGTCTGTCCATCAGGATCCTCAGGCCCTTCTTTCCAAATCTGCTTTCCAACTGATCTGTCCCCAGCCTGTACTGGTGCAGGGGGTTATTCCTTCCTAGGTGCAGGCTTCTGCACCTGTCTTTACTGAACTTCACGAGGCTCCTCCCTGCCCACGTCTCCAGTCTGTCGAGGTCCTTCTGAATGGCAGCATAACCATGTGGTCTATCACCCGCTCCTTCCAGTTTTATATCACCTGTAAATTTGCTGAGGGTACACTCTGCCCCACCGTCCAGGTCATTAAGAAAGGTGTTAAACAGCACTGGTCCCAGTATTGACCTCTGTGGTACTCCAGTAGTGGCTGGCCTCCAGATGGACTTTGTGCCACTGATTATAACCCTTTAAGCCCAGCAGTTTGTCCAGTTTTCATGTTGTCTCGCTGTCCACTTATCTGCTGTGTGCTTCATCAGTTTGCCAATAAGGATGTTACAGGAGACAGTTCAAAAGCCTTGCTAAAGTCACAATAAACTAAACCACTGCTCTTCCCTTGTCCACTGAGCTAGTCACTTTGTCATGGAAGGCTACCAGATTGATCAGGCATTTTCCCTTTGTAAATCCATGCTGACTACTCCAAATCACCTTCTTGTCTTTAATAGGTTTGGAAATGGTTTCCAGGATTATTTGCTCCATCACTTGCCCAGCAATTGATGTGAGGCTGATCAGTCTATGTTCTCCAGATTCTCCTTCTTGTCCTTCTTTAAGGAGTGACATTTGCTTTCTTCCAGGCCTCAGGGACCTCCCCTGATCACTACAACTTTTTGAAGATAATCAAGAGTGCCCCTGTGCTGATATTGGCCGGCTTCCTCAGCATTCGTAGGGGGTCATCCTACCTACCAGGGCCCATGTATGTTCTATTTGTTTAAATGTTCTCCAGCCTGATCCTTCTCTATCAAGGGTAAGTCTTCATTGATCCAGATTTTTGCACTGGTCTCAGGTGCCTGGGGTTCCTGGGGGAATCTTAGTAGTAAAAACCAAGGCAAAGAAGGTACTGAGTACCTCAGCCTTTTCTACATTCTCTGTCACCAGGTCCCTGCCCCATTCAGCAGTAGGTCCACATTTTCCCTTGTTTTTCCTTTCATTGCTGATAGACTTAGAGAAGCCGTTCTTGCTGCCTTCCACATCCCTTACCGGATTCAACTCCAGGTAGAGTTTGAGTTTCCCAACCCTATTCCTGCATGCTTAGGCTGTGTCTCTATATTCTTCCTGGGTCACCTGTCCCTGCTTCCACTTCTTGTACAGTTCCTTTTCATCTCTGATTTTAGTCAGGAGCTTGTTACATCCTTGTTAATCAGGAGCCTGTTAATCCCTGTAGGCCCCTGCCATGTTTGCTTGGATTCCACCATGTTGGGACTGACCATTCTTAGGCTTTGAGGAGGTGATCATTGAAAGTCAGCCAGATCCCTTTGACCCCTCTTGTCACCAAAGTCCAGTCTTGGATTCTTCCAAGTAGGTCACTGAACAGGCACAAGTCTGCTCTTCTGAAGTCCAGGGCATGATCCTGCTATTTGCCCTGTTCCCTTCTCTCAGGATCCTGAACTCCACCATCTCCTGGTGACTGCGAGCCGACGCTGCCTCCAACTGTCACAACTCCAACTAGTTCTTCCTTGTTTATAAGTTTATATCATGTCTAGAAGAGCACCTCTCCTTGTGGGCACATCAATCCTCTCTGTCAGAAAGTTACCACCAATGCACTCCAAAAACTCTTGGATTGCTCCTCTGTTGTCCCTCAAGTTTAAAGCTCTCTTCACCAGGTCAGCCAATGGTTCAACAAAGATGCTTTCACTATTGAAAATTTACAGCTGCAAATTGATTAACATTTTTACAGTCAAGCTCAATAGTTTCTGCACAATTTATTGTAACTTCTGCTGAAATGTATTTCATATATTCTCCATGGCAGCAACATAGATACAGAAGTTTATCTCAGTTCAAATATATTTGTTTTTTTTCACTATTATTGTTAAATTGTCTGTCCTCCCTCAGTCTTCTGCCACATATTTAGCGCAGTTTATTTCTATCAGAAAATAAATGGAGATGTTACGAGCAAGACCTAAAATCTTGCAAAATGGGGTACATGCCAGATTTGTGGTAAGGCAGAAGGTCAGTTCAGTTGCAGAAAAAACATACTCCATTCCTATGGATGTTCACAATACCGTCATTGCCAGACCACTCTTGGTAAGAGCCATTTGTTAATGCTAGTGTAAAATGTCATGCTAGCCCTTCTACGTTTCTGAAATTAGAGCCTCACATATGTTTAACAGCACTATCTAAAATAGTGTTAAAATGCCCAAAAGTTGGTATTGGCTCCATCGTTAGAAACACCACCCCCAATTTCCACTTGTTGTGTCTGGCCGAGCTAGGGGAAGATGATTCTTGTGCTTAAAAAGCATCAAACCATAATTCAGCAGGTTGAAACCGGAAATACAGGCTTGAAGACACTAAGAAAACACAGCAGTACATGTTTTATTGCAATGGTGCAGCAGAGGTGGGGAACATGAACAGCTCCAAAAGGAGCTGCATTTCCAACGGGTGTTCCCAAAGCAAAGAAGCATTAATAACCTTCTATTTCTAAAAACATTCTCACCCCAAGATATCCTGCATTTTGTCCTATTTTAGAGCTGTTCTTGCTCCGTGAAAAAAGACTAAGCGGCTGAAAACGACACCTGTCCGAGGCCAACGCCTCGCAGCCTCGCAGCCTCGCAGCTCCGCTCCCGCCCGCCCGCGGCAGCGGCAGCCGCGCCGGCGGCCAGACGCTCCGCAGCGCCCCCCCCGCTGCGGGACACAATGCCGCAGCCCCGCCCCGCTCCCGCGCGCCCATTGGATCGGCGCCGGCGCCGAAGCCCCGCCCCCGCCGGCTCCCGCATTACGTCACCGGCGGGGCGGGGCGGYGGCGCCCGATTTAAGGCGCGGCGCGGGGCGCGGCCGCTGCGGCGGCGAGTGCGGGAGCGGAGGCGGCAGCAGGAGCAGCGGGGCTGGTGGCACCGTGCGACACACCGGGACCATGCGTGAGATCGTGCACATCCAGGCCGGCCAGTGCGGCAACCAGATCGGGGCCAAGGTAAGGAGTGCGGCGGCGGCGGCAGCCCTCGATGTCCGCCGGTGCGCGGGCACCTGCCGGGGCTGCCGCCGCCCGAAGTGAGGTGCAAGCGCCCGGGGGCTCGGTGGGGCGCCCCTTGGCGGCGGCGGCATGGCGGCTTCGGCTCCGGCGCCCCTTCCTCTTGGAGCCGCCCCGGCAGAAACGAGGCCGMTCCGTGCTGTCCCGGGGGGAAGAGTGTGTGTGTGTGTGTGTGTGCGTGCGCGCGCGTGTGTGGCTGTGCCGGTCTGCAGCCGCCTTTGCTTCCTTTAGGGAGCCGTGACAAATCCAGCAGCTGCTGGAGCTGCCTCGCCCTGCTGCAGCTGTGTAACCAGYTCTGAAGGCAGCAGGAGAGGGCATGGAAAACATCCACCCTGTGCTTGAAGGTGCTGCTGGCTGTTTTCTTGTAATGCTGGTATTTTGTTGGTAAAACAGCATAATTTGGAGGGTCTTAAGTCACTACTAGACAATGAAAGGCTCAGTTTGACAGATACATGAGTATTGTCATCCTGTTGTAYGTATGTGCTCAGGCTACCTCCCTGCCCTCCTTTATTTAACAGCATTTTTTGCTAATTCAGCTGYTCCTGGGAAGGAAATTCCTCTGCTYTACTGACTCCCCATGGTGTGGCTTTCTCCAGGCAGCTGCCTTCCCATGCTAGGGAGTGGTTGGGGCCACTGTGTAGATGGGCTGTGCTAGCAGGCATGACTGGCACTGGCCAGCTGCAGCTAATTGCTCTTTTCCCCCCGAAAATTCTTTCAGTTCTGGGAAGTCATCAGTGATGAGCATGGCATYGACCCCACGGGCAGCTACCATGGAGACAGTGACCTGCAGCTGGAGAGGATCAATGTGTACTACAATGAAGCTGCTGGTAAGTGAGCCTGCTTCCTTGGACTTCCTTAAATATATCTGGCAAAAGTACCAGTTCATTGTAGCTGGAATAACTCCAGTTACAAGAGCTTGTCATCTACCAGTAACTTCTGTAAGAGGGCTTTGTTTTCAGAATGGCTCTGATAACACTAGTTGTCTGATCTAGACAGTGCGTCTCCACAGTGAATTGCAAAGAGCCCTCCAGGAGCACTTCTCCCAGGAGCATGGTGGTTCTTGTGACACTGGCTGCTGCCTGCAGGGCTCTAACGCTGGTGCTGGTTCCTCCCACAGGTAACAAGTACGTCCCCCGTGCCATCCTGGTCGACCTGGAACCCGGCACTATGGACTCTGTCCGCTCTGGCCCCTTTGGACAGATCTTCCGACCCGACAACTTTGTCTTTGGTAGGTAGCGGTCCCCTGGGGCCCCCGCCCGCGGGCTCTGYGCTCAGGAAAGGCTCGCAGCCCTYGCAGGARGGATGCGGAGCGATGGGCGTGTGCTGCAGGGCAGGGGGAAGCCGAGCAGCGTCTCCTGCTCGCGGCACTAACGTGGCGTCTGCTTTCTGCCCTGCCTCCCAGGTCAGAGCGGGGCTGGCAACAACTGGGCAAAGGGCCACTACACAGAAGGAGCTGAGCTAGTGGACTCTGTCCTGGACGTGGTGAGGAAGGAATCGGAGAGCTGCGACTGCCTCCAGGGCTTCCAGTTGACCCACTCGTTGGGCGGCGGCACGGGCTCTGGCATGGGCACCCTCCTCATCAGCAAGATCCGGGAGGAGTACCCCGACCGCATCATGAACACCTTCAGCGTCATGCCCTCTCCCAAGGTGTCGGACACGGTGGTGGAGCCCTACAATGCCACCCTTTCTGTGCACCAGCTGGTGGAGAACACGGACGAGACCTACTGCATTGACAACGAGGCYTTGTATGACATTTGCTTCCGCACCCTGAAGCTCACCACTCCCACGTACGGGGACCTCAACCACCTGGTCTCGGCCACCATGAGCGGCGTGACGACCTGCCTTCGCTTCCCCGGCCAGCTGAACGCCGACCTCCGCAAGCTGGCCGTCAACATGGTGCCTTTCCCGCGGCTGCACTTCTTCATGCCGGGCTTCGCCCCTCTCACCAGCCGCGGCAGCCAGCAGTACCGAGCCCTGACGGTGCCCGAGCTCACGCAGCAGATGTTTGATTCCAAGAACATGATGGCGGCCTGCGACCCCCGCCACGGCCGCTACCTGACGGTGGCTGCCATTTTCCGGGGCCGGATGTCCATGAAGGAGGTGGACGAGCAAATGCTSAACGTGCAGAACAAGAACAGCAGCTACTTTGTGGAGTGGATCCCCAACAATGTGAAGACGGCCGTCTGCGACATCCCCCCGCGCGGGCTCAAGATGTCTGCCACCTTCATTGGGAACAGCACGGCTATTCAGGAGCTCTTCAAGAGGATCTCGGAGCAGTTCACGGCCATGTTCCGGCGCAAGGCTTTCTTGCACTGGTACACCGGGGAGGGCATGGATGAAATGGAGTTCACGGAGGCYGAGAGCAACATGAATGACCTGGTCTCAGAATACCAGCAGTACCAGGATGCCACTGCTGATGAGCAGGGTGAATTTGAAGAGGAAGGAGAGGAGGATGAGGCTTAAATCTTGTTAGCAGAAGAACTTTGTGAAGCAGGCATGTGTACTGAATGACTTCTGATAGTGGTGGTGATGAAGCATGCTCCCTAGTTGCCATGTACCCAGTTGTCCTCTCACACTTGTAACTTTGAAATATTTCTCTATGTAACAGTTCTGAATACAAGTTATTACAATGTCTTTGTCCTTTAATATTAAGATCACATAAAGGCATGTATTCTAGACAGTGTTTTATGTCTCTTTTTTTTAATCACCTCAGCTGGATCAGTAATAGCTATTTGGCTAGTGTGACATAAAATAAGCTTAAAGGCATGTCAGAAATCCTGCAGCACAGMAGTGCTGTGATCCACTGAGGCTTACTTTCTGTTCTTGTGTTCTTAAATTCTGATTTTATGCGTATGAAGAATATGCTCCATAAACACTATTCTGAGTGTAAGCTTATGCAAACCTCATGTTTTTCCATTTTCACTCAAGTTAGGTTTGAGTCCTGTAGGAAAGAACAAGTAAGTGTAAAGTGAAAGTAGAATGGCTGAACAGTAGAAGGAAAAACTGAACTTATTTTACAGTTGAACTCATACTAGGAAGTCTTCTACTTGTCTGTTGAATTCCTCTGCAAAACGCAGGTGTAGATTATGCTTTCCTTCTGGCATCAGAAGCAACCTTAAAAGACAAAAAGCAAACTCTGAATGTGTGCTACATTCTACAAGCATAGGTGATCAAACTGGCTGCATTTTTTTTCCTAGCTCTTAGGTAATGAAGTACAGACTGGAAGAAACTCTGTATTATCCTAGCATACTTGTTGGAAGTTCAGAACTTAGGTTGTGAACTAGACAGTTCAGAACTTAGGTTGTGAACTAGACAGTTAAGGAGCAAGCACCCTACTCCATGCTGAGGTGGATAAACTAAGTTTAAAAGCTAGTTTTATGATCTGCTCTGGACTTGGTTTCTAGAACCAAGTTTTCTTTGTCTGCAAAGAAGATGAGTATTCCAAAATTCAGGTGAGTAGGCTATCCTCTGAAGAGGTGAAGTATCTGAGCTGTTTTGCCTCTTTCAGAGAACAAGAGTTGTGCTAGGCAGTGAACATGCTAAAAGTAAATTACCATTTGAATTGTTTCAATTTCCTCCAAAAATAAAAAAAAAAAGACAACCTAAAACACCACTACACTCCCTTAAAGAAGAAAGGGAAGCAAGATGTTCTGCAGTTGAATTGTAACTATCACTATAACAAATGTTTAGAAGTAATGTGTATGAAAAAGTTTAAATCTTCAGACTGTTAATACTAGCATGAATGCAGTAAGAGTAAAATAAAACTTGCCATTTTTTTCCTGTCTGGAAAAAACTATATCTTGGTACATACTCTTAACTTTTCTTTTTTTTTTTTCCTACATGGGGTTGGAAAACTTCTAACCCTTTTTTGTCTTTTACTAAACATTTTCAGCAGCCCATTTTGACTGATACTTTCCTATATTGCCTTAGTGTCATCTACTTTCTTCTACAGCAAGTGGCATTTTTTTTTCAAAGATCAAAAGACTTCTCTTAGTGATGATAAAAAGTGCTTTGTCTTAGGGGAAAAAAAGCTATTCTGCATCAACATATCCAGTTCTTCTAGCACGTTTCTCTGAAGTTTAAGTCTGTTTCTTCAAAGACAAAGCAGAATGTAGGTGCACAAACCTACAGTACTGCAGATGGTCCTCACTTTGCTGTTAAGCCACTGTGATAATACTCAATTATATGCATACTATGGAAATATGGAATGATGGCATACTCTTACCATGACAGTAACAAGCAATGTAGCTGTGCTCTAGTCAGTAAAACCTTCTGTTTTATGATTAGAGGAAAAAAAAAACTGCAAATAAAAGCCATCTAATCTGTTGCTAAAAATATGCTGGATTTAAAGTTTACTTTCTGCTGCACAAAGGAGATCTCAGCTCCAGTACAAGGGAAGAAGGGGCCCACATGGTTAAGTACTAAGTTACATATAATTTTCTAGAGCATCATCACTAGTCTGATTTCTGATAAATACATATAAGAGGGAATTACTTCAGCATGAAGACATGGAAAGTACAGCCATTTTCAGTAATTTTTTTTTTGTATGGCAACTTCTAGCACTGCTTCCTCCTTGGCTTGTCTTCCAAAGAAAAGCTAACTGATCCTTGTCTATGCAAGGTTTGTGACGACTTGCTTTAGTCCGTAACTGGAGCACTTCAGAGCTCAGGGAACACTAGCAAGATGCTAGGTGTCATAAGCAGGAGATGTGGGAGTAACTAACTAGTAGTCATTGAAAAAATACCTGTCTGTGACTGTTAGGAAGGCCTCTTGTGCTATCTTTCTGGTGGCAGAATGCATCTTTATGAATAGGGGAACTGGCTTTGAGGTTAACACATCACTCATATTTCACAGAGATGATACCAATGAAACAATTTGCTACACTCTGCACTCATAAAAATGGGTTCTGTTCTCCCAGTTCTCTTCTCTAGTGCTATCCAGTGTGAACTCTTGAAGTTGTGTGCAAACCTATGAAGAAAATCCAGCTGGTGAAGACTTAGCTTTTTTAAAGGAGGCRTTTCTGAAGTTTCTCAAATGAAGCAGATGATTGTTTTGTTTTTTAGAGTTGGGAATAATATCTCTGAGCATAGTTCTATTTTTCTTCTTGCATTAGTTTTCTTAAATGCACCTACAATTTCTTGGACAGTTGAAAACTCAATCTTTGCGACTGTTGTTCACATCAGTATGTAAGAGAACGTCTGTATCCTGTGCTTCTCTTCAGTAACTGAGAATGCTGCTTCATTCAGAKCATCTAAATTCTGTGTGCTACTAGATGGGACAGAAATTAGATACCATGCAACAAAAGGAATGAAATGGCCAAAACAGAGAATTTGCTTGCTTGGCTATATGTTAAGGAATGTTTCCGCGACCAGATGGAAAGAGGAGAAGGACCTTACTTGGTTTCTCTTGGAGAACATGAGGAAGGACCTTATTAAAGTAGTAATGCTTGTTATATCATAAGAAAGGGCCTATTATTCTCAATGTAACTTGCTAACAAAGTTTGTAACAGTTTATTTGTGATAGAAAGAGCTTGCCCAAACAGATTTTTATATATATATGTACATACATATATATATATATATACACACACACATGTATATGTATGTATATGTATATTGAAGGTATCCACTTCTTCCCTTCTTTAATGATGATTTGTAGATAAACAATGATTTAACTCACCGAGAGCCTTTGATGTTCTCATGAATGTATTCTGCATGAGAGCGTGGAAGCAAAGGGTCCTTCTCACCATGAATTATAAGTGTGGGACATTTAATAAGAGGCAGCAACTGCTGGCAGATATTACCTAGGAAGAAAATAAATGAAGGTACACTTCATTTTTAAATACTATGAAAGATTGAAACTGATTCTACAAAGGACTGTGAACTCCATCATGGTTCAGGCCATTAGATCTCCTTGTGGATAATGTACAGTTTTTCTACAGAAATACGTAACCATGAATGTAACTACATTTCTTTCTTCAAAACATTATGCCAGTACTTCACTGAAACATGTTCCATTACTGGATACCAACTCAGATGGACACAGTGAATGTAGTATTTCTGGCCCACGTTTTTCCCAAGGTTCGCATGGAATGTTCTGAACAAAYGCATGTGTCTCTTAGCTTTATTCTTTCTTCATGGCTTATGCTCCATTTTTTGTTACATTAGTTATCAGGCATCAAATTATAAGATTTGTTACTTTTACCAAGTTAACTTACTATGATGCCTGTCCTACCTTCTAGGTTCTTTGTTGCCTATAATGAATAACCATTTAATACAAATTATCCAAAAATTATTCAAAAGTTAGTTATTCTTCCTAGCTGTTCATTTTACACAGCCTTGAGAATAATCTTATGCTTAGCAGTCTTTAATCTCAATAGAAGTAATTTTAATGCTTTTCCTTAAAGCCTATTTATCTTTCTCCCCTTCTTCTTTTCTCATCACTTAGTACCAGAGTTTCTATACTGTTTGGCCAACTTTCCATGCTCTCATAAGAGAATTTGCAGGCAAAACATAGTTAATGAGTTTTAAGTTCTATTTTTCCTTGAGCTAGCTTTATGTGCTATTTGTAATCGCCTCCTTACAGTTACCAGCATAGTTGATGCTTACATATGCACACTTTCCTTAGGTCTTAAGTTTTTCGGTTTTACAGCTTTCTAGTCAATAATTTACTATGTATATTGTCCTAGTTTGGAGTTCTGGCCATTAATCATTTTCATTTTGAACACTTCATCCACAAACTTCAAAAAATCTGCACAAATGATTACATTTAAGAACAAATAACAAGTACATTTTTTATCTAAAGCCATAGCTGTCTGTTAAACTAGGAAATAAAGCTGTTTTATACTATAATCATTAGATGCTGCTTACTTCAGTAACACAGCCTTGCAAGAAAAGTCTTGAATTTTGTAGTTTTTAGCAGCTTGTTCAGTTTCATTAAATGTCAATATCCTCTTAACGTCTTAATGTCCTCTTCATTAAATGCCACTCTTTGAGCAGCTCAAACTAAAAGCTGCTCCACTTAGGGAAAAGTCTATTTGCTAAAAAGAATTTGATGCTGCTGTTTTTGACCAGCAAAGGTTTTGCTATCTTCCTCTTATCGTCGATTTATTTTTTTCATCTGATGTTATTTATTAGACCCTTGTCTTGTATTCACAATTCATAACTTTTTCTGCAGTGTGACTTTAAGGGGATCTGGTTGTATTCTAAATTGCCTTTCCTAAGCTAATCCTGGAAAAAAACGTGGACTGGTAGTTGCTAATATTTTTTCAGCAAATGTTAGGCTTCTCTCAATAGCTAACCCAATTATAGCATCTGGGTAACTCAGCTTCTTACATTTCTCCAAGTGTCTCCTTTTTCACAAAAAGACATTTCACCTCAGAGTGTCTGAGGCATATGCAGATAGTAAAAGGATGTGACAGTCAGAGTTTCATCAGCTTGGCCTTTGGGTCTAAGAATAAACTAGTTTTAAGGAGATGCTTTCTAGAAAGTAAAAGGAAAATCAGATCATAATTTGTTACATCTCTCTACTGCGAGAAATTCTAGTACCATGTTGCTGATTCTTTGAAAGCTATAYGGAAAAATACAAGAAAGATTATTTTTCTTGTAGTACCTACTTCCATTTAATAAATGTGATCTCTTGTCTTTCATTATGACAGCTAAAGGAAAATATATTTAAGAGAATTACAGACTCTTTGGTTTATATGTACTACGTACTTCTGCTTTAGGTAAATTGCAATTTTTCTCTGAATTAAAACAGAACTGAAGGCTATTATTCATGGTATCCTTCATTGCAAAAGTCTATGTAGAGTAATTGTAAAATCTTCAGAGACAAACATTTAATTATGATTATATTGTACAGTTTAGCTCTTCTTTGGGGATTTTAAATACCTAAGCTGTAGCAGCAGCATTTTTAAAATATGTTTTGTAATTTTCAGTTCCCAAAATTTGAAATTCCTTCTTTATGTACTCACTACACGCCATTCATTTTGAAATAGTGCTTAGGCTCCTGTTTGCAGAAACTAGAATGAAACCACCTCACTGTTGGTAACATCTTAACAATGTTACAAAGCAGTTATTCTTAAAGTTGAGCAGAATCACTCTTGTTCAGATTGCATAAAAGTGACTATTTAATAACATAATTTTGTGGCAGAGCAAGGGGAGACACTCACCAGCTAATGCTTCCCATAAATGTTTGTTCCTCCTATACCTTGCTGGTTCTGTGAAGCATCTACAAATCAACAGCGTTACTCATGAGGATGAGTCAGACTCAGCTTTTAATGCTTTTAATGTCATATGCAGTCCTTCCTTTTCTGCCTGCTAGGAGTACTGTTAGAGAGATTTTATCCAGAYCTATCTGCTACTGTAATTTTTCCAGTTTAGTGCTATAAAGTCTTACCATCTGATTTTTCAGCAAAGTGGGATATTCCATCTACCCAAGCCTCACAGGTTTTTGCAAAGTACTTATGTCCATACATCTCTTCCAGTGGCTTCTTAACCTTTTCACTCCATTTTGAAACATCTCGGATACCTACATAAAATAACACTGAAATACGTTAAGATGCAGCAACAAGACATATGCTTACCCAGTACTGTAAATACCTGACACAGTACAAGTACATTTTCAAACCCAGCTGCAGCTGTATTTCAAAGTTGAAATTGCATTGAATAGTTTTAAATAAATTCTGAATAAGGAAGGGGATGTCAAAAAAGGCAGTTTTAGTATCTCTGCTASGTCTTTCTGAGTTGCAGAAGGCTATATTGTTACTATGGTCATGAGGAGCTACAAAAATATCAAAGGCTCAATCCTATGACTTCTAATGTTCTTTACGAAGGTCTTGCAATAACAAGGTGGATTGAGAACTGGCTGGAAGGCAGAGCTCAGAGGGTTGTCATCAGTGGCGTGGAGTCTAGTTGGAGGCGTGTGGCTGGTGGTGTCTCCCAGGGGTCAGTACTGGGTCCCATCCTGTTCAACTTCCTCATCAGTGGCCTGGATGAGGGGACAGAGTGCCTCCTCAGCAAGTCTACTRATGATACCAARCTGGGAGGAGTGGCTGACACACCTGAGGGCTGTGCTGCCATTCAGAGAGACCTGGACAGGCTGGAGAGTTGGGAGGAGAAGAACCTCATGAGGTTCAACAAGGGCAAGTGCAGAATCCTGCACCTAGGGAGGAATAACTCCATGCACCAGTACAAGCTGGGGGCTGACCTTCTGGAAAGCAGCCCTGCAGAGAAGGACCTGGGAGTGCTGGTGGATGACAAGTTGACCATGAGCCAGCAATGTGCCCTTGTGGCCAAGAAGGCCAATGGTCTCCTGGGGCGCATTAGGAAGAGTGTTGCCAGCAGGTCGAGGGAGGTGATCCTGCCCCTCTGCTCAGCCCTGGGGAGGCCTCATCTCGAGTACTATATTCAGTTCTGGGCTCCCCTGGACAAGAGAGACATGGAGCTACTGGAGAGAGTCCAGCATAGGGCTACAAAGATGATCAGAGGGCTGGAGCACCTGCCCGATGAGGAACGGCTGCAAGAGCTGGGCCTGTTCAGCCTGGGGAAGAGAAGAATGAGGGGGGATCTTATCAATGTGTACAAGTACTTGAAGGGAGGGTGTCAAGGGGACAGGGACAAACTCTTTTCAGTTGTCCCGTGTGGCAGGACAAGAGGCAATGAGCAGAAATTGAAGCACAGGATGTTCCACCTGAATATGAGGGGGAATTTCTTCCCTGTGAGAGTGATGGAGCACTGGCACAGGTTGCCCAGAGAGGTTGTGGAGTCTCCTTCTCTGGAGATCTTCAAGGCCTGCCTGGACGCAACCCTGTCTAACATGCTCTAGGTGACCCTGCTGAGCATGGGGATTGGACTAGATGATCTCCCAAGGTCCCTTCCAACCTTACTGATTCTATGATTCTATGAAGCGCTCAAGAAGGTACCATGTATATAAAAAAATGGACTATTTTTACAAGTGTGCCAGAACTGACAATCCTTTTTTATATCCTACAGCCTTTTGCTTTGGTTCCTGCATGGAAGTTCTCCCATGGTTCTTACCAGTATTCAGAGGAAGGAAGCTTTTACTAAGGCATTCCAACAGGCTGATGTCATGGTACCTTTGCCATAGACTTAGAGGAAAATAACCAACAGTATTTAGTAGTGTCCTGTGACTCATGGTGTGCTGGCTAAAGTTGTACAAACAATCTGATATTCTGCTTTATTTATCAGGCTTCTCTATTTTCCTTCCTCAAACTTTCAGTAATGCTCACAATCTAGATATCTGTAAGTGCCACCTTCACTAAACTATATGTCACTTATATGGCCTCAAATCAATAAAGCCCAAAACAACTCTGCCATAGCAGAGAAGGTGAAAGAGATTGAAAAGTACCGAATCAGCAAACAGCAATGTATACAACTAACAAAGTTTTTAATTGGTTTCAAACGAAAAGCAAAGGAAGGGAGGAGTGAGGAGTTAATTAGCTTGCGTGAAATAGAACCTGTCCAGCTAAATGAGCAAGGTAGTAGTGAATGAAAGGGTTGTTTCAGAGCAACAGCTGTTCAGTAACTTCTGGCAAATGAGTTTGATCATTCCAGGCTAGCTTGTTACTGTACAGCTCTTTTCCTTACAGAATCTACTGTTCTATCCTTGCAGCTAGTCTTATTCTAAATGGAAGGGGAAAAGAAAGCCCAATATTGTAAGGGCACAGATAACAAATAAACATCTTTCTCTCCTCCATCATAAGCTGAGATGCATTGATGGTCCAGCTGTAGTAGGCATGCACTGCTACTCTGTGGGCTCTGTCTAGCCAGAAAGAGACGTTGAAAGCATCAGTTTGCTAAACAGTCAAAAGTCACCATTCTTGCAGGTACTAACTGCAGTACTTGTAAAGTAAGACTTTTTTTAAAAAAAAAAACACTTTAGCTTGTGACATTACACTTTAGCAGAAGGTGACATACTCATTTTGTAATTATTATGTAATAAAACTTCGATACATATAAAAGCATGTAAAGAAATAATGTAGCACTTTTATAGATCTAAAAAGYATTTTGCCTACTGAGCTAAAAAATGTAATAATAATAATAATAATCACTACCATCATCATAAAAATGCTACAGTACAGGTGAGGGAACTGCACATGTGCACTATTTACACTCGTAAACTAGCTGAAGCCAGACAGATTCCACAGCTACTACAAATCAAACTCCAGTCACTTAAGTGAAATTATGCTAGGTTACATTTGCTGAGAATCTGTATGGTTAGCTCTTTTAACTTYTAATTTCAAAAGTAAGTAAGGTTGTTTCTGAGCACCTTAGCAGTTTTGCTGTTTTCCTTCAGAGTGATAAATGGTCAGATTCTGTTTCACACAAGTGGAATAGGGATCAGAAAATTCATGCTTCTTTACAGTGCAAAGGTTTTGTAACTACAATAATGAACTTCAAAGGAATGCAAATTAGAAAGGGATCCTGAGGTGTTTACTTGAATGATTCATTTGCTTCCTGAGCTCAATTGGTAAGTTACGAACTTGTTTTCTTACACTGTGCGTTATATAGCTCCTAGAGGCAAAAGGAATTACATCTTAGCCCAGTAATTTGCTGTGGACCTTCTCTGAGGTTGTGCAAGATCTGAGAAAGAAAATCAAGCCTGAGGTCAATGGCTTTATTTGGAATTTATTTGTTAGCATTTATTACAGCAAAAATAAATCATATCCACTAAAAACTACTGATAAGCTATTTAGAATTTATGCTTTTAACAGCCATTGGTAAACTACTGGTATTTTTTTTTAATCCCACTATACTATCTCTGAAGTAATTGTTAGGCAGTTTCTCATTAGAACTTTAATCTATCCCTGCTCTTAGCAACATGGTGAATTTTGTGTTACTTCTTTGGTTTGTTATGTCCTCAACTCTGCTTCCACAAAGCCTTAAGATGACTAAGATTCTCAGATCAAGATAAAATGAACACAATTCCTCAWTTATATGATTTTCTTCTACTCCTATGTTTGTACTTACCATTATAAATTCTCACATCCTCTTGTGTAACACTGGCATTTGCTCCCCAAACAACGAGCTTGTGGATAAGAGCTGGATACTTTGCAGCTGCAATGAGTGCTGTAATGCCACCATCACTCCATCCCAGCAAAGAGAACTTCTTAAATTTCAGTACCTTGATTGGTACAAAAAAGTTATATGCAAATCATCAGCTATTTTTATCAATAAATATCAAATATTTCCTGAAAATTATCTGAACAGATTTAGATAAACACTAAAATTTGAAATATAGTTAGCTTACATAGCTAGAAAATATAAATTTTCCTGCTACGCAAAAAAGGCTCAGAAAAAGGTAAAACATTTGGAAAATAAATTATATCCTCCCTTCCAATTTTCCTTGGCTATTTACTGCAACAGAAAGTAGTCATATGAGCTGCATTTTAAAAGCCCTATTGAAACTAAGACTTCTTTATTTACAATGGAGAGTGAAGATTTCTTCAGAGAACATGATGGTGCGAAGAACTCTGATTCTGTTGGTATAAAAGGCAAAGACTATTGTAGTGTGGGATGGTATATAATACAAGATCAGGATGAGCTTAAGGAAAGAGAAGTTTAARATTTTAAAACAAAATATAGTCATGTAAATTACTGATGATATTTAGTGAAAATATATCTGTACTGTAATGACCAAAGGAAATACTTAAGCATTTGCTATGGGATACTTACACATTTGTTATGGGATTGTTTCAAATTTTGATGCCTACTTCACATTTGCTAATACTTGTTCTCTAGCTTATAACTGTACACTTTAAATGTTATTTCATGGTGAATTCCAGTTTAAAATATTGATACTGAAATATTTCCTTCTCCAAAAGGAAGGCTATTAGCAAAAGATATGGCAATCAAGACCTTAATTCATTCTCACTTGTACACTGTTTTCCACTAGAATTTATTCTCTCTTATATCAAAAGCTGTTGTAGGAGGTAACAGCAGTGACAGGTGAGAGAATTTTGTGTATAATATTCAGTGAGAAGAGCGTGAGGAAGGGAAAGAGATTCAGAGATTAAAGTATCTGAATGTTGCACAGTGATAAAATTCAATGATTAAACAGTTTTTGCAGGTTTGTATAAAGATGCCTGGATTTGTCAATTCTCTAACAACCAACCACAATAAAACGTTTCAATGATTTTTTTAAAGGCAGAGATTATGTCCTTTTAGATGAGATTAAGGAAGATACTGTACTTTGGCAGAAAAAAGAGAAACAGTTAATTGAATTAGTTGAGTTTGGTCCTTGCTGTTTTACTGTTGGAGTCCAGTCCTGCTTTCTTCATTCAGAAGAAAGTAAAAAAAAACACAGAAGATGAGAAACAAAAGAACTGCAGAGAGATAAAGAGCAGTTTCTAAACCAGAAGCAGGAGGTTGTAAACTTGATGCTCMAGCGAGGCATAGCCTTACCAGTCAACTAGAAACCTGGCAAACGTATCATTACGCTTTTGGCTTCTTCCTTGACTAGGCTTACTTTATCATTGTTCAAAATTATATTTTACCCAGCTAAGCCATAATTAGCAAACAGAAAAAAAAAAGYAGGACAAAGAAAAGGACATGCAAGGACAAACCGGACAGAAAGAGAGGAGTCTTGAATTTTAGAAGCTGATCACAGGTTAACCCTAGACTGCTGAAAAAGTAGTCACCTGCAACCACCTTTCAGTATAATGATATTGAAGGGTTACTAGTATCTCAGTAAGCTGCAGTTGTTGTCAGCCATGCTTGTAAAACTTAGATTTTTGTTATTCCTGTTCTCCTACTGCCAATAGCAAATTACGGATCTCGAAGTTGGCTGATGAGTAGAATAGCCTATTAAAATTTTTGTCTATTAAAAACCATCCTAGTTTATTTGCCAGCCCTTCAGCTGAGATCCATTTGCTTCCAGTTCTGTTTCTCTTGTTTGTGAGCCATTATTTTGATGCATTCTTTGGGTTGTCTCAGTATGACTTTCTAGTGGAAGAAATATAACTTATTCTCTTTGCCCTTCCAAAAAACAGTTAGATGTAACAAATGTGTTGGATGTGGTGTGCATGCTTATTCATTTGCTTTAATCTTGAACTATTTACAGTATAGGTCTGTAGCTAACACTGGCAACAACTCGATAGCTGATTTCAACTCCTTAACTCAGTGGGCAATTTTGTGCTGGCCCTATCCTGTAAACGAACAAAACTGCTTTTAAAATCACCTCCTCCATTCAAGCCTCTGTGAAATGCAATCAAATGATCGCGTAAGCTGTCACAAAAATAAYTGATAACTTTGAGCTGCAGTACAACAGTACTCTGTACTATGGCCTTTAATTGGCTCAAAGGAAGTACATCACAAATAATGGTTGCAATCAATCTACAAAAACATGAAGAAGCAGAAGTCCATCCTTTCAGTGGGATAGTAGCTCTGAACAATAAGAACATCTTAAATGTCAATACTAATTATCTCCACAACGACTATTTTAATGCTATTGGCCTTTGTTAATGTTAGACATTGGGATGAAGTGCAGCCAAGCAGACTTAAAACATTTACCTTTTCCAGTAAAACTCATTTTTTGCATTACACTGCTGTTGTTTCAAGTCAACTCTATCACAGAATGCATACAGTGATGCRGAGCACTGGCATCTATATCAGCCTGCTAAATACTCTGTAGAATTTCAGCTTTTATTATTTCACAGAAACTTCCAGCAGTCACAGCTCCAACAGTGAGGCCAAAATCCAGAAAAATCTAAATAAAGGTTTTGAAGACTCACCTCTACAAATGGGTTTAGTGGTGCAGGCTGTGTATATGTAAACCAATATATTATTATAATGCCCTCTGCATTGGGAGTTCTGACAGTTAAGACATAACTTTGCAGGAGTTATGCCTTTGTTTTATTCTGGAAATCCTAAATGTAATCATTCCTTAGGTTTTGTGCCTTTATATTTCGTGCTAAAATAGAAACAAGTTACCCATGATTGCAAGCTACTCATGCTAGGAAAGATTTAAGTAATTTGTTGTTTTATATCTATTTTAATAAACATCTTAAAAAAGACAGAATGCTACATATAATTTTGCTGCCAATAAATCTAGTGATTTGTTTTGGCAACTTTTAACATTGATAGACTGCTGTCCTGTTTGATTGCAGACAACGTGGTTTTGTCTTTTTTGAAGATGGCTTTGTTTTCTAATCTGCATTCATTAGTATTTGAAGAGAGACAGAAAAAGGGTTACAAAAATTTAGACTGAAAATTCRTCACCTATACATGGAAGCATTTTTATTTTCTGCATTAGTGTAGCAGAATAAATTGTGATTCAGGAGATTATTTCCATGGTTAGAGAGCAAAACAATATCTTTATCCTGATTCTGCTGTCAGACCTATTTTGTTTCACTATGCAGAATACTCCAGGAAGGCTGCATTTTCAATTTCAGATGGTTCTACAAGGCTACTGCTCATTATGGAAATATGGTTGGATTCACTGTCTGAATCTTGTCTCATATTTTTGGAATTTTAATGCTCTGCCAACTTTCTAAACACAGCCACAGAAATTGTATAGCTTAACATAATAAAGCAAAATAATAGTTAAAACTAAGACCAGAAAATAGGTTAGCACCTATATGATGGAAATCATTATAAAAATCAGAACAAAGGAACATAGATTTGAATTGTAGAATTCTGTAAGATGGAGAAATGATGACAACTTTAGGTCATATTCTTCATAATCACAATAGTTGTTTTAGTTATTAAGATCTGGTATGATTACAGGAATTCCTTGATTCCCTATACTAATTATTTCAGTAATAGGCCTTAAAGTACAAAGTGYCAGCTTAGTTTTCAGGATCAAATGTTTCAGATGAAATGGGCTACTCAAGGCAAAATGCCAGGACTCTATTAGCTAGAATTTTTTCTAAGAATGTTTCACTGCTGTAATCCCTGCAGTTAAGATACTCAGCATAGGCTTTGTTTTTTCATACATACTTTACCAAAACTTTACAAGGTTCTTCATTGCAACCTCTTAGGGCAGGATATTTTGGAGTCAAACATACTGCTTTGTAACWAATTCCCATTGCTGAATCTCTGTATAGTGCAAGAGATGAAAGAAGGTAATATTTTCCAGAACAGTGTGCATCTGCTCAGTTTTAAGCCCTCATTTGTATGTTCCTCTGTCTAACTTGCTGTATGCTGGGAGCTATACACTTAACAGTACTTTTCTCTCGTTCTTAAACTTTAAAGAAAAAGAAGTTATATATATATATATATATGTATATATATACATATATATTAATAATATATATTAATAATAAAATCTCAGAATAGATTTACCTGCATAAGATCTACAGCATCTTTTGCATCCCTCTCAAGGAAATCTGGAGGAAAGTCTCGAGATGGAGGGATGGATTGTCCATATCCCCGAGGATCCCAAGCAACAATTGTGAAAAGCTGCTTGTTCATAGACTTAAGCTGTGGTCCAAAATCAGTTTGACCACTCCCTGAAATATCATCATTTTCAATTAAAGTAACCACTATTACACATATATTGCATACATACTGTAAATGGTGAAACTTATATTTTAATTCTAAAAAAGATGCTATCTATTAACTGAACTATATTTTACCTCTAATTGAAATTGAGTATTGCAACTATCAGTCAGGAAGCACCATAATAAAAAGCTTTAGAATATTTATAATATACTTAAAGCAAAGTATTTCTAGAAGGCCCACAAAGTTATCTACTGTTTTGCTCTACACGAATGCTCTAACACAAAATCAATCGCTCAGTTACTTGGAATCAACCAGGSTGTGGATTTACCTTTAACAGTGATAAAGCAGTAGGATGGTCTTTACTCTTCATCTGGACAGCACAGATGAAACTTAACTTAATGGAAAGCTATTCTGCTAGAGTAGAATGATATTTAACTAGACCATATTAAAAGTTTTGGCTAGGAAAAGTGCTGAAGGATGGATTTAAATCTGAACTTTTGGTTGAACAATCTAGAACAATTGTCTCCTTCACTGTGAAAGGAGATGAATATCCTGACTTTAGCTAAGAAATTTGTGGTCTATACATGAAAAGCACTGTGTGATACAGAGTTTCTTATTGACCAAACACTTTAACAAGATTATTGGTGCTTAAATTGAGCCTTAAATGCTTTGTTGACTGAGGAAACAAYGGTGACATAGAAGCACAAAATTCTAACATCTTATTTTTCTAATATGCAAGTTGCCAAATAGAAGTCAAGTGCAGCAATTTTTTCTGATGCAGAATTGTTTCTTTTATGAATGAGTAACACTTTCAAAAGATGAAAAAATGAACTACTCCAATCTAGAAAATGCTATTGCACTAAGCTTAGCATCTTAGCATGAAGGTAAGACGATTATAATTTTTTTTCTCATTTGGATTATGTTCATATAATAACAGTATCAACATTACTGTGAACAAAAACTCTTTAGCTAGTTCTAGTATATCATATTTGAATGATGTAAATCAAATATGAAATTGGCTATCTATAATTGTAAAGGCTGTTTAAGGGCATAGGATTTGTACTTGGAAGAATATGTCCTCAAGTATTTCCTCCTAGTTCATCAATAGGTCCAAATGACAGAAAAGGCTGTATATAGCATGCCATGACAAGCTGACTATAGTCTAGTATCAGCTCTTCTCCCTTGCAAAACCAATTAACAGCTACAGTCAGAAGCAAAATATCAGGTTGTTTGAAAAACAGTAATGCAGCATGATTAATATTAATCATGTATTTTTAAACAGACTTTATATGAACTTCTTCACTACTCCACACATGCTTGTTATACTATATTTCTTGGAACTTYTTAAAAAAAATCCACAAAATTGAAAGCACATCCAGATGCTACGTCTTCTTGGTTTTCTTAGTACTTTTCCACTTAGAAACAGAAACATCATTTTATGTTATCATACATTATTAATAGTCTGGATGCTGTTAAATTTCATTGACCTAAAAGCACTTACCTTGTTGCCATCACACTTATTAGTCTGTTAATATTGTAAGTAGTATATAATATTATTGAAAATTTAGTACTGGAACAAAGGGAGAACATATTTGATGGTCATAATTTAATGCTCACCCTCATATGTTGACCAAAAATCTGAGACTATGGTTAATAATGGTAAAGATACTGAGTATTACAAACACTAATTAATAGTGTTTGTAATAATGCTAACTGAGCGATTGCAACGTATAGATAATAATAATATTACCTCAGAACTGAATAAAGACAATATTTCTATTTAAGGAGTTAGCACTAGCAACAGGATTATTAGTTTAAAAAGCTGTTGGAATGAACTGGTTAAAACAGATTACTCCTAAAGCACCCCTAGCATTTACTTTTTCAGTCTCCCTCTGAAAATGACTTGAAATAAAGAATTACTTAATAWAAACTTGAAAATGTTCCTGCCAAAAAGAATAAATGTCTCCTACTCTTCAGTTCTTAACATTTATCATCTTGATCCAGCAATTCAGTTAAGCATGAGCACAACTTCAAACTCGTAGTATGAACTGCTACTAAGTTTGAGTGGTTGTGTAGAACTTAGTGTACTGCAAGAATCCAGAAGAAAGCCTTGGGTTATTTTTAAAAGGCTGCTAACAAAAGCAGTGGTCTCATCAGTCAGATATCATATAGCTAGCAGAATCTGTTTTCCATCCCTAAAAGCCACTGAGAATCTTAATGATGTTCCCATGAACGAGTGAAACATGAAAGCATATTTTAAATCACAAAGCTAATCTCTTCTGTGTCTTTTTCATTATGAGAGTAAACGGCAAGTGCTGCGTTATGGCTATTAATTTCATTGGAATGTACCTAGTTTATAAAAAGGAAGGCATCATTCAGCCTGTGTAACAAATACAGCTGACCTATTTTATTTCAGTACTTTTCACCTTGCATAGCTATTTTCCACCTGTGCTGGATGTTCYCTGTGCACAGTCAGATTCAAAAAGCGAGAGTGACTATGTAAGGCAGCTGAAATTCAGAACCAACATGTTTAGGTATGAAGTGCTTGGTGATACATATGGAATCTTTAAAAATATTTTTCTGGTTACAATAACTCTGCCTTGTCTTTCATGTGTAGCAATTCCTTCTAATGATAATGCTTCATAATCAGGTGTTAAACATATTACAAAATAGTTTTGTGTAGTCTAGCTTGGGAGCAGACTAGACCCAAAAGAGGCAGTTGCTCTATAAAGGTAAGACAAAATCTCCAGACCTAGCATTCCAGGAAGTAGAAGAACTGCGTGGTTTCCTTCTCCTGTTTGCTGATAATGCAGATGGACTCCATTCACTTGAATTTTGGCAGATGCTATGGAAGTACTGGGGATGGGGAAAGGGGAGAGAGAAAGGAAAACATTCAGAAAGRAAATTCTCATTACTACATGCTCATTCAAGAAATACCAAACGGTTACTTTTTCTAGATATGAAGGACTATACAGCGAAACTTACATGGTCACTTGCCCTTTCATGAACGCACAGAAGAGGAAATAAAAACATGACTGGAGCAGGGAACTATTCAACGAGTCACCACTACACAACATTTGTACCTAKGTTTCTCAAATGCAGTTGAATGGCTTATGTCAAAGGAGGGGGGATGATAGTGTCAGGGCTGTACAATAAGGGAAACATAAAAGTATCTTTAAATGGCTACAGAAGAGTGTTGAAAGAAATATATTAGAGACTAAGCCTCATTCTGTCACAAAATAACTTTCAAAATAGCTGGTGTTCACCTTGTTATTATTAAGCTGAACYTCACCACCTGCAAAAGAAACCATAATCTATGGTTATAGTTCCTTATGAGCCAGAGGTTCTACAATGAAAAACATCTTGCAAGAAGATGAGGCTGTAGGGGTGGGAGAAGAATGTGACAGTAATAATTATGCCAGTGTAACCTCAGCAGGAGGTAATGTTTAATTGGAAAATATCACATGACAAAAATACCCTAGAAAAGCATTCTAAATGGAAAAACGTAAACTATCAAGATCACAGAAACTGACACATAGGACAACATCCTCTCTTAAGCCCGTAAGTTAACCTTGCAATACAAAATAAGACACATTTGTAAATGTAAATACTTAACCTGTCATACTATTCACAGACTCACACTCCTAGTGAGAATACAGCATGAGGGACTCTTTTTAACAGTGTAAATGATTGCATCTGCTCTCTCTATTAAGTTTGTGGCCTAGTAGTTGCAGGGAATCTTTTTACCAGCCTAACTCATTTTGTTTAAAGGTGGTAATAATACAATATGAATTTTGCCAATTGATCACCTAACAGCTAAGCTTCATTCACTGCATGTAGTTTACCTAGATTAAATATTCTTGCTCCACTGAATTCATTCAAGTATAGTTAAGTATAGAGTAAGCATAATCCCACTCGTGTAGAGTTCAAAATCAAGGCTTTAAAAAAAAAAAAAAAAAGTAAAAAAAAAAAAAAAAAAAAAAAAAAAAAAAAAAAACCCCCAAAACTTTAGCCTTTCTCATAAGGCAACTGAAAACACACACAGCTTGCAAGCTCAGGTTCCCAGTTCGTAATTGTGGTAGATAAACTGCTAGATAAACTGCAGAATTTGTTCAACATAAAGCTGTTTGGATTTTATATAAAATCCTTGTCTACAAAGCACATCTAATAATGCAACATACTAAATCAGGCTGTGATTTTGCAGAATGGGAGCATCTCTTTCCACCTGTGCAGATTCAATTTGAGTATTGGACCATAAACACATATCTATATTTCAAGAATACAGGCCAGACATCAAAGAAAGCCATTATGCCACTAAAACTTCGGTGAGTTTTGCTGAATTGTTATGGTGATATGATTCAAGTGATTAGTCTGGCTGTATTCTTTAATTTATTTTAAGTACACACACCACACCTAATATAGCTATATATTCCACAGCTTATTAAATTTTGAATGTAGCTTTCAGATATGCTTTCTTATCCCCTTCTTAAATACCTGAGAGTTTTGCTTTTTCTCTCTGTAAAAGAAAATACTTTATTTTTTTCCCAGTATATCATCTTTTAGTTTGCTCTTCATTTCAACAGGTTATTTTATCATARTTCTCATCACAGCAATTGAGCAGCTCAGTTTTATTATTTCTAGAAATACCCAAGGTCTTGCTTCTGATGCAGAAATACCAAAAGCATGCCCAGTTCTGAACAAAACAGAAATAATCACCACCTTACTGTCTTTTTTAAAGAGGTAAACAAAGCGCAGTTTTCATAGACAAGAAAAGCAATTTATATTCTGATTTCCTGATTCAGATAATGCTAGTATTTTTCCATAGCTCACCCTCATTTTAGGATTAATTATTAACATCATGGGTTCAAGAATTTGCTGAGCTTGTGATGCGTTGTTGTTTATACATGCTGAGAAGCTGTATTGGAATTGGCTACACCTCTTACAGATTTGGTTCCACCTACACCAAATATCTGTGAGTGTGAAATCAGTATGATTGTTCTCATGATGACTTCACTTCTGTGAAGTTTTTTTTAAGACTACATGTTTTACTAGTTGGCATAATCATGTTGCAGAAATCATGTTTTAAAACAACCAGCTGTAATTGAGGTAGTAGGGCTGTCCACAGCTCCTTGAGGAGCAGTGGTACATACTGCCTGCCTGTATTCACCAAGACAGTACAGATGCAGCGTATACAGGTGCAGAGGGGAATTAAACCTTGCGCTGTGCCTTGTTGGAGTCCACATTTCACCTCAGAGTCTGTAAGAGTGCAGCTTAATCTGTGAACTACACCTCTGTTCCAGCTGTGTCACCAAAACAACCTAATCTTTATTTGTGTAAAAGACATTATGGTATAATGTCTGCTTTCCTTAACAGAAGCTGCATAATAAGCAAAATGACTTGGCTATTAATGTCTCTTCTCCTTGTCAGACTTTCTTTCACATCATTTCTCTTTGCARCTGTGGCCATCTCCAGGAAACACCTTATCCGCAGGTACTAGAGAAGCAGTTGCATTTARCAGCATGTTGTGTCTTGCAGGGGGGAAAGGGACTTGCAGAGGGAGGGTGAGAGCGTCTGATGAGAAGGGACCAACTCCTTGCAACAGAAGGAAAGCAGCTAAGGAAAGAGCTCTTCCCTCCCCCAGCGAAACAAACCTCCCTGGCCAAATGCAAACCTGGCACCTCAGGGTACAAGTGCACCCCGTTGCCAACCCCACAGCCCCTGCCGTGAAGCCCACACTGGCCTTTCAAATGTCTCCCAAACCCTGTGGGCYGCCCCAGCGGGCCTTGCCGGCAGCAGCGGGGCAGCAAGCAAAAGCTGGCAGGGTCATGAAGAAGCAGCTAGTTTGGGGGAAGGAGGCAGCTGTTTTTTACCCGTAGGAGGAGGCTGGTCCCTGGGCCATGAGTGGTGCAGACCGCAACAGCCCCTGCAGCGCCCTGCCTGCGCTCCGCAGAGCCATTTTGCTGGGTCGAGTCCGGAGCCCAGCTCCGCCTCCGCCCTCCCCCCCCCGTCCGCTCCTGGAGCTCCGGGTAGGGAGCTGGCTCCCGTGGCCAGCCCCAGCCACCTGGTCCCAGGCCATCAGGCAGACCTGGGCACTAGGCTCAGTCCTGCTGAGGCCGTGCTCAGAGGCTAATGGAGGGAGCCAGTGGGCTGCGAGGAACTTTGAGCACCCCAAGCACTTAAAGCCATCTGATGCCTTTAGCCACCTTGTCACCAGGCACCCAAGGCCACCTGAGTTGTCCGACCAGCTGCCCTGAATCAGAGATGAGGAGCATGCAAAGGTTATTCCAGCCTAGAAATCAGGCTGGGTCCCTGTCCTTCTTMATGCCTCAGGCAGCGTGTATGAGTGAGCTAGGACAGCGTTCCTGCTCCACATACTTGCTCCCACACCTCGCATTGTGCCCARGAGCTCAGTTCCTGTCTGGGAAGGGCGCAGAGGCTGCCTAGATACACAGTCCCCTTCGGTGTGCAGTCTAGCAGGGGGCAGAGGCAACAGGAACCACACAATATTCAGAAATGCCACAGGGTGCTAAGAGCCAAAAGATGTCTTTCCTCTCAGCATGGGCAGCAGCAGTTCACATCCAGGCAACTCTAATGTGAATTTAGGAGCATCCAACTATAAGAAAGGCAAAGCTCCCCTGGCATTTCACTCGTTCCCAGCCATCCTTTGCCAAGGCCAGTAGTGAGGCCCAGGCATCATGGGATGATGAAGGAGGCTATGCAGGTTATGTGTCAGGGGCACCTCTTGTGGACATGAGGTCCTCAAAGGCCCTCTTTGACTCTGGAATGGGCAGAGATGSACAGAGAGGGAGGCAGGGTGGTCCCAGCCGGAGAGCTGCAAAGCCCCTCAGCTTCCTTGGCGGACAGAAGGGCCCCAAGAGGCAGAAGGCCAAAGAGGCAACTTTGCCCCAACGGGCATCCAGCGCACCCCCCTCCCGCAGCCTGCCCCTCCCTCCTGCGCACGCGCACGGCGCCTCCGCGCGCAGAACCACCGCCACCAACCGCCGCAGCAGCGCGAGGCGGGAAAGCTTCCCCGCTGGAGGCCTCTGATTGGCGGCTGCGGCTGTCACTCAGGGCAGGACGACGTGCCGGCGGCCGTTGCTGAGGGAGGGGTGTGGGCGTTCTGCGGTTGAGTCCTGTTTCCCGTTACTGCCGAGYGGCCGCTTGGCGCTTGGGCTTGAGTGGAGAGTGCTGCCGGGGGTACTGGTGCGAAGGGACACCTCCTGCTCCTCGACAGGGAGCTTTGAGGGGTAGACGGGGAATCCTTCCACTCTCTCCTGACAGCCGTTTCCCCCTCACTCAGAGAAAGGGGTTTCTGTGAGGGCCCTTTCTGTCCCCAATTATCCTCTTCTCCCAACACCGAAAAAGACAGGAAGCTGCCTGTGAGAGGAGATGAATGGTCAAGGCACTTGGGTAGAAAAATGGCCACTTTAAAGGGCTCTTACGATCCAGAGCTATGACTGGAGGCTTGGAGATAAGAGATGCAGCATCTTGACTGTGACAAACCTTTTCTACAAAGGAATCACTAAGCCTTTCTCACAGAGACAGTAGGGTTAACTGGATTTGGAACCACCCTGTATTTTTCTGTAGTGGTACATTAATCTCACTTTTCTCTCTCATCTGGTGAGGGCTTCTCATTTCACCAACTTACCTCTTGCTTCTCCCCTCCCCCCCCCAATATGGTGTGGTGAATCCTTTCTACCCCTCAGTCATTAACCACAAGTCAGGAGAATGTGTTACATCTCCTTCAGCCATACAAGGAGGAGCTATGTAGGATGACAAGTCCATACATATCCTACATATGTAAGTATGTAGGAAGTCTAGAAGTTGAGAGGCATTTTAACAGGATTTAAAAAAAAAGGATAAAAAGAAACTGGACTAAAAAGCTTGCAGCTTTTCCCTCTGAAGTTACTAGTGAAACACGAGAAAGGAGCCCTTTTAGATATGGCTGAATTCAGGACATTTTCAGTTTGTGTAGCAGGAGAGCAAGCCACCTCTTTTGATTAGTCAGCAGTGAGCACCAGGCATTTTCTGCCAGAATGCAATGTGGACCCTCACAGCACAAAGAAGCCTCTGAAAGTGGGCTAAGGCCTCAGGACACTGTAGGGCCTTGTAGGTGTCAYTGGACAAGAGAGAAGGCATCTGGTCCTGATGCAGAATTGCTTGTGGTTAGCCATACTAAAGACTTCAGACTTGAATGGCTTGATCTGCTCAGGGGATAAAACGAATCAGCATGCTCACACAGCTGAGTTAATCTGTTTATATGCTGGCAGTTGCTATGCTTGTMATTCCCCTCACAGATCTGTTGCTCCTGTGCAAATAACTGGCAAGGGAATAGAAGGGGGGCAACTTGTTGATTCTTGGGACAGTTGTGGAGCTCCCAATGGGCTGAAGTGGATATGTAAAGGCTGGCCAGTCTTGAGGAAAGGCCTCTCATCCAGGCATAAGGCAGGAGATGCTTTTCATGGGTCTGTTTCAAGCGTTGTACCATCTTTTAAGCCTTCTGCAGACTCCCATGCCAGRGGGCAGGCTGTGACTCTGGCTGGTTGTTCTTCACCTTTGGGATGGAGACACCCCTGCGAAAGATATCTGTCTCGCTGCTGCTGTAGGAACAACCTATGAAGTTCAGCAGAAAGCAAGGCCAAGTGCTGTGGGGAAYGAAGGCGGTCAGGCTGCTCCCAAAGTGCCTGTCCTTGAGTAGTATGGGCACTTGACAGGCCAGAGCCCCTGGCCTGGAGACTGGAGCTCTTTCTATGGGTAGTTCTGATCAAAAACATTGGCAAGGCTGAATTTATGATGCCCRCTGAGTGTCTAAGGTCAGCATGCTGAAGGCACTCCTTAGGAGAGCTGCAGTTTCCAGCAGTG
This sequence comes from Rhea americana, assembly GCF_003343005.1. Taxonomy (NCBI): domain Eukaryota; kingdom Metazoa; phylum Chordata; class Aves; order Rheiformes; family Rheidae; genus Rhea; species Rhea americana. Next base: position 3,562,371 of record NW_028186868.1, read on the forward strand.
CTCTCACTGTCCCAATTGCCCCAGCTGTGCTGGGAGCTCTTCTYTCTGCCTCAGATAAGGGCAGAGCTGGAGTTACAGATGTCCTCCACAGCTACTGTTGTCTCCCTGTGCAGGCAGCTTCTCCCAGTGCTGGMACCATGAGCAGAGCTGGAGGTGCAGGTCATGACCTGATCCTCTGCCTGCTGCCAGGGCAGGGATCTTCATTCCCTGCTGACATCCTGGGCAGGGCTGGAGGTGCAGGTCTCGACAGGAGCCTCTGCCTTCCCAGTAGGCACAAAGGTGCTCACATCATCTACGTCCTGGATGCAGCTGGAGGTGCAGCTCTTGTGCCCATCCTATACATCCCCACAGGGCAGGGAGCTTCTCTCAATTGCTGACACCCTGGATTGTGCTGGAGGTGTGGCTGACGACCTGCACTTCTCCATCCCCACAGGGCAGGGCACTGCTCCCATCTCCTGAGGTGGCAGGAAGCAGCAGGCTTGGAGGTGCTGTGAGGCACTATGGCACCTGGTGGGGGGGAGGGGGGAAGAACCTCCCACCTCCTGATTTGAGCTGGGAGCAGCACTTTCACTTCCTGGGCTTCCTTGGGCCGGAGGTGTAGCTGGAATGACCTGGGTTCTGTGCTTCCGGTGCCCCATCCAACAGTGGAAGSAGCTGCAGATTAGCTGCCACCAGCCATCAGCCTTGGCAGGGTTACACTTCCGCAGCCGCACCTGGGACCATCACTCTGTGGGCCTGGAAGACATTTGAACTGTCAACCACAAAATGTGTGTGTTGAAACAGCAAATGTGCAGGTATACAGGAAGCTCACAGTGCTGTGGATGGCAATGGAGTGTGTCAGGGTGCTCTGCCACTTTTTTTCTTCTAAAACACAGAAAATAAATCTCTGGTTAAGTAGAGTGGATAGGATCATAGTCAGATGTTTTAAAGATGTCACACCAAGYAACAGCCACACAAGCAAGGACATCTAGCAGGGCACAGAAAGTGGAAAGAGCTTCCAAGTTGTTTTAGAGAGCATGGGGTGGCTTAAAAATATCTGATGGGCAGTGTTACAGACAGAAAAAGTTTGCAACATAAGAAGCATTCATGGGTCAGCATGTGTTAATTTGGGAACAAGGAGGAAGCAGGCAGTAGCTACAGAGGTTACGGGAAGTCTTGTTTGAGGACAAACAAACCCCAAAACCTCAGTTCATGTTTCTGTGGAAGTCCTCATGCTGCCAGTGATCCAAACTGTGATTCAAAGGTACCTAGAGTTCTCTGAAGTCCTCAACTTCAAAGGAAAATCTGCTCTGGGAGTCTAGGTTCTCTTTCAGCTGCACTATGTCCACYGAGATGCAACTCCTCTCCTCTCTCAGGCTCTCTTTCTTCTCCAGCTTCCTGTGAGGTGTGCCCGGCGAGCCACACTGCACATGCTGTGCTTTTCTCTCACCTGCCCAAGGCACAGGACCTGTGAAATGTGGCCTTATACACAGCCCTCTAGGCCTTGCCTGGCATAGCCCTCCCAAGCCATGGAGCARGTCCCCCAGCAGCCACAGAGGCAAGGCAAGCAGGCGCCATGCTAACACCAAGGGGCAACCCTTCACATGCCCTCCCACTTGGCTTGGCCTCTCTTCTGTCTTTGCCTTTCTTGGGCACCATTTGGCTCAATAACYGCCCGTTTGGGGTTAGACCCCATTACTTCCAAATACAAGACGCGGCCTCCCAGAACCACCTGCCCAAGCTCTGCTCTTGCTTGCAGCCTTTGCTGCTCCAGCCAACAGCTCTGTCCAAATCAAGGGGCAAGCCAGCCAAAAGCGCCTCCATGGGGCTGTGCACCATGGGAGGAAAGGACAGACTCTGGCCCTGGGTAGGTGGCAGTGGCCATAGCTGATCACTGCTTGGCACCTACTTGGATGTCATTCCAGGGCAGGATCTTCTTCGGCTGCCCTCACTGCTGCYGGCCTCACAAAAGCTATCCTTAGTGGCACCCTGGGCGAGGCTGCTGCAGGAAGAGAGGGGCACAGCATGACTCCTGCCTCTCAGGAGAAGGGASAGGAAGCTTCATGGTCCTCAGCTGCACAAGTGGTCTCCAACAGGACTGCTAGGACCTTTCCATCACACTCTCTTGGCAATCCCTCCCTGTCCTACTGTCTTGGCTGTGCCAGTCCCTCGGGGACACCAGGGGCTCCCTTGGCTGCAGCCCCCCTTCTCTGCCTGGTGCTGGGGTCCCACGCTGGGGGCTGGGGCTGAGCCAGACAGGGATGCTGTCCTCCTTGTGGCCCAGCCCTGGCATGTCACTGGGACAGAGACAACGCTGGCCTTGGCCAGAGCCCCTCGTTGCCCTCCCTCCAGGTCAGGGCATCTCCTCAGCTGCAGTGGTCTCAGTGTTCCTCAACTCTGGGATGCTGATGTTACTGACTAGGTCATTGGCAGAGATGGAGTAAGGTGAGGTCCTTGATCTCTGCCTCCTGCAGAGAGGAGCTGTCCAAAGAGGGTGTCTCACTGCCCAAGGTGGCCACACAGCTGCTGCTGTTATCCCTGCGCTTCCCTCTGCAGGGGAAGCAGTTGCAAAGCTTCTGCCGCCAGCCATGAGACTCCAAGCCTTCCTGTGCCAACAGCTCCAAACTGGACCATTGCACCGTGGGTCCAAAAAATGGCTCTTCTTCCAGGGCTTGTGCTCTCTCCTGCCCCTCAGCAAAGGATTGGCACTGCTACCCAGCAGCCTTCACACCAAATGGACCTTGCCATGGGGAAACCTTTGTGGATGTCATCTGTCTCCCCTGCCTCATCCTCTGCATCCTGAAAGGGAAGCAGCCCTGAGCCTGGGCTCAGTGTTGCCTCTCCCTTAAAGCCTCTCTCCTCTCCCCTGTGAGTACCACCTCCSTTTTCCCTCCAAAGCCACCAAAGAAGGGCAACACGTCAACTAACCCACGTGAATCCTCACCTCACACAGGGAAAAGAGACTCTTACCATTGCTTTTTAGCTTGTGGGACCAATGATATTTCTTCCTGCCCTCCCTCAGGCCTGTCCTCATTCAGGAGCATTTATTGCTGCCAAGCAGTGCCCAGGCTTCAAAGTCAGCCTGCTCCCATGACTGCAGCCCTGCCATGGACTTGTCAAGTGGCTGCCCTCCTCCTCCTCCTCCTCCCCCTGGCCTTTTTCTGTCCCTGGCAGAAGCTTCTTAGCAATGCAAACTCTACTACTCATTCTTTGAAAAGGTAGAGAAAATATTCCAAGAATAAAATGCAGTTTTCTCAACATTACTTACATTTCAGCTCCCCTGCCTGATGCCTTCCTGACAAAGGCTATCCTCTGTGGCATCCTGGGGGAGGCTGCTGTGGGAAGAGAGGGGCACAGGGTCATTCCTGCCTCTCAGAAGAGCAGGGAAGGTGCAGGAGGCTTTGTGGTCCCCAGCTACCCAAGGAGCTCCCCCCAGCAGGGATCTCCTTACCCCCTAGGGTCTTTTCTGTTATGTTCCCTAGTAGTCCCACTTTGCTGACTCTGCTGTGTCACCTGTTGGTCCCATGGGGACACCAGAGACACTGGTGGCTGCAGACTGCTTCTCTGGCTGCCGCTGGGGCCCCACTCTGATGGGCTGGGGCTGAGGCTGAGCTGTGCTGGGACGCTCTCTTCCTGGTGCCCTGACCCTGGCAGGTCACCGGAATAGGGACAGCCCTGGCTCCAGCCAGTGCCTGTCATTGCCCTCCCTCCAGTTCTCCTCACTAGTGATGGTCTTGCTGTCCTCCAGCTCCCAGCTGCCAAGGTTGCTGGCTGGATCTTCAGCACAGACAGAGACACCACTCATCTGCTTGATCTCCAGAGYGCATGCCTCACTGCAGCTGATATCCTTGTGCTGGCCTCAGCTGGGGAAGCAGCTGCAGTCACAGGTCTTGCAGCCACCCTGTGACTGCAGCCCCATGATGGATGGTTCCTGCGAGGAGCCAGATGATGACTCTTCATCCAGGGCTGGTGC
>NW_028186868.1:3566812-3595414 GCF_003343005.1 Rhea americana
CTGCAGCCCTCTTGGTCAGCATGAGGCAGAAGAGGAATGAAGCTGCTCTTACACCCTCAGGCTAACTGGCTGTTCCTTTCCGGACGCTTGCCCCAAGGACATGGCTCYTGCCTGGYCTCCCGTCTGGACACAGAGGCCCCAGTGCCGAGGCCCCCAGTGCCAACTGCCYSGCTGGGAATATCCTGCAAAGGCCGGAGCACTCTGGGCTGGGTCCCTTCCTGTGCAGGCTGCAGGCRAGAGCCCCGATCGYGCCTGCYGAAAAGGCCAGCTCGCTCTCCTGYGCCCACACCTGCMGAGGACCCKCAGCCCRGTGGAGCCTGGCTGCCACCTCCAGGAATACCCACTGCCCTGATGACAGGGCTCCCTGCTGTTGTGCACAGGGACTCACCCACAATAGGGGCAAGGAAGATCCCTGTCACAGGGTGGCTCTGATGCCACCCCCCTCCCTCAGGAGCACACCTCTGTCCCATYCCAGACAGACCTCCCTCCTCCAAGGGGGCTCTTGTGTCCCCCTTTGGGTCAGCTCGATCCCATCMCACACTCCTGCTACAGCTTTCCCACAGCCACCCTTCCCAGCCCCGGGTCAAGGCAAGGGGGGAGAGCACTTGCAGTCTCTGCCTTGCTGTCTCTCTCTCCTCTGCCCACGCTCAGCCATCCCAACCCAAGGATGCGGCTCCTGCCTGTGACTGCAGCCACCTGGGCTTTCCTCTGCCTCAGGGTTCTGTTAAGGTGCAGAGCCCCACTGGGAAGAACTCATGTAGTCTGGAGTCACAAGCTGGCCTGRGCTCAGTCAGGACTTTGGCAGACCCCTCCTATGTACAAAGAATTGGGCCCCACTTACTATCGGCAGGATTTCTGTGCATGCTGCTGTAGGGCAAGATTTGTTTTTCTGCCTGGAGGGGTTACAAATTAGTGATCAAAAGGGTGTAATCTCACAGTGGAGACAGTTTTGTGTTCACTCTACACAGTTCACAGGAACTTCCCATCTTGCCTGTAAGGAAGATTTGGACATGATGATGGRCAGTTGGGAAAATAGCCATTTCAACTCAGCCATTTCCCCCAAAGGTTCTCCTCAAAAACTAGCAGCTGMAGGGCCCTGTAAGTTTAATCTTACCATTGGATAAAAGCTTGGTTCTGCCAGAAGTTAGTGTCAATATGTGCACCAAAGAGATGAGGTAACTGTGCTGAACAGAAAGGAAGTGATCTACTTCTGGTCACAAAGGAGGAGCGAGAGAGGAGAGGGAAGCCCAGCATGAGGAGTGTGGTCTCTCAGTCTTCTGGACAACACTTCACCCTGCACAAGGATGACTCTTGACTGTCCACACACACCCAGTTCCGACCATAAAGTCCCCTTTGCCTTCCCTTTGCCTTCTTCCCAGCAGCTGCAGTAAGGTTAGAGTGTGAGACTGGTGGTGYGCTGAGGGGCCCTTTTGTGGTGAGGAACAAATGAGCACCACCTGAGTGTCTCCTGATAAGCCAGGAGGGAAGGCTGCATGCTGCAAAGAGCAYTTTCTGCAGATGCTGTTGAGATCAAGCTGAGGAAGGGAGGGGAGGAAAAGAAAAGGCTTGGAGGTGTGACTGACCARTAACTCCTGTAATGAAAAAAGGCTCAGAGGAGAYRAACCATGCAAGATGCTTTTCAAGCTCAGGAAGATGCAACCTAGTAATCAGAACTGTCGCATGACTGTATCAAACACAAARTGGGAGTTCCTTTGTCTCCTTCTGAGTTGAACAAAAGGTGTGAATGTCTTTCTCAGATTAGCCAGACCAGCATGGGGGGAGTGAGTATGTGGCTCAGCCCAACATAGACTATAAAACCTTAACTAACAAAGGAATTTTTGAAGAAAGCAGCRGGCTGGAGCCCACATATTCCTTCCCAGCGACTGGGAAYGCCCAGCRTCGTGACAGTGAGCATATTACAGAGACTGGTAATAGCAATTGCTCTTCTATTGTGATTTCAGTATTACTGTATCACTCGGCTARATCAAAAATCCCATGTAACATCAAATATCTTCAAATTAAACTTTTATATTAAACATTGCATTCTCAGTATGTGTGGAATATCTAAAAGCTGGTCAGAGAGTATTAGACTCTGACAGGAGGGCACAAGAATCCAGGGAAGAAAGCCCTCCTAGGCACCAAGCAGCTCTGACACAGCCATTTGTACCAGATGTGCTTTCTTTATACGCCTGTCTCTAAAACTGTCATAAAATATTCTTGTTCATAAGCAGACAAATTCAGCCACGGTGTATATTCTTCTGGGAGAGACCATGAGAAAGATATGCTGAATGTTTTGGCCCTGGTTTGCASGCCACCCATCTCAGGTCGAAATCTCTGTACAGTTGCTACCTTATCACCACTTATGTCCATGAGGCTTGTAGCTTGCCAGTTTGACAGGAAATCACTATTCTGCTTCCCCTTTGCTTCATTCTTTTCCCAGGAAGGACAGCCATTCTGCACCTATAATAAATCTTTCCTCCTTGCCCGCATTATTTTCTTGTATTTGTGATCTGCTGTGACAAGTCATCTTTCAAAGATCAACACCACTGCTGATCTCTTGGGGTCAAATGGGGAACCGCATAAGCTAATTTAAGCTGGTCCCTCTGTCAAACTGAAAGTTCTGTAGATTTTAAGGCCAGAGGAGGGCACTGATTAATTTTATTGGACCTCTTGTATACCACCAGCTTTTCCAGTTCTCCCAGTCAACCTTGTACTGAGACCTACAGCCTTGCCTTTGACTGAATGAGTTTGCTACCAGAAAATGTTTCTCTTGTACGTTTGTACGTCTTGTACGTTAACTCTTGAGGAGTTAACAGAAAATTTGGTACATTTCTAAGTCAAAGCAGTAGGACAACAGGGTAACTTCTGAGGAACACAAAATACAAAAGTCACTGTGGCAAATGCTCACACGGCCCAGGTTCAACAGAAAGAGAAGTATGGTTCTAAGCACGCATTTACACTCCAGTATAGACACTCCAGTACCTGGAAGTGATGACACACCCGTCACACTAGTTTCTGCTCTGAATCTCCAATTCTGGATTGTCATTTCTATCATTATCTTATGCTAAGTAGCTTTAAAACTAACCCAAATTTGCTGGCATTTACGATGATCCTATTTTCATTTTACTTTTAATAAAAATGGTGGCTGCGCTATCAAACAGCAGAAATCCATTCAGATTACACTGTTTATTAAACAGTTAGCTTTTTGACACCAACCAGAATTTAGTGAACACTTACTGCTTGTTCCAGAGCCAAAAGAAGAATGGCCCAAAACATCTGCTGGCAGTGTTTATCGGTTTGACTGAAGTAAGAGGTGTTTTCACCTAAGTGAAGACACCTTCACAGGCACAGCTTAGCATAATGATTTTGGGGGCAAAAAAACCTTACAGCAAAAGAATTCTTCCTTTGTAGAATCTGCACACTAAAATTACGTCAACACTCACAGGCACTGGGATGTGATCACTTACACTACAGTGTACCCCACAACTTTAGCACTGTGAAACAGCCCTCAGTCAAATGATTCCTRAGCATGCTACAATGTCTTGGAGCTTAAAAGATTTTTTTTCTCTGGAAGCACAGTGCTGCATTCCAGTGAATTTAGTGCCCAGGAGCACTCTCAGGCTCATTTAATTTACTAGTGTAAATGCAGCCTAAGAGATTCAGCAATTTTTTAAGTTCCTCGTGAGTAGGATATGGAATAAAACACTTCTCCTCCTTCCCAAAGGTTATATATTCCCAAGTCTTTGCTGGGAATTTCATAGTGACTGAATTTTCTTTTCAATATTTCATAAAGCAGACTAGAGATTTATCATGCCAAATCTTCTCTAACAAGCAATGTCAAATTTAATGCAAGATTAATGGAATAGTATCCTATGAAAGAAAAGTATTTTTGTTAATCATGCTCCTGATTCTTTAGCCAAAAATCATTTTGCTTGTATTCACACTAATGTTCTGCATAGTTCTAGACTGTTCTATTTAAAAAGCACTGTAAAAAGAGTTTTTAAAATAACATCCTATCAAACTAGAGCAATCTGCACTTGTATTCTTTTAAGTATTGGCACTTAGACAAAATTAAGAGTTAATTTTGGCTCACAGTTTGAAAGCCTTGGGCAGAAAGCAGTCTGATATATTCTTATGGCTATGTTAGCTTTGCTGAAATGACAGGCTTTTGTTCAGAACTGAACTGAACAAAGATACCAGCATGTTTCAAGACAGAAAGCTAAAAATATTGTATAAAAGAAACAGACATTCTCCTTGAATCAATAATATTATCACTATGGAATTGTGTTGTCACTGACATCTTAATGCAATCATTTTAATCAACAGGAAAATGCCTATTTTCTTTTATCCCCTCGAAGACCTAATTATCTTGACATAAATATTTTGAGTTACTGCAGGTCTTCGCTTAGAACTGCTTGGCAGAAAATCTGTTCCAAAAAGGACGAGTCCATGCAAAACRGGGACGTTCCAGAAAGCTTGTCCAGAATTATTACTTCCTATGGAAAGTCTTCAGGAAAAAATACCCTCCTTTTCCACTGGTTCTCAGTCAACCTGCTCCCCATTCATTTGCATCAGACTAGTAAGGAGATCGAGTCTTCGGCAGCCAAAGAGGGCTTTAGCAAGTTTTCCAACYGTGGCACCTTTGGAGCCTTCCCTCATTACCCACTTAAGCAGCATCTGATAAACTTTTTCTTTCAGTCCGTCTCGTTCGTAGTCATGATCAATTTCATCAATCTCTGGATCGCAGAAGCCCAGTTTACGAGCACAGTGTTTCCACTGTTTAGCCAACTTTTCTCTCACTAGATTCAGATGCTTCTCAGAGAGGACAGTATTATCGTCTGCCAAATGGGGAAAAAAAAAAGTGTAAGAAAACAGCATTGTTTAACGTTTGTTCTATCCCCCTCACTATCTCAATTTTTCTTCCCAAACTATGTATTGGTAATAACAGCAGGCAGAACTTTCACGATACAATCAAAAGTGGGCTTCATGGAGGCAGTGTTACTGAACACCTGCAGAACAGGCCCCCGTTGTCAGGACACATGGATTCACAAATCAGGTGGTGACCTTGCTTTTTGATCTGAGATTACCACCATTTGTCATTTAAACATCTGCAAAATTGAGAAGCTCTTTCAATGTACTTATAAAGCTTGACTGATGTCTCTATGATGCCTTTTGTGCTCTTGCACACTATTAATCTGTTTATTTAAGAATACACAGGGATAATTTAACCCAATCCTGAACAATGAAAATATATTAAATTTCAAAATCTTCCAATTTCTACCAAACTGAAATATTAAAACTACAGGTGAGGTAGGGACCACTGATCTGAACCTTGTTTCCATTGGTTTTACTGTTGTTATTGCTCCAGTTCTTGATGCCTACACATCCGTACTTGCATTTAGTATTTCATCTAACATCATGAAACTATTGCACAAATGAGGTTCCCAGTTAGTATTCTAGAACAGTATTAGCACAAACTATTACTTGCTTTATTCAAGGTTTAGTATTATGCTACACAGTAGAAAGGGAGCCAAGCAGTTATTTTTCAGGTATCGGAGGGAGAAAGATGTTTTGCATTCACACATTCCAAAATAAATGATTCTCAGAGGTACATTTTAAGGGGAGAATACTCCAAAAATGGGGAGATATGTCTCTTACCAAATATACCCGTTGCTTCATAATATGARTAAGATGTTTCTGCGACGATAGGACAAGTGCTTATGTGCTGATTCTGTTCTTCAATCTTCATGTGATTGTAGGATCCAATTTGAATTCCAGTACTGTTACTTATGCTGTATTTGATAGAATCTTCTGTATAAGGGAAATCAACAAAAATTTATCAACAACTGCATATGGTTCGAAATGTCAAGTAATATGTGAAGGGTAAGGAGGAAGCTTCTACTAATCACAGTCTACTAATCACAGAAGTGATTAAGTGCTTTTATTACATTTGAAGTAAAAAATACTAGATTAATGCTTATGATTTCAAAGTTCAATGAGACTACAGAAAATCATTTTTRTTGTAAGTTTTCCATACTCCACATTCTACTATGGTGTCTTGCTGGCATCATTTTCTTTCACAATATAGCTCATTCCTGCTATATAGAAATATAGTGCTCAGTTTTATCTATTTGCACAATAAATCAAGTCTCTGTTTCAACAACCTTTTTGAAGATGTTTCTGCCTACTCTGYTTTTTTTGGTTCTGAAGACAAGGCTAGAATGTTTTCTAAGATACCTCACGAAATACACCTGCACATTTATTTGAGGGCCTGTATCCTCAGAGCCACAAAAGTTAACACGTGCACACAACAATAGGTGAACAAATGCACAGCTAAATTGTGTGCACCTCCAGGAGCTTGCATCTGTAGTCCATTTGCAAGTGACGGCCTGGCCTGGAGTCTTTTGCTTGCAGTTGTCCAATTTGCACACACAGAATGAAATTAAATGACTAGAATTTGTCCTGTTAGGTGACATTACTTTTTTATGCTCTTGGTAATGCTTGCCAAATTCTACTTGCATATTGTCTGTCAAATGTTCTACCGCTAGTCAAAATGGCAAATATCACAATGTRTATCTACATTTGAAGTACAGACAYTTCAACTGATAGACCCTGTTCTTTGTTTGGTCACCCAAAAGGATGGTTAGATGCCCAAAGACTCTTGCTACGCATTTCATTCCTAAGCTTGTATACCTGGCTTGCCTGTCACATCTGAGTCATCACCCAGAGACTGTAAGGGGCATATTGTCAAGAGCACAGAAATCTGCCGTTTTCTTACTTGTTTTCTTGGCTTACATTTACAACTGTGAGCACAAACTGGACAATGAAGCCTTGAAAGGGTTAACAGAAGAGTTCAGGGTGGCCCAAGCAACACAGCTTGACAGGAGCGTATCTTAACACCTCCCAGAGAACAGGGCAGAACTTCATGGGTTTCAGGCAGCTGAACCTCTGCCTCAAGGAAGGCTGATCACTATGAAGGCTGCACGCAGAAGTTTGTATTACAAATCCAGGGCAAGAGATGGCCCTTGGGACAAGTGTCTCAGATACAGGTGTGGTTCAAGAGCTGGGTTTATTCACCACAATTTACCACCAGTTCTTCTAAGAAAATGAGTGGGCCCGAGTTCCAGGAGATAAGACAATGCCTTCTCTCTCTCTCTTTTTTTTTTAAGCTACCTTCTGTCAGAGAGAATAAACTTCTTGATCCATCAAATATATTCACAGCTGAATGTGTAGGTCCTGCTAGAGTCAGAAATTAATTCTAGATACTAGTATTGCTAAGTTCTGTTATGGTTAGAGATATTAAGCACTCACACCAAGTATTTCAAGGTCCTGAAATACTTTTCTTGTTTTTTTGTTTTCTTGTTCAATAGACAATGCGTGTCCCGTTGGCTACCAGGACAGATAAGGCTACAGAACTTGCCTGTGTTTATTCTGGGTAACTGAGGTGCATTAGGATAATATGCAAAAGTTCCCCTCATGAAGGAATTGGAATCCTTGTTACCTAAACAAAGGAAAAAAAAACAAAAATGCTGACAGTTTTATAGAAGGAAAAAAAAAGAAGAAAACATAGTTAAAAGTGATTGCAAGCATACTTAAAAGTGATTGCAGTATTTTTAATAGTAAGTATACACTTTCTACTAAACACACAAAGACAGGAACCTTTTTAATTAAGAGGACTTTATCTCCTTGAATAACTTTAATTGAATTAACTATTAGCACCATGATTTGCTTAGTGACTAACTGTAAGGTAACCACGTGTGGCCCAGGGGGAGGGAATATGGTGTTCCACCTGGGCGCATGACTACCTGGCTAGTAGACAGCAGCACAGGATCAGAGCACAKTTGCAGACTGAGGTGCCGTATCAGTTACTCGTATTTGAACATTCCTAACCAAGAAGGCTCCCAAAAAGGCTACTGCTGCTTCCACCTGAGAGTGACTGTGGTTTATATTACAACTATATGAGTCCTAACCTGCTGTAGCTAAGAAAAGGGACACCACTGCACCTTCTGTTGGGGACAGTTGTATCTGGCAGAGATGTAACTTTCTCCTTGAGGTAGTGATTTATTAATATGTCCCCGAGATGAGCTCTACAATTCATGCTGCGGCAATAAGAGTGCCTAGGTTAYAGTCACCCAGCAAATCAACCAGTTGTTATAGGGAGGCAGCATGCAACAGTATAGGAACTGTCAGTGTGCAATTCAGAAGACCTGCATAGTAGCTAGGTCTTCTGAATTGCACACTGACAGTTCCTATACTGTTGCATGCTGCCTCCCTATAACAACTTCCTCCTTTTTTTTTCTTTTTATCAGAGGATTTTATTTTATTAGTGATACTCTAATACTTTCTTTCTGAAATGACAGCTCTCAGATTCATGTCAGTAAGTAAACTCATGTGAACAACGAATCACAGCCCCTGCATACATAATTTAACAGAATGGCATCTTTGTGGCATTATGCCTGCTAATGAGCCAGGAATTCTTATCTTTTTGTAAGAGGCTCTGGAAAAGAATGCCACACTAAAAGTATCCAGTATCTAGTAGAAGCAGACTAACATATCCCATACTACATCCAGTTCCTAAAAGGTACATCATAAATGCCTCTGGTTACTGACCATTTCTTTTCACTTTTTGGTAAACTCATAGTGTTCTTTTCTTCCTGTGTTTCCATACCTTTCTATTCCACAGATCACTAGCAAATACTGAGAGAAGCTCCCCAATAGCACTGGAAGGAGCTCTCTTAGACAAACCAGTTATGAGCCTTGTTGACCCCCTGAAGTCAGGAATCTCTTACTTTGCTACAGATGAATCTAAAAAAGATCTATTTCCTGCAGAGTTACAAATGTATGAGTAAATTTTGGTTTCTGCATACACATGGTGTGAATGTCACATTCTGTGAGTCAAAACTACTTCTTTGCTTTCCTAGCATGATTGTTAACAGCTCTTGGTTTTAAGCAGCTCTCACCATAGCTGCAGCAGCTGTTGTCTGCTATTACTAAKTTGGTAGCTAAAGAGTTAGGCATTGGGTCTGATGCTTTAGCAATGATTCATTYGAAGTAAATGGCTCAAGATCAGTGAAAGCAGGTATAAGGAAATCAGAACCAGAGCACTTTAGTGACCTGAAGTGACATTAAATAAAGAGAACTTGACAAAATAAATATGCTGTATCACAGATCACTGTAAGCAGTAAGTAGGCTTCATTTTTAAGAGAACGAGCATGTTTTCAGACAGAGGGTTTAGGGGAGGAAGAGTCTTACCTGTATCTGTGTCTGCAYTCTTTGGATGCCATTTCACAGTGTTCTTTGACTTCGGATTTGGGCCAGATTCAGGCACAGGAGGTTTATTTAGGCTAAATGAACTGGCTGAACATGCTCCATAGCGATCCTCTATGTTTCCTGCTAGGAAACTGTTAGGGTTCGGCCCATTAAAAATATCAAATTTTCCCCATGTTGATGTTGTTGCAGCTGGTTGTGGCTGAAAATAAAGATTAGTGTTTGAGCTTGTATTTTCAGCTCTTGGATAGAGTTCACTCCTTTGTTGAGTAGGAGATGGCTTTGCAAATGGATCATAGGAAACTCTTCGTCTCCTTTCCTCCTCTCTCATTTCAGGGGTATATACTACAGGTGGAATTTCTGATTTATCCATCCGGTTGCCAAACACATGGTAGTTGTATTCATGCTGTAGTTTTCTTTCCAGATTCTCAGTGGGTGTAAAYGAGGTCTCACAGCTCTCTACAGGCTGGTTCTCAGGGGAGGCAGCAAAAAAGGCTTCGTTCACCTGGCTGGTCATGGGATCCTGAGAGCTGTGTAGAGAATTAGGCTGATCTGAAACGGAGGAAAATTAAATCTTTGAAATGTATCCTGATGTAAATATATAACTTGTTGCAATGACACTGGAATCAACTAATCTATTCTTAATATTATGGTAATTTATAAAATGTGAAAATATCACTTCCAGCATAAGCTGTGTTTTATTTTCTAATACCTTTTTATGGAAGGATTATAGACTTAAATTTACAATGCACAGGCTTATTAGAGGTATCACTGTCAAAATCTCATTCACTCTAGTGGTGTCAGAATTCAYGGCATATTCCAGTTGTATTGATGTCAAGTTCTCAACCATTGCAACAAAAAATTTCTGGAGGCATATGCTTGGTCTGATTTACTAGTGAGCCTCTATAGGCATTAACTGGAGTTTAGTGAGTGCAAAATTGGAGTGTAACACAATGGTGAATAAGACTCAATAGGTGTTACTTCATATAGTGTAAAAAATGATTAATTAAAGTCATGTTTTCAAATAATTATGCAAAATATYACTTCTAGGTATTTCATGAGGCTTGAATATTTCTTTTTATTTTGTCTAGTTTATTCTTCAAAGTCTCAAAGAATATGTTTTCACAAATAACGTCTACCAGATAAAATGGAGTTTGTGACACCTAAATCTTTCAAACTAACACTCAGTATCAAAGAAAGCTCTACTCAGTCCTGAACTGGATTGCTTTGAGTTCTGACCTAGATCATGTTGCAGCATTTCAGGACTAAAAAAGTATGTAAAAAACTGCTTGTTACTACCCGTTTTCCTTTCTTTTCTTTCTTTCTTTTTTTTTTAAGTGCAGGACTGAAAAGGCTTTCTTGAAGAGCACTGAAAGCTTCAAAGTTGTCTAGAAAATCCTGTGCATTGCTGAAAGCAAGAGATGCTCACAAACCACTGTAAAAGMGTCATAAAGTTTATGTGTTTCTAATTTGTGCAGATAATGCTAGGGAACTGTTTTATCTTCAAAYTACATGAATTCAGTCCAGATTAGGCAGGACCAAAACTATTTCCTTTTGATGGCTGTGTATTAGTACGCCTTCAGTTTGACTTGCTCTATTTCTACTGTTACCACTGCAAGAGGGGGRGTAGGAGGAATAAGTTCATACAGAAACAACCTCATCAAAACTGGCAGCTGTTAGCAATTTAGCATTATCACAGCATCCATTCTCCAGAGTAAGCTTGAGATCTACGAGCAGGTTGTCTAGGATATCTTTCACTACTACTATYTGAGTAATGCCCATTGACTGGAGAAAAAAAATGACTTTGACTGACAGGCTGACAAGACAGCATCTTTATGCAGCACAGATTCACAATAAAACCTTTCACATTTGAAGCACAAGAGCAGCTGCTGTCATATTTAACTAGTTTTGCTAAGGAAATGTAACTATACTCATTTAAAAACGTAGCAATGGGGCTGCCCTACTAACCCATCATTTCTCCTAAAGAATAATWAGTGGAAGCATAGCTTTAGAGAAGATTTAACAGTTACACGTTACAGTTTAACATAATTCTCTTAACACTATCCTTAAAAAGGTGTGAGCAAACTTAGCAGCATTCTACTGAATTTTCTAAAGCTGCCCGTAAGTCCGTGTTGCAAATAAGATCCTCTATCTTTTGTCACTAAGAAACTGCGGTGAAAGAATTCCTGATATATTACCACAAAACTTTAACTACATCATGAAATACTAATGAGACAGTTCTGTAAAACTAAAACATGCAAATCAAGCGAGTCTTGATAGAAAATATGACAAAACAAGAGAAGGCTCATCTATTAGTATTCCTCAGACAGAGTCAATAGAGAGCAAGCTCATAAACAAAGCAGTACTTTCTAATCCTGTGTCCTAGCTGTATTYGGAACATTTGTATAAAAGATTGGTTGCAGGAAACAGTAAATCTTTATGGAGCTGAAGCCTGCAGAAAACTCAAAAGTTTGTTGGCATGACTACAGAAAAGGAAAGAAAGATCAAGCGTGAAGAGTAACTATCAAAATGACCATTGAAAAATCAAATGTAAAAGGGAATTTTCTGCATAGGAGATGAAAGTAGAAGAATGTAAAATAAAACAACTTCAAATTGTAGATGCCCAAAATTTTGAAACAGTGAATATGACTTTTGAGAGTCTAGGAACAAATTCAGTCTTTTCAGTGAATACAAGTCTCTTTGAAGTCCTGAATAATTGTGTCTGTTCACAGACAATCAATGGCAAAATTCTTCATAAATTCTACATGTTAACAATTTTATCTTAAGCACATGGCATAATGATGTGCTAGTAACTGACTTGGAACACTTACCTACTTGACCACTACTGGAGTCTTCTGCTACAGCATCTATTTGAAGGGACTGCATCCTGTTCAGCAGTTCATTTGACTCAGGCCACATTTTCTGCATGTTAGAAAGAACAAATGATCAAGTTATAGGTAAAGCCAAAGGGAGCATCTTTGTGGTAGGAAACAGCACATCTTTTCAGTGAAGTGACCTGAGTGAACAAATCCATCCTCTCTCAGAGAGCACAGCCTGGCACAAAAGACCCRCTGCTTTGCTGCAAATGGAAAAAGAAAAGTTTTCAATGAAGGGAGGAAGGACCGCAATGCAACTGCAGTATATTATCCTCTGAGCTGGCCAAATGATATCCTTACCTACGCAAGCATGAATTTGCTCCAAATACTGTGTTTTTGGATGGAAAGGATTAGCCTGTCTTGTGCTGACTCTTCTGCAAGAAATCCCAGTGGGAGAAGGCTGTGATATAAAGGTAGCAAATACGTATCCTATTTTGTGGATCTGTATATAGTAAATGTATCCATCCTCAGAGATGAGAGGAGGGAACAGTTTTACATTCAGATATAGCTAAACTGACTTTTACATAGAGTTTCAGGAGTTTAGAGCAATTCTTCAGAAAGACGCAATACAATTGTAAAACCTCATTTTCACTTCACTTCACTAGAGTGAAGGCAAATTCCATTCCTAGTCTACCATTTTGATGACCCTATTATTCATCTTAAAAACAATTGATCAAAAAAACCCTCAAAATCATCAATGACTTGGACGATGGGACAGAGTACACCCCCAGGAAGTCTGCTGATGATAACAAACTAGGAGGAGTGGCCGATATACTAGAAGGCTGTGCTGCCATTCAGAAGAACCCTGACAAGCTAGAGAAGRGGGCGGCGTGAAACCTCATGAAGTTCAATAAAGTGAAATTTGCTGATGATACCAAGCTGGGAGGAGTGGCTGATACACCAGAGGGCTGTGCTGCCATTCACAGAGACCTGGACAGGCTGGAGAGTAGGATGGACAGAAACCTCATGAGGTTCAACAAGGGCAAGTGCAGAGTCCTGCACCTAGSGAGAAATAACTCCATGCACCAGTACAAGCTAGGGGCTGACCTTCTGGAGAGCAGCCCTGCAGAGAAGGACCTGGGAGTGCTGGTGGATGACAAGTTGACCATAAGCCAGCAATGTGCCCTTGTGGCCAAGAAGGCCAATGGTATGCTGGGATGCATTAGGAAGAGTGTTGCCAGCAGGTGGAGGGAGGTGATCCTGCCCCTCTACTCAGCCCTGGGGCTCGAGTACTGCATCCAGTCCTGGGCTCCCCAGGACAAGAGAGGCATGGAGCTACTGAAGCGAGTCCAGCAAAAGCTATGAAGACGATCACAGAATGGTTGAGGTTGGAAAGGACCTCTGGAGATCATCTAGTCCAACCCCCCTTGCTCAAGCAGGGTCACYTAGAGCATGTTAGACAGGGTTGCATCCAGGCGGGCCTTGAAGATCTCCAGAGAAGGAGACTCCACAACCTCTSTGGGCAACMCRTTCCAGTGCTCTGTCACCCTCACAGTGAAGAAGTTTTTCCTCATATTCGGGGGAAATCCCTGTGTTTCAGTTTATGCCCATTGCCTCATGTCCTCTTGCATGGCACCACTGAAAAGAGTTTGTCCCCATCCTCTTGACAGTTCCTCCTACGGTATTAAGGAGAGATCCCCTCTCCGTCTTCTCTTCTCCAGGCTAAACGGGCCCAGCTCTCACAGCCATTCCTCATAGGAGAGATGCTCCAGCCCTCTGATCATCTCTGTAGCCCTACAAAGCCCTTTCTCCAGTAGCTCCATGTCTCTCTTGCACTGGGGTGCCCAGAATTGGACACAGTACTTGAGATGAGGCCTCCCCAGGGCTGAGTAGAAGGGCAGGATCACCTCCCTCCACCTGCTGGCAACACTCTTCCTAATGCATGCACCCCAGCATACCATTGGCCTTCCTGGCCACAAGGGCAAATTGCTGGCTCATGGTCAACTTGTCATCCACCAGCACTCCCAGGTCCTTCTCTGCAGGGCTGCTCTCCAGAAGGTCAGCCCCCAGCCTGTACTGCTGCATGGAGTTACTCCTCCCTAGGTGCAGGACCCTGCATTTTCCCTTGTTGAACTTCATGAGGTTTCTGTCCATCCTACTCTCCAGCCTGTCCAGGTCTCTGTGAATGGCAGCACAGCCCTCTGGTGTATTAGCCACTCCTCCTGGTTAGTTATCATCAGCAAACTTGCTGAGTGTGCACTCTGTCCCTTCGTCCTYGTCATCGATGAATAATTTGAACAAGACTGGACCCAGTTCCCTGGGGAACTCCACTAGCCACAGGCCAGTRGAGGATTAAGGGTCTAGAGTATCTCTCCTATGAGGAGAGGCTGAGGGAGCCAGGGTTTTTAGTCTGAAGAAGAAAAGACTGAGGGGGAATCTTATCAGTGTGTATAAATATCTGTAGGGAGGGTGTAAACAGGATGGGGCCAGACTCTTCAGTGGTGCCCAGTGACAGGATGAGAGGCCRCGGGCATAAACTGAAACGCAGAAAGTTCCACCTGAATATGAGGAAAAAGTTCTTTACTGTGAGGGTGACAGAGCACTGGAAGACATTGCCCAGAGAGGTCTCAGGGTCTCCATCMTTGGAGATATTCAAAAGCTGGTCAAGGTCTGGGGCAATCTGCTCTAGGTGACCATTACTGAGAAAGGGCTTGGACTAGACAGTCTCTAGAGGTCCCTTCCAACTTCAAGTGTTCTCTGATTCTGTGATCCTTTACTAAGATAATGCTCACATACACTGGAATAATAATAGTGCACTGGAACTCAAACAAGTTTTTACTTGCCAAAATGATTTCTCCATTTCTGCTTGTGCATCTTGCTTGTAAAATAACTTTTTTCAGAAGTCTTTTTTTTTGTTTGCTTGTTTAAATTAAATCCAGGAAGTACTCTCATAGATTAAAAATCAACAACTATTCATCTCTTCCCACAGATTCGCTCTTCTCAAAGGAAAAGATGAAGTTCTAAAACTCATTACAACCTTAGGTCCTTCAATTTTGAGTAACYGAATAGTTAGGAGGCTTTCAGTTAGGAGGCTGTGGGCTCTGTCTTGATTGCAAACAAAAAAAGATGGCTGTGCACAAACCCTCTAACACATGAACCTAACTAAGGTGAGCTAGTAGTTCACTGCATTGTCYTGCCTGGATGCTGTGTTCACGTTCTGTGTCCCTCACCTGTGTGCCCTGCTATGAACAGAGGCTCTCCTTACTGAGAAAGTAATAGATTCGTAGTAATAGATTCGTAGTAGTTATTTGGTCGCTATGACTGAGGAAGAGTATTTGCAAAGAGGTAATGCATCTAGTATAATTGGTCTCAATCCTCATCCTGATTTGAGGCGATTACCGTAAGACAGACAATCATAATTCACATCATGTTTGGCCAAATTAGTCCAGTAAATCTATTATTTGTTTCATCATCTTAGTTTTGCAGAACTTTACTGTCTTGCTAAACAGCCACTGGTGCTTCATAAACATTACTTGATTTCCAAACCAGAAACGTTCATTAGCACAGTTGCAATCTTGGTGACAGAAGGAAGCACTTTAAAGAAAACTGTAAAAGAACTGCTTCACAAGGAAGGTGTTTTTTTTCTTAATTAAAATAACTGGGTGTCTACTCTTTGGAGCCTCACATTACTTAAGTACCTAATGTCAGGAGTTCTCATTGTTACCTGTCAGTACTACTTAACTGAGTAAATTGATAGAATCTCTAATAAAGTTTCTATAACCACCCAAAACAATTATTCAAGAAGTACTTTAATCATTATTTTCTGTCAGGAAATCATTCTTTTTACTATAGTTTATAAACCTACATCCAGAGAAAGCAGAGGGACTAACTTAAAACACTCAGGAAAAATGCTCATCTTCAAATCTCCCATTTTTTTATTATTGTTGTATAGCTTCTTGGTCTCAGCCCACTGGGACTCGCTAACATGCTGTTGAACATAGGACAGACTTACATGTATTTAAAAAAACAACATAAATTTATAGGATTTTTCACACCTACTCTAAATCAGATGCTGCCACTTCTGAATTTCTGAGAATAAACATTTTATTCCATGAGTGAGACTTACAGGACCTGTTAGGAGCTTTTACGGGTTCTTGTATTATCACAGAATTATGGAGCCATTCAGGCTGGAAGGGACCTCAGCAGGCCTTTAGTCCAATCTCTTGCTCAAAGCAGAGTCAGCTATGGGATCAGACCAGGTTGCTCAGGGCTTTGCCCAGTCACATCTTGGAAACCTCCAAGGACGGAGACTGCACAACCTCCCTGGGCAACCTGCTCCACTGTCCTCATAGAGAAAGAGTTTTTCCCCTTATTTYCCATCTGAATCTCTCGTATTTCAGTTTATGCAACCTATCTCTCATCTTCCCACTATGCATGGCTTCTCTAAACAAACTCCTTGCAGGTACTGGGGGGCTGCTGTTAGGTCTCCTTGAAGCCATCTCATCTCTTGAGTCCATCTTTCAGCCTATCCTCATAGACAAGTGCTCCAGGCCACTGAAAATCTTGGCAGCCTCCGCTGAACTCGCCCCAGGTGGTCAATGTCTTCCTAGTGTTAAGGGCCCAAGACCAAACACAGCACTCAACTGAGGACTAATGAGTGCTGAGCAGAAGTGGATAATTGCTCTCGTCAATCTGCTGGCTGTGCTATTGTCACTACAGCCTGGGATGCTGTTTGCCCCGCCTGGCTGCCAGGGCATAATGCTGGCTCGGGCCCAGCTAGCCTGCTGCTCACCACCACTCCAGCACCTTCCCAGCAGCACTGCTCCCTCGCTGCAGCACCCAGCCTGTACTGCTGCCAGGGTTTTTTTCCTCTTCAGGTGCAGGATGCTGCATTTGTCCTTTCCGAATTTCATAAAGTTCATATCAACTCATTCCTCCAGACTGCAGCTGGTAGCTCTGCCCTTGAGCATATTGACTGGTTCCCCACGTCAGTGTCATTTGTGAGCATGACAACACTGCATTCCACCTCTCCCAGGTCATTGATAAAGGTGACAACCCTGGCAGGTCTCAGCATAGACTCCTGCACTACACCAATTATAACTGGCCTCCAGGTAAAGTAGGACCCACTAATCACTGCCTTTGGAGCCTCATCATCCAATTAGTTTTTAAACTCATCCAGACTGTAACATCCTAACTTGGATACAAGAATATTATGAGAGCCAGTGTCAAAAGCCTTGCTGAAGTTTAGATAAATGATATCCACTACTCACCCTCATCTACAAATCCAGGTATTTTATCCCAGAAGGCAATGTGGTTGGTCAAGCAAGATTAGTGTCAGAGTGGCAGAATCTGACCATATACTGGGGGTGGTGTGAGGGGATGTAGGGAAATAGACATCTKAAAGAACTTAGGAAGTTACTCACTTTTATCTTTTTCAGATCATCTTCAATATTTTTTTCTAATTTTTGATAGTAAAATGGCTTGTATTTTTGACAAATTTCTGCAAAAATAAGAGAGCTAGGTGAAGGTGGTTTTCAAGGGAAAATATAAGAAATTATACTGTTTAACAGTTTTGATGGATAAGGATTGACAAAGAATTATACCAAGTCAGAAACAGCAGTACACACACAAATATGTATATTACACATATATTTGGAACTTGTGTTTACATGGCTGGTTTAGCCTTAACACAGTAACAAGAACAGGATGATTTCCAGTGATTTTTCTTTTTGKTATTGTTCTTGCTGTATTGCTTTTCAGGGTAAAAGTGCTCAGTTTATAATCTGTGGCTGATAGCCCCTTCCATTGACTTCACTGGCCAAAAAGATTGGGTACCACTGTTTCAAGAAACAAGATACATTCAATTGCTTGGAGTTGTTTATGATAAACAACTATCATGTCTTAACTAAAAACTAAATTATTATTGAAAATTTACAAACATGGTAAATATCAGTATTTTTCAGATGGAAAAATCAGACTGAAACATACTGTGAAGCATAAACTTAATCCATTAGCAKCATATTATGCAGATGAAATACAGAAGTAGTAATAGATTTCTTCTGGTCTAATTTCCTATCAACATTTAAGCATGTGCCAACTGCACATTAAGTTCTTGATGCCCCTATCTAAATCAAAAACTCTACTTCCTGTCACATGTAGTTTTTTCTTTTTTTGTCACTATGTATGGAAGCAGAGAGAAAAGACAGGAAGAAGAGCTCAAATATATTGGCTTATTTTGCTGAATGTTCTTTGTCTCCTTTTCAGACCATTCAATCTAGTGTTAAGACTTACTGACTTCAATTGCTTTGAAATCTGTACAATTAGCTAGTCTAAGGCTGTTGCACTATTTATGAAAAGCTAAACTGGGACAGCTTTTGAAACAAGTTCTATTGGACACTTTCTCAGTCATACTTAAGAAGTATCAAGTTCCCTCACATTAGCATTTCCGTAAAATTTAGAGATTATACTACACTGAAGATGTATTATCAGCAGGTACAGTGTCTCAGCTCTATCAACAGAAGGCGACAGAATTTTTCAAATCTTTAAGGCTTGACCAAATACCAGAGTGCATGGAGTAGATTACGCTGGGTACGTAAGTTGTCTTTTAAAGAAAAAAAATTGTTTTTAAGAGGAAAACACTCAAGTTCATTTTGCTATTACTGATGGACATGTAACAAAAATAATATCTAATGTCTTACCTGCAAAGGATGGCCTTTTCTCTGGCTCTTGTTCCCAGCACTGTTTCATTAAGTCAATTATTTCCTGTGGACATTTTGCAATAATCTCTTTTATGTCTGGTCTGTTTCCGTTAATGATGCCAAAGCAAATCTGAGCTTCATTTATACCATCTGAAAAAATAAAATTTTGTATCAGAYCCTGATCACAGATCTTGCTACCACAAAGAGTCAACTCTTTGTAAGTAAAGGAGGCAGTGAATTAGCTTCCTAGGTGTTATGGACATGGTAAATGAAGATTTCAAAGAAAGATGTCAGAATTGAATCTACAAATCACTCACATCACAACATTCACTCAGTGGATTTAAATTCACTGTAAGGGTCACAGTAAAGGTGACAGATCTGGATCTCTAGAACACGAATCTCTGCACTGGTAAGAAACACAAAGATGGCCATACGGACAACTACTAGCCATTTAGTTAGAAAATTCATTCAAAATGATTAGCACATGTTGCTACTCTGAAATTCCAAGCTCTGCTTCTATTTTTAAATGTGATCACATTAGCATATTTTGAGAAATCAGCCCCACACAGCCAAGAAGCAATAGCTGAATGTGTGCATGGTCCTAGTAAAAACAAAAAGCAATGTGACTAGCCCATATTAGGAAATAGCATATATCAAGGCTGCCACCCTGGCATGCCCAAATTTTGTCTAACCTCTGCCACTGAGCGCACATTTATGTCCACACTACATGGATGTGAATAAATGATGTGTTCAAGCTTGGGCTCATGTCCGCATTTCAAATAAGTGTAGACAGAGACATCTGCACTGTRAAAGTCACAAATGATACAACTATGCCTCTTACTGGCCATCAGCTGCTGAACAGGAGCGCTTTTCTTTGGCAAGGCAAGTTAATCTGTTAACATTTATTTTATAACTTTACATTATAAATGTTAAAAATTTAATGTTGATTTTGGGATACAGGCTTTTTGCAGCTGACTTACGTTCATATGGCTCTTTGTCAGCAAAAATTGCCCACATCACTATGCCAAAGCTGTAAACATCTGACTTCTCCACAGGTTTTACATTAAGAGAGCTTAAGTGCTCTGGGGCCATATAGAAAAGAGTCCCAGCATTGGTCTGGGAAGTGCTCCTTATTTGCTTTTGTCGGACAGTTTCTTCTTTGGTCAGCCGACTCCAGTTCTTAAAGGAGGCAACACCAAGATCTGCAATCTGAAAAATAAGACACATCATACCTACTGCTGCAATGAACAGGAAATAAACAAGCATTTCATACCTTTATAATGAATAGCTGATAGATAAAAATGACACTTGGGCAAAAATGCAACTACAAGAAAGGAAATTAAACAATTTGCCATTGTATCTTTTTCTTGCCTTACTTCTTAGTCATTTTTCTTGTACGTCTCTCTCGTTGCTTATAGCTACTCTATTGTTCGAGTTTCTGGAGCTTCAGGCCAAGCTTAGAGGTGATGTGCTTAACAGAAGAGGGAAACTTAAGTTACAGCCTGCTGAAGAAGCAGCAGTCCAAGCTCACGTCTGCAAGTAAGAGGATGCCTGACAGAGGAAGATCTGACAGAAACCTTTGATGACCTGCAGTTTCCTAGAATAACTGGTTCCCTTTATAAATGTTAGCAATGTTAGACACATTCAAGCAGGCAAATCATCCAGCAGCTATCTTAAATGATACTCATCAAGCTGCTCAAGGAAGTGTGATTTGTTTCTCAGTTTAATCCTGGGTTCCAGCTCAGTCTGTCATACAGTATAATGATAGGCTAGTTTGGTTCTGTGCAAGCTGAAAACTAAAAAAGTCTAGTTTACATTTAAAGTGGATAAAAAGCTTTTTTTTTTTCAAAAAAGATATCTCTTTATCTACAAGATACATGGTGCTACGATCTGTTATTATCTTAACCTTGTCAAATTACTTGTCACTAATTTATGTGTGAGAAATATCAAATGACAGAGCTCTCTTCACAGGAAGTTTCATATTGTAACAGGGGTCAGCAACTCACCTTGACCACAGACAGGACATTTGATGAGGACTGCTGCAAACTCTACTCAGGTTTATTCAGCAGTCAGCTGTACAAGTATGAGTCTTGATCCAAAAGCCCGTTGAAGTTAATAGAAGGGCTTTGGAACAGGCTTATAAATCATTCTTTGAAGGAGTCTCCTGCCGCCTTTTTTTTTGTAGCTGCTGGCTGTCATTTAATAATGAAGACTAAGGGAAAAAGAGAGAGACAAAAGAAGAAAAGATAATAGGCAAAAGAAAGAAAGAAAATGAAGAAGGTAAAGGTAGGAGGAGAAATTACAGCAATACAGAACAAAAGACATGATCCATAAGACATTTTATTTTGGTTCAACCACTGTGTGTAGAGGTTTGATTTTTCGTTTTAGCTGTTTTGTTATTTGTAGTTCATTATTTCTCAACAGCTTTATTCATTCTTTTTTAAATACCCTTAGTGATTTTTTTTCACAGATAGGGGGGAAGAAAGGAAGATAGTGAAAGTTATGCAAATCGCAGGTTCAGAAGCTGTGTAGGCTGCCACACTCCAATGGTCCACTGCTAACACTGCCTTAGCAATAGCTCACTGGACGACAGGAGTTCATTTATGAATCAGGAATACTAACCAATGCAGCTGAACTGGGCTCTTTAACCCAGACCACCTGTTTTCTTCATTTACATTCTAAAAAGTACCTTAATGTGGAAGTCTGTGTCCACAAGGATGTTTTCTGGTTTTAGATCTTTATGAACTAAGCCTTGCTCGTGTAGGTAAAGCATTCCTTCTGTAATCTCCAGCACAAAACGTCCTTTCACTGATAAAGGCATGGAGAGCTAAAATAAGAAACAAAAAATACTGTCCATTCAAAAAAGTGCTGTTATAACCACTACAACCATYAAATAACAGTTTTTAAGATAGTTTCTTTCTCTCTCAGTCCCAMGTAGTACTTCTGCTTGAGCCCAGGTAATAGAAAAGGACAAAAGTCCTTCTTGGATCTAAATTCTTTTATCAAAACAAATCCGGAGCCACTCCACATTTACATGAGTGTTCTTATACTGCAAATTCTCATCTCTCCACAAATACACTCTATAACTTGGAACTATGTAACTATGTTCTGCTTCACTGCATTGAACATGACAGCCATCGTCGTTCTTGCTTTCACAGACTGTGTCTCTGGAAAAWGCAGGGCTATCACTGGCCCTTTAAAAGAGGTAAGGGGGCAGAGAATAAAGGCTCCATCCTTTGGARACTGAAGTAAAATGCTGCCTCCCTCAAACTTCTTGCCAAGCGTAAGTAGCGTAAGTATTCTATAATTACTGAATCAGTTTACTGCTCACTTTCTGTAGAGCCTTCATCAAGTTTCCCCGGTCCACATACTCCATTACAAGTGAGTAGTTTCCATCTTCCAAAATTATACCTAGTAGTTTTACCACACGGTCATGCTGCAGTTTGCGCATGATCCTGCCTTCTTCAAGGAGGGAAGCATTGTATCTGCAAAACAGAAACTGTACTGAATATAGATCTCAGGCCAGAAGGCACATAGGAAGGAAAATGCTGTTGATTCATAATGAAAATAACGGTCAAAAATGTCAACATCCTTAGAGCCACTGTAAGATGAAGCAGACCTTCAGCTGGTTTTGAACTGGTACAGCGTTATTTCAGGTTGTATTTTCTGAGTCTCTTCCCAGATGGCTTGTACAGAGGATCCCTACAGACTGTCTGCATAGTCTGATGTTAGGGCCTGCTTTTCAGAAATTGTGTAAACATCATTTCACAAGTGCACTGCTGATTTTGTACGTCCAAATCCCTGAACTGCGGTGGGATAAGGGACAAGGAAGCTGAAAGTGTCATTGGAGAAACAGAATCAAAACAAACTCTACTTTTAACATACTAAGTCCTATATAGTAAAGTACAAAGGTCTCTTTGGGAAAGAGCTGTATTCATGTTTGCTTTCAAAATGAATTCATTACAGGGGGATGCACCCATTACACTGGATACTGATAGCCTGTGCTAAGGACTACGGATGTATTCAAAGCCTATTTGGTCACCTGGGCCTCAGTACAACTCACTAATTCTCACAACTGCAAAGCTTGGAGCCTACTAAGTGTTTTAGAATAGAGCTGTAGCCTTTCTTTTAAATGGAAGAAGGGGTGGTATGCTAATTACTACTACTGCTCTAGTCACCGTGCAAGAGGAAGCAGTAAAATATCGACCATGTTGCTTACTAATGCTTTCTTACCCTGTGCCTTAAAAGGAAACCGCTTTCTCCTGCTGTGGCGCTAGAGAAGATGTTGTTTTGTTTGTGCTGGTTCAGTTAAGAGTTTGCTTAATACTTTTGGTTCAAAGCTTTAAAAAATAACAAACTTAAGAGCTAGAGTAGTGAGACAGAAAAAAAAAAACAGACCCCCCCCCCCCCCCCCAAAAAAAAAAAAAAAAAATCTGGCAGGCTTGAGGAGAGAGTGTCCATTTTAAATGCTTTTTGCCCCAAAGCATCAGTGCGGTTTGTGGACTACCAGAATCTCTTAATTCACTTTCTATTGTTCAAATTAAAACTCAATTGGTATCATTTGCATTTCATAATCCAAACTAGAAGAACATTAAGTCTTCACCTCTCTCTAGTGGATGACTCATGCAAGAGTTTTAGGATTGTTATCGCTATGAGGAAGTAGAGCTAGAACATGACTTGAATCCACTGAAACATATAGCTAATTCAATCCTTGAGTTAACTGAGCTCTCTCAATTCTTAACAATCCATACCAATAGTGCTCATATTACAAAAGAAAACAGAAACTTCGCCATAGGAATGAGGTAAAACTCTACAATTGTAAAGTTGACTTGTTAGGAAAAAAAAAAAAAAAAAACTTGCAGAACAATTGCTAATACTGTATTAGAGTATTTTCCTCATATATAGTATTTCCTTGATCCAGAGATTTTAAATGGTAATTAGGATTTATCTCCACTGAATTTAAAGGATTCTTTATCTTGAAGGATATAAATCAGAACTAAGATTCTTTTTTGTAACTTACTCTGTGCGCTGAGGTCCTGTATACACTGTTTTTAATACCACATATCCATGTTTCTTGTGAAAGCATAAAGAAATTGTTCCAAACCCTCCAGCATCTAATTGCTGCTTTTCAAGCAAGTCCTGAGTGTTCATGTGGATATCTTCCAGTGACATGTTTGCAGTCTTCGTGGCTTAGTGATTAAAACAAAATAAAATACTCTAGATGTCCTGGATCTGTAATATAAAGGAGGAAAGAAAGTGTCATTACCCAGCATCTAGCTGTTCCACAAAATGAGTGACTATGCAAGGAGTGGGGCTCAAGTGTGTATATTCTTGTGACCCTTAAAAACTAGGTAAGTGACAAAGGGTCTTTGAAACTGAAGATTCTGTGCATCTCATAGGATCAGACCTGAAGATCACAACAAATGATCTATATYGTCAACTTATGAGTTATATTAAGCCAATTTAAAAACATTTCTTTTTCTGTGGCTCTCAAAGTGCTGTTAATAATTAGTTCTTATCCTTCTAATATACAGTAGATCAGCACTGTTTTTATACTCTACACATGCAAAAACTGAAAAATAGAGAAGTCAAGGGCCATGTTTCCAAAGGTATACAATACTTGATGGTTCTGATAGATATCTCATGATGTTTTCTAAAGCGCCTGAGCATGGACCTGCCACCAGGTGCCTAGATGCCTTTAAAACTCTTCAAGCTCCATTTAAGGCATCTTTGCAAACAGCTTTAAATAACTGCTTGAAGCTGAAAAAAAAATGTCTCTGGAGGACAAAGGAAAGAGCCCATTTTTTAGGAAAAATGTATTTTCCCAGTTGCCTGAATTTAAGGAAAAGAATCCTAGGAAGGACTGTCGTGGGGATGTAAGGTAGCTTCTTCCTGAAAAAGGAGCAAAAAACAAAAGGTGATGGCTTGCAGTAAATGCTGCTAAACATACCAAAAGATTGAGGGTTTGGGGAAGCCTATGAAATGGGTAAAAAGGTAAAGATCAGAATAATTTTATGCTCTTGAAAGAACTGTGATGCTGTCTTGCCCAAYGTGTCTCTCACGAGGTAAACTCTTAGAAGGAGGCTAGGTAGCCTGCACCTTCTGCATACATAAGCAAGCCAAGCTGCTAGTGCAGGTACAAACTACAAACTCTCATCTTCACTGAACTTTCACCTTAAGCATTTTATGTCAGCGAAGGAAAATACTTTCTGAGAAAAGGAAATCCAAGGTATCAGAAAAGGGTTGTTCAGTTTCTATTCCTTTCGGGTGACTATGACACAAACACACAGTGCTGGGAAGAAGGCACCATTTCAAAGTGCCACTACCAGCAACAGTAGATCAGCTTGCTCAGATAACTAAGACCTCTGAATAGCACAGAAAAMGGATTCTCAGGTTTTTCAGACCAACAAGCTACTGCTAAGTCTTGTGAGCTACACTGCACCTGCATCATTAAATTCCTAACTGAAAAGACTGTTTAATATGGTTAAGAACATCAACTGCAGCCTGATTACTATGCCCTCTTTCTGAAGACTGGGGGCTGAGTTAGGGAAAAGAGTCTGTAAAGAAGTGGGTGTCTGAAAGAGAGGAGAAGGGAAAAGGAAGAGCAGAGGACATGGTAGTGTGCAGGTCTAGAAACACAATACTGACAAGCCAAAATGGGAAAAAGTAAGCTTAATTAAAAAAAAGGCTTTAGCCCACAGGAAAGAGAAAGTAAGAGTTACTTCTTCTAAGTATATATGCTTTGTGGGTTGTTGTTCTATAGACAGGGAGCATCCTCTCTATGTCCGCAGCAATGTGCTCCTGCTGGTGTCTTGCTGCTTGCCTTTCCTGGTTTTGAAAGGATGAAGTTTTTGTTTTTCTGGAATGCTAGCCTGCCTTGAGCACAGGACGGAGGATACGGCCACATTCATTTGGTAAGCAGGTAAGGCTACCACACCTAACTGCTGTTGTTTTTTTTTTTTTTTTCTTTTTTAAAATTGCTTTACAGTTAATCGAATAGCTATGCAACAAATGACTCACAGCAGTGTCAAGAACACCCTCTGGTCTCTGGTCTCCCTTGAGGTTGCTGGTAATGTTCTGGCTTTCTTGACTGTGATACTAGTGACTGCTGTGGAGATGAGACCACCCTAAGTACAAAGGCCTAAATTCAGTCACAAGACTTAAGCATGACATAGACTAACACCTTTCTTCTGTATCTGGGGTCTCTTTCAAGTATTAGTTTAAAGTCACGTTCAAAACACGTATCTACAATAATTTTTGCGTAATAATAGTAATTATGCATCTAGCTACTTACTACTGAGGCAAAAACTGCATATTCTGTTCTTGTGAACATACATATAACTTAGATACAAATTTTTGAAAGCTGAATCTCTAAAGTTACATTAATGCTATAGATAGCTTAGGGCTACCTAACAGTCATTACCATATAACTTAATGAAAAGCAGTCCTGCCTCAAACTACAGCAATATGGGACCCTCTTCCTATACATATCGCTAATGCATTTTCCCATCAAGCTGTAATTAGTCACCATGACCAGAAGGCTTGGAAGTTCAGAAGAAGCAATATGGTACCTTTTGAAAGTATGAGATGGATGCTGAAATGAATTGTGGATAACATTCAACATAGGAGATTTTCTCATACCATGGGAGAAAATCCTCATTAAACATGTCCTAGTATTAGAATGATACTAGCTTTTAAGTAGAAAGTACTTTAAGAACTATGAATCAAAGACTTGCTGCAACCTAGTTTTCCTTAGGATGGATATCACAGGGAAGCAATTTCTGGTAAGGTTTTTAAGGAAAGAGTGCTTATTTTGGTATATTACTTCAACGATATTACCTGGGAATGTCAGATAACAGAGAAATCAAGGAGGAAAGATCCAAGGCTCAAGTCCAAGACAAGATTACTGTTTTCTATTAAGATACATGATGACTCAAATCTGTCCTTAGTAGCTATCCTACATCATTACATAAATTATGTATCCATGATACATAACGAGTATAATGAATGAACAGGAATTTTGAAGTTCAGTTCAGTCTAACCTCACACAAGCTATGCATACTTATAGGGGTTAGTTTGTATTCTACAAGGTCCTCCTTCACCTGTACACTTGGTTGATCATCAAGCAAATTATTTTTTAACATGCTGTTCTGAACACCTTTATTAAGGTTGGCTTTCTTTTAACAAGTGCCAATGTATACTATAAAAATTCTGAACATTGGTTGCTAGAAGAGAGGAAAGTTTACCTGGTAACATGTTTCAGTTTTCTCTAGAAAGGGTAACAGTGTAATATGCGGGTTTGTGGCTTTTCTCTTTTTAACATCATGGGTCACACTCCCTGCACCGCTCCCCAAAGGGTCCATAAACTCCCAAGATTATGACCTGGTCATTTAGGCCTGATCATCATTCAAAAGTAATTTGCTCTGTTTTAACAATTTGTTATTGATCTGACGTATGTATCAGGTAGCTTCCACAGTTAAGGGGAACTGCTGAAAGTAGTTCCTGCCYGAAAGTATTAAGCACAGAAAAAAAGACTATATAGTAATAGTGGCTGCCCTGGTTATCTAGTCACACTAGCAATGCAAAATTTCTTGAGAATTAATACAAGATGTTCTAGTTACAATGTATTATCAGAAAAAGTGGTAAGTTTGCAGGCACCACAACTCTGAGCCACTTTCAGGTATCAATTAGGAATAGAAGAGAATAACAAGCAGAGGAAACGAAACCTGTACCACAAACATGGGTGAAATCCTGCACACTTGGAGAAGACGTTTCAGAAGATGTTAGTGCATCACAGCTACTTCACCGTAACTCTGGGGACCCAGTCAGTCTAAACTTGTCCCGTCTGCTAGGACTTTCTCTTCAAATGCTACTTTTTGGCTCAGGAATGAACTTTTCTTTTGGAAACTGTGAAGAAAATATTTGGCTCAAATCAATAGCAAGTTACAGCTGGGATTCTACAAGAATACARGGAGGGACCAAAGCAAGGAATACAAAGATGCCAGTTAAGAAGTGCTGAGATTCTCGGGTAGAAACAGGAAAGAACAGGGCCTGGGCAGCAGTTTGCACCATCATATTTTGTAATAATTGCTTCAAACCGGGGGTAAAAGTGCTCATAAAAACTTGTGTTCTTATATGAGAATTAGAGCAGGCCATCTCAGTAAAGGCAATTTATGAGTTATTGTACACTGGTATAACTGCGCCAGAGCAAGGCACTAGCTACTACCAAACTGCAGCTCCACCAGAAACATGCCCTCAAACCATCCTCCCACCACCRAAATCCCATCGGCACCGACTGCAGAGACACACTCGAGCAAAATGCTGCCTGCGGATCTTGCTTTGAGGGAGGCTCTGCTTTTACAAATTATTTCCTAGTGCAAAGACACAGCTCCAGCAAATCTCGTCCTCGTCTGCGAGGGTCTTCAGTAGCCTCTCTGGGAGCGGGTGGCCGGCGCCCAGCGCAGTGCAGCCAACCGCCCCGACCCAGCGCCCAGACGCTCGCGGCGCCGCGGAAATCGCCGCAGCCAGGAGCCGGCGGCCCGCGAGGCGAGCCGGAAACAGACCCGCAGCCGCGACACCGGGCGCGATTCCGAGAACCCCAGCGGGAGCCTCCCCAGCCCCGCGGCCCGCCGGCCGCCCTCGCATCTCCTCCCCGGCCTCCTCCTCCTCTCGCCGCGGCTTCCCGTAAGCCGCCCGCGCTCCGGCTCCAGCTCCGCCTGCGGCCTCCCCTCGCCCGCACCGCTACCCCCGCGGGACGCTGCCCCGGGGCTTCCCCCGACGGCGAGGAGCCCCTGCCCGCCGCGGGGCCGCCGCTCCGGCCC
>NW_028186868.1:3595717-3599790 GCF_003343005.1 Rhea americana
GCGGCCCCGCGCCGCGCGCGTTGCCTGCTGCGCGGGCACGCGCCGGGCCGTCATTATCTGCCGTTAGCCTGCCTGTAAAGGAGGTTCCGTAACTTTCCCGTGTACGCCATTATTTTCAGTAGGAAAAGTGTTCTAATACAAAAATACTGGCTAATTACACATAAAACTCATCTCTAACTGGCTTTTCTCCRGTGGGAAACGACGACTGACTCTCTGCCTTGCACTGGGCACGTTAYGCGCGCCACAGCGTCCTGCGGATGCCACGTTGCTCGCGGACACCGACACCGCCACGGCCCTGTGGGCAGGCCAGCAGCAGCCCACAGGTGGCGGGTGCCGCAAGGAGCCTCTCCAAAGCGGAGCGGCCAGGCTGCCCCGGCCCCTGCCCTTCAGAGGTACYGATGAGAGAAAGAGAGCGGGCCGGAAATCTGTTTCCTGATGGAAACCGAGGCCCCAGAATCCTGCAGATCCAGAAGAAGCGCGATGGCGATGGAGGGTTTTGATTTCACGCTGGGCCCCACGCGGATTTCGTGGGTAGGGTTCCTCAGCTGTGGAGGGCTCCACGGCCATGTTTGTGCCTGGCCTGTGCTCGCCACATAAAGCAAACATTTCCGAACAAGAACTGTACTCCGCTCAGTACTTACAAGGCCTTTGAGGTTCACAAGGGTGCAGGGCGTCACGCGGGCCTTTTCCAAATGCAGAACTAGTCCTTTGTTTCCTCCATCAGTCGTCAGCGTAGTATCACCCGTTTATCCTTATCTGCCTTTTTTTAGACGAAGGCATAGTCTGATTTGTGCCTTCTGCTAGCCATTCATCTGCAAGGGGCAGGTCACATGCAGCTTCCAGTTTTCTGAAATACATCTATTTTGAACGACAGAAATAAAACACTTGAGGCAGGGGAGGGTGCAGTTTTGGAGAGGCAGAACAGCCTTGGAGATAACATAAGCGGTTTTAGGTTGAAGTTTCCTCCCTGAACCTCAAGGCAAATTTCCACAGCTTGCAGTACAAACCGAACAACTGTCTTGTTTCCACAGCACAAAATGCTGAGTGCAGTCATTTTCCCTCTAAAAAATGTACGGCAGTGGAGCTGGCACGTGTCGAGCGTATCCCTCTGTTTTTAACTGATTCTGGAGCGACCGGTGTTGAGTCAGACCAGCTGGCCAGTGCTCTGATAGCATCCAATGCAAGGCCTCATCAGGCTTACCGTAATTAAAAGACTCAAGACAGCTATGCTGAACTCACAGATGAGGTAGTCTGAACATAGACATTTCCTGCCCGTCCATGTTGCAAAGTATCCTACAGAAAGCGTCACTAAGCCTGTAGTCCACAGAAGCTGGGACGTTTGTGAACTAACTCTAGTTGTCCCAAGGAGACCGAGGAAAGAAAATGCAGCATCTCATAACTGTGGGGAGGTCATGCAGGTTTTGTCTTCCGTTGCCAAACAAAACATTACAGAGACCCTTTAATGCTATTTTCCTTCTGCTCTTTGAGCTTTGCATTAGATATGTGGCTGAAGAGAGGAAGTAAAATGGCCACATTTATACAGAACTGTGTGGTAAAAACATCTCCGTCATTCAGTGATGATTTACCAAAAAGTGCTAGGAAAAAAGACACAAAACATTTGGGGTTTTTTTTGGTGCTCAGAAGTCAGTGTTCACATTCCTTCTTGAAACGAACAAGGGAAATAAATTGCTCCAAAAATGCAATCTGAGGTCACAGAGAAATCTCTTAATTCTGATAAAGAAGAACGGAAAAATATCCTGAACTGGAAGATAAGGTCATTACAGTTTTAGTGCTTTCACAATAATACATKTGTGTGAGCAGTTTTCAATTTAAGTATCAATGAAAATAAAATAACCCCATTAGTTCTATTTTTCCTTTTAACTGATACTTTCACTAATTTTGACCAAACTTTCGTTTACCGTGTACTAAGTTTTAACCATCAGAATAGAAAAAATGTAAATACATAGAATTTCAATAGTNTTTGCATGTAGCTGTTTTTATTGTCAGTTGGCTAAAAACTACTATTGGCAACTACATATGTGAAGTGTTCTGGTTCTGTTGCATCACCAGAAAAATTGTAGGGGTTCATAAATCAAACAATATTGAAGCTCCACAGTACTAAAACRAGGCTACCTGGAAAGGTTACCTATTTTATTTATTGTAACCAATTAAATCACAAAAACTTGTGCCCTAATGGGAAAGTGACAACACAGAGATGTTTTCMTGGGATTTAAAGACTATATCTCAGTAAGTTTTGCTACTGAATTTTTAGGTTCTCCACTCCTTCCATCCCACTCATAAGGTCGTACTTCGGTTAGCTGCTAGATTTTTGTTTAAATTTTTTAATATAAGAAGTGTGATTTTTGTTTATATTTTGTTCRCAATTTTGCCACCTCCCTGCCTGTGAACTGCAAGCTCTGTGGGGAGCTACACTGTGGCAGGGAATGCACGTGATGGCACTGTGTGTCCACAGCTAAAACCACAAGGGATGAGTGTGTCCGCRCACAGGAAGTTCCCAGCTCCAGAGATGAATCAATGCTGAAACT
Source organism: Rhea americana (assembly GCF_003343005.1). NCBI lineage: Eukaryota > Metazoa > Chordata > Aves > Rheiformes > Rheidae > Rhea > Rhea americana. The sequence goes on from NW_028186868.1 coordinate 3,598,264, forward strand.
TTAATTCTGGGCTCAGCATCCTTCTCAGGGCACTGTAGAGGGGGAAGATCACTGGACAAAATCCTAGCAGACATTTGTCCATAATCTTCCGGTAATCTACATTTTAACTTGRAGCTAAAGCACTAGCTGGTCTGCTTGATCCCACTACTGTCCGACAGCTGTACAGATGATTTTGCAGGGAGAAGCCATGGTTTTAGCTAGTTGTGCCCAACAAAACGAAACTTCTATTGAATTTCACTCAAACCACAGACGGCTGAAGTGGGAGAAACTGCGGCAGTATGCAACCTGCACTGCTGCACAGGAGCATGYGGACAGAGGCCGTATGCCCTTGGGSAGTCCGAGTGTGGGACAGCTGCACAAAGGGACTTGGGAACCACTGTTGTGACAGCCGCAATTTTTCATTCTAGCTAAGTTCAGAAGATGATCATCTGAAGTCTTGCCCTGGTGTTGGGGCATGGCTGTCACAATGATAGTTATTTTATGGTTATTTTTTGGCTTTAAAATATTTATTAATGTAATAGGATTTTTTTTAAAAGAAAAGGCTTGTATTTGAATTATGCATGATATTTATTCCCTGGCTGTTCTTCTCTTCAGCACAACCTTTTGATAATTTGTGTGTTGCAAAGTATATTCCTCTGCTAGCAGGTAGCTAACTTCAGTGAGACTGTTCCAGGAATCAAATGTTAAACTAGAGAAGGGACTATCTACATCTGCTTTTAAATGTTTAGTATTTGAAACTTGGATTAGAAGTGCTTTAAGGCAAAAAGTTCATCTTGGTTTCCCTAGGCTATGAGGTTTCTTGCTAAAATAGATCAAATGGGAATCTGTCTGTTTACTGGTGTTTTGCTGAAGCTGCAAGCATATTTCACCTGCCGCTTCAGATTATTTCACCAAGCAAATAAAAGAAACTCAGTTATGAATTTTGGAACAAATATTTGGCCTAAAAGACCACAGTGCTGCTGGAAAGCATGTGGGAGAGGAGGACCAACACCAAAAGCAAAAAGTCAGACTAAAGGGAACAGAAAAGCGCCTTGGCCTTGTACCCTTCTCCCCAGCTTAAAACATAGCTGTAAATTACCAGTTTTATTCTACTGAAGTCAGTGCTGTCTTGGCAGGACTGCATTTGGCTCTTAGCAATCATTCTTTAGATCAAAATGACTGTAACATTTCCAATGTTAGTAAGACACTAATACTGCCACTTCCTTTCTCTCTCCTTATTAACCATAGATCACTATTATTTATTTTCTAATCATTAACATTCTCCCTTGTGTTTTTGAAAGGTGTGTGCAGGAACATGCATGCACCACTGTGCAGTGTGCCATGYAGCAGGTGCTGAAACCATGTTAGAGCAAGGACATTAATGCTTGGCTCAGCCCTCCTAGTTGCTGTACAGTAGACCGGCTTGCAAAGCACTGAGATAGTTCCCTTCAGCCTGTATGATTTAATCTGGTATGTGGAGTTGTATTTCCAAGCAACTTTTGACAAAATTTCACCTTTTTTTTTTTTTTTTTTTTTTTTTTTTTTTTT
>NW_028186868.1:3599828-3657763 GCF_003343005.1 Rhea americana
ATTAAATTTTTTTTAATTATAATATCAGAATCTTTTTTTTTTTTTTTTTAAGGAAACTAAGCAGACAAAGTATAAGAGAGAAGGTCATGGCATGGATATATGTTTAAGATAGGACAAAGAGGGAAGTAAATGCCTGGTTCTCAGAACAGAGGGAGGTACCAGTGAAGTTCTGCATGGGTCAGCGCTGCTCTGGAAAAAGAGATGAGCAGTGGGCTTGAGAAAGTTTTCTGATGATACAGGTTACTGAGATGAGTGGGGGCAAGGAAGACAGACTGTGAAGTTCTGGAAAAACAGTTGAGTGATTGGGCAGGTGAAGTACAAGCTATGCAAAGGGGTGCACACAAAGAAAAAATTATCCTGAAGTCACATATAAAAATATGGCCACAGAGCTGAGACAGGATTCTACAGCCTGGAAAAAAGACTATTTAGCWGAGGAAAGTGATACATGTCTAGAAAACTCTTAAGTACCATGAAGAAGGATGGCTGGGATTGATTATTTACTGTTGACTGGGAGGCATCAAATGAAACTAGTAGGAACCAGGTCCATTCCCCTCACCCTGCTATGCTTCACGCAATGAAACCAAACCTGYAGAACTTTGCCAAAGAAGTTGGATGATTAAAGTTGGCAGGAATTCAAAAGAAAACTGAACAAAATACAGAGGAGAAATCTATAAGGTGTTGGGAAGTACAAATTAAAAATATATAACTCAGCAAATCCCACAAGCTAACTATAGCTGGAGTGCATTCAGTGGAAGTGCTCACCCTGTTCTTTTAACACTGTGGGAAACAGAACTCGGGGTTGGAGGATCCTTGTTCTAATCTAGCACAGCCATTCTTGCATACTTTCAATTACAAATAACCAGTCTAATACCAGCACATAATACTATCAAGAAGTGTATTTGCATCTTGTATGTTGACCTGAGAGTCTTCATCTAACAGCTAAACTCAGTAAGCACTGAAATTGATCTAATACAGTAACATTTTGTTTGACAACTTCAACTTCTGCTTTCATATCCATTTCCTTCTTTCTTAAACAGGCAGGTTAAGTGAACACATTGAACATAAGGATGATTTCTCTCCTATACAATTTTAATATTTGCATTTGCTCTTCAATTCCTCTTCAGGTGACTTGAAGCTGTTTTTATTTTTAAGTCTTCTAGGCAAGAATGTGCTTTCCCCACACTTTATAACATTTTCCATTGCCTTCATCTACACTTTATTTTTCATATACAAGAGCTATTAAACCAATGCTAATTGCTTGCTTGCATAATCTAAGGACTCTTGAGTCACACACACTGAAGCAGAAAGCAGCAACAGCTTAGGACAGCAGTTCTTCCAGGGGTCTGTGTTGTCTCTGCTAGAGATAGCCATTCACTTAATACAGTGACAAACAGAACTATGTGCATCTTTCTCTACTGTTGCAATTCCTAGTCTGACATACTAGTTTTCACAGCCCTTCCAGAATCAGGGCTCGGCATGTTTGTTATCCACATGGCCTCAATATAAACATAAGGCTAAGGACGTAACAGGGCTGCTACAAAGAACATTTGGCAGGCGTATGCTGAGGCCTATGTATCATTTGACAGTGCCTCAGAAGACTGGTGTTTCTTATTCAAGCTACATTTTTTTAATACCAAAATGCAAAGCCAGCTGTGACATAATTTGATGAAAGTCAGAAACTGTGAAGCTAAGCAAGAAATCTACCCTTTGCCTTATGCACAAAAAGCATTAACTGTTCTCAGGCACCCAAATTATTCCACCGAAGTTCAAGCTAAAACTCCCAGACACTAAGAGCCAGGCAGTCATTGTGTTCTGCTGGAAAACTGGCCTGTAGGCAGAGAGTGCTCCTGCAGTTTTTTGGGAAGGCCTTGCCAATAGGCAGTGCTGGACATCTCTGAGGAGATGCACCTATGCTGAGGAAGCAGGGTACGCATCAGGCCCTCCARGCCAGAATAGCACTACTGATAGGTGTGAAGGGGCAGGGATTAGATTTGATTCCCTTTTATCTCTACTCAAAGTAACAAAAATAGGAAATCTTCCTTGATTTTAGAAGGTMTATACCTTACAAATGATTTACAAAGATTTACACTCCATAAAGAAAGGCACAGTGCATGCACATATTGCTATAGGATATTTTTATTTGTTCTCTTCTTTTCCTGGTAACTGTCACAGCTTTAATATTGCTTTAATATATCTGTAAATGTGTGGAAAAGCCTAAGGCTTGTCCACAGTTTTCCAGTTGTCTAAGTCACTATGCAGCTGTACATGCTGTTGCATTAACTACCTGGCTTCATAACTCAAAGGCAAAAATGTAGACCTCATTTAAAAGAGCAGGTTGCGCAACAACTATGTTGAGTCTCGGCAGTGTATTTCCAGGCCAATGAAAAAATTGCAGCCAGTGCAAAAAGTTAAAATAAATTTGTCAGTGCACTTTACTGTTGCATGATCAACAACATAATCTGCAGATAAATACTGCTTGTATTACCAGCCACTAGTAGACAGGATGTCACTGTACATATGTTTTAGGATAATAAGCTACAAAAAGTTGTGCATCCATTATTGAAGATAGATGGTATATTGTCAGCTAAACTGGTAGCTAAAGTGCTCAGGAAAGATATCTGTAACACATTCAAGTTATGAGATCAGTTATTTATTTAGATATTGAGCTAAAGCACCAAATAGAATGGAAAAAATCTAATTCCATAGTGTTGTGTCTGAGTATTACTTGAAATACCCCTCAGGAGAGCAGTCGATGGGTTCCTCCTTCCAAAGAGTCTTCAGACGCTGGGCCCAAGCAAGCAGCATCTCCTTCCTCTTCTCCTCAGAGACATATTCTGGAGCAAAGCAGATGTGAGGAGCAAGGACTTGGACACCACAGTAGTGCATGATGCCATGCTAGACTCAAAGGAAAGAAAGAGATGTCTCAGAAATAGTTAGCTTCTCACTTTCAGTTCAAGAATGTGGAAGATTCTGATCTGAAACCCACTATAAGGCACATTTTCTAAACTGTCCATTTGTCACCAGAAAGACTGCAGAAGTTCACTACCTATCTTGGGARTTAGTATTGAAGGCTAGGCATTATGCAGAATGACATATAATACATTGAAAAGTAAGGCTAACTTCATTTATTCTGCTCTATAGAACTTATTTCTAAGTGCTATTAAACCCACAGAATTGTTCTCTTCAGCTGGAATATGCCATTAAATTTGCATGGATCAGTGACAGCCTAATGCTTATAGTATGGTTTGACTTTCCATGGATTGTTCCAGAACTATAATSTATTTCTCATCTACTTCTAAAAAAAATTAACCTTTTGCCTCCAGTTTAGCCACACAATTCTTAGTGAGCATTAGTGCCTTTCAAATCAGCTCAGCTCACTGTCTTCCCTCTGTGTGTTTCTAAACTTGTAGCTGTATTTGTAGCACTCTTCYTTAGGTCAGCTTGCAAGTTATGCAGCTAGATAGCCTCACAGCTCGTACAGGCACAGAGGGCATTAGATTTCATCAAGAAGAAGCTGGCATAGTTTGCCTTACCATCTAAAGTTTCTCAAAACATGTTTGCTATCCCTGACAAAAGGGTAGCAGCAAGAAAAGACATGCTAACTACTGTATGCTGATCCTTAGCACCAGGATACTGTGTGAATGCTCCCCAAACTCCAGTATAAGTCAGGCAGTTGAAAGGAAAATAAGTATTTCATGCTAGAGCTAAGGGAAACCCTTTAACAYCAGAGAAACTCAAAGGCAGACAATATAAGCCTTCTCCAGGTTCCAATCTTGAGGAAGAGGCACTAAGCAGCTTTAAAGTTGACTTTTATAGTTGTCTCAGGATTCTAGGGCCCAATTTATAACCTGTAGATGTTTGGAACTGACAACTGCATTATTTCTWTATACTTGTACAAAATAAATAATAATAAAATTGTTAAAAACAATTTGTATAGTAAAAATTAAGACAGAGAAAGAATGAGCAAATATTCGTAGGTTATACCTGCATGGGCCACAGGATATAGCGAATATCACCACAGATACCTCCTTTTGTATACATCTCTTTGCTTCCTCCAGTGGTGAAAGAAAACAGGGCTAATTTATTCTGGAATTAAGAAAACTGTGCTTAGGATAGGAATGTTTAAAGAAGAGTGACTGAATAGTTCAAGAGATACTCAGGGGAACCTGGACAGCACGCATCTCTACAGGAGGTGTTTTGTCCTCTTTTCCTCTGACCTTACATGTAGTAGCAGCTGTGAGATAAAGCTGCAAGACTTGCAACTAGACAATGGACTGCGTGTCAGGGCTTTAGACAGAGACAGATTAAAAAGCAAAGGAACTGCATTAACACATAACCAGAGCATGAAGCAGGGTTGACCTTTGCTTTCACCTATGAAATGTTTGGAAAACTATGACTGGAAAACACTATATTTCTGAGAATATTTCTGTTCTTCTCTTTCTTGAATGGAGAGATTGAAATACTACAGTAACCCCCTTTCAAACTTGGACTTGCTAGTCACTTGTCAAGGAATAATCTGAGTAAAATATGTATTCTTTAGACTTTCTTCTTTAGGTGTCTAAAAGCTCAATGTTTCTTCTGATTGGTTATCCCATAGGCTTGTTGTGCTCAGCATCTCAGTTTTTGCTTCTCTAATTAAAAACACAGATTTTTCCTCATATGACTCATTGCAGTATCCTAATTGCCTTGAGTCTGCAATCAGCATGAAGCTATAAAGGCTGGGGAATATTCCTACTCATCTCAGTGAGACAGCCATTTCTGAAATTAGAACAAACTGATATGTTTGGAATTGTTACAAAGATCAGAAATTAAATAGATGCATAYGCAGCTAACATGAATGTGCAAATAGTATTGTTTACTTCTGCATGCAACAGCTGTTACCGAGCAAGATCCRTTAGGCAGTGGACCCAAGTTCTCTAGTTATTGACTAACTTGGTTATGCCCAATGCCACGGAGAGTTTTGAAGTTTTGAATTGGCATCTAGAGATATTAGACTTGCCCAATTTAGAAACTACACAAAAGAAAAGGCTCAAAGGAGATGGCTGAAACAGAGTCTGAGAACCACATGCACTGAGCATTTCAGGTTTCTACTCAATTTTTATAGTTTAATTCTAACTTCTGACATTCAATCCCAGAACAGGAATCTTTGTCATCTGTTCTAATGTGCTACCCAKGACAGATTCATCCTTCTGTGGCAGGAAGAAAGAGAGACTAAGAAGTTTTAAGATATGTATCAAYTTAAACTTTTTTCTAGATTGTATGCCATCCCAGTGCACTGTGATACAACTACCAAATTATAAAGCCCATTTTGTARGCCAGATAAAAATCTCTAGGTGATTGTTTAAATATTTAGGAACCACTGCATTCTCCTCATTGTACTTGCTACCTTTCAGACAGTTTTAACAATCCAGAAGGTTACTTAACATGTTACCAAAGCATTATTGACAGCTGCAGAAATGACCACACGAGCAAAGTGGGATAGTTTTCCGCTTACAGACAGTTGAGTCATCCTATTTATCTGCATGCATGCTCCTGCCCWACCCTAACCATAAACACAACAGCTTAAACATTTACCTCAGATTAACATACAGGAGTTTGTATTAAAAAAGTGCTTTTTCTTTTCTTCCAGACTTGAGTGGGCACAAAGTTTCTGCCTCACATTCAATTATTGTGTCCTGCTCTTTATGTATGCCAGAATATTTTGTCTATTGAAATAGTGTTACAGAACAGGAAGTGCTAAGGTTCCTAAAACCTAAGCCTGTGCATTTCTTAGTTTTTGTAGAATAAGCAAAAATAAAAGTCCTTCACCAATATGTAGGTCAAACTTTCCCCCCATATTTCCTGAAATACGCTTATTTTAAAGCTGAAGCTTCTGTAGATGCTCAGCTTAATCTTCCAGCTACTCTGGAATACCTTAGTGCATGGAAGGCTGTGCACTATCTGCTTGTTTGTAAGAATGAAGTTAAAGATGTTGATCTCCTACCCACTAGTCTGTACTGGTGTGTTTGGCCACAGGTAATCCACCACAGTTGCTTCAGCTGGAATCTCCATCTTGAATTTGGCTGTTGCYTCCTCCTCCTCCCCCCTTCAGTCTATAATTACTTGTTTTATTATTTTTAGCTTTTGGAACATATTGCAGAAGATTGATGTTTGGAAAGTATTCTGGAGAAAGCTAAGGGAATGTAGTTTTGTGATAGACTAGAAAAGAGTTTCTGTATCTGCTTGTCCAACTGCTAAAGCAATTGTTGGGTGCTGCTGAGATCTAAGCTACTTTGGATTGCTAAGCAGTCCAAAAACTTTAGTTAATGTAAGACTAAATCCAGAGAACACCTGAATAAACCAGAGACTTCAGAAAATGAGTCATTCCTCCACAGAAAAAGCTGTGATCTATTTTCAGGACAGCCTAAAGTGAGAGCTTGATGCAAGTACAGTGGAAGAGAAAGACTATTACCTAAAAAGGACTGCATAAATCTTGATCTTAATAAAACACTCCCCAAAACATACCTTGAGCAAACCGGAACCATAGCAATCTGGAAATTTGTGAGCAAATCCTTCAACCAAGACTCTGTCCATCCAGCCCTTCATGATTGCTGGCATGCTGAACCAGTACAAGGGAAACTAGGCAAAAAGTAAATTACCTTCTTAATACAGASAGTCTGAGACATCCTTAAGCGTGGTCTATATTCTCTTCATCTGTTCAGATCTTGTACCTGTTTTCTTCCAGCCCTCTGTTCAGAGAGGCAGTAACTATGTTTGGCAAAAATTATTTAAAGTGATTTTTGTATGTAGTAGTCTCAAGTACTTAACCTGTGCATCTGTAGTGTTTTAACACCATGGTGAATCTGAGGTCTTATACACAGAGTTGGAATATGATGAAGCAGGAAGGTGTCATTTAACTCAAACTTAAGACTGTACACAATAGTGTCATCTATTGCTGAAATGCAAAAAGAACATACTGCCAAATGGAAAATACAGCCAGAATGCACAGAGAGAGCCTTACTACCAGGACTGACATCTTGTGATCAGTTCTGATCAGTCTTCCAAAAAATGCCACGGGACCTTAAGAAAGAATTAGATTCTTTTACACCCTACTGACAGGATGATCCAGATTCACTATTGCTTTACTGAGAGGAAAACTTCCTCTCTAACAGTAGGCCTCCCTATTCCTCAAACTTCTATTTAGCCCATGGGACCACAGCCTAAAATTATCAYGTCGTATTTGCACTCTCATGAATGCTTTGTAGACTGCTATTGAAGGACACTACTCCTAAAGCTTTGTACACATCACAGTATAAGACATTCTATAAAAGCTTAATGTGTATGTGGCTTAATTCAAAGTAGAAACTAGGAAATCATGATYTTCTGTAGAAGTGGTCCATTTATAGTTTATTTTRAATTACTTCACAAGTTTATTTCAGCATTTTTGTTTGTATGTTTATTTTCTATGCCAAGACACACTCCACTCCTCATACTATTTTATAGACAGAAAGTAGGAAGCAACCACTTCCTCCAGAGGACATTTTACTATACTTATCTTAAACTCAGAAGACTATTGCGAAAATGAAGATGAAGATTTACAGTGAAATACTTATTCTGAATATGGTTATATCCTAAATTTCATCTAGAATGGAACATTGGAATATATACAGGCTATACATAAGGCCAATGGTCAGACTGTGAATTTGGATGGAATATTTTTATTTGCATCACATATGACCTCCYGGACGCCAACACTCCAGAGGCCAGTACACTGTGTACTTCAGCCTTGCTACTGACTGCACTTGTGCAAATACGGGACACGATTCATCCCCAACACTACTGATCCCACARTTCCATTTGGGAAGTATTCAACTCCTAAGCATCTGTCTCATAATGCGAACAGATTGCTTCCACAATTCTACTGTAGATTTGTGTTTCCTTTGCTTGTGCTCTTAAGATAAAGCGAGAGGATCAGGCTGCCTGATAATACAGCACTGTTCTCTTATTGAAAATTATAGTTGCTCAATTCAATCATTTTGCAGTGCAAGTATCACTGGTCCTCACAATAACTATACAAACGGATTCCTTTTAAATGTTAAGTGAAGTGCAAGTATGATTTTTTTTCAGGTATTTTAGGAATTCAACTTYGGGTGCCTTCCTGTTCCCTCAAATGTTAGTGTGGAGCCATTATTTGTGTGAAAAGRTCATAATGTGCTGATGCTCACAAATGATCTAATTTTTTATTTTGAAATACACATCATATCAGAAAATCCTGACCCTYAGAAACTGCAATGCTGTGTGCAAACCATTTTATATTAATGGCACAACTACCATGCATTTTAAGTCTGGCTAGATTCAATGTTGCTATTGAAATCTACAATCTTCTCAYTTATTACTGTTTCTCTTTTGTTTAACTCTATATATTACAACTAAAATATTTTAATACCTGAAAAATTAGTAAGTCTGCTTCCTGCACCTTCTTTTGCTCTTCTATCAGATCATGAGACAATTCTCCTCTCTCGTAAGCTTCTCGTGCCTCAACTCCGTAATTGAACTCTTCTGAGTTGTGTAAACAACCTGTGGGTAAAAGTGAACGGTCACTAAACTCTGTTTCTAGTGCTGTAGTCAAATAGGAATTAAATACAGGCTGCAAACTACAATTCTAAATCGAGTTACTGCTTTCCATTTTTTCCTCTTTTCCTTTCCTTTTCATAAATATTCAATATCATCACAAGTGACAGACCGTGATTTGATTTTAACTGGAGAGGAATGTGGTACCTAAGGATACTAAAACTTTGACCTTTCCGTAGCAACATACAAATGCAGTAAGAGGGCCAAAGCCTGGYTTTACACTCAGGTGATGCAGATAGATAATTCAAGATGTCACCACCTCTTGGTAATTGCTCTGCCTCTGCAATAGGGATTACTGAAAACACTGCAGTCACAGGAGTTATGTAGGTGTTCTTCAGCCTCTGTAACTGGGAAACSCCACAGGTGCTGGAAAACAAGTATTGGCTGGTTCTTCTGATTCTACTATGGTTGGATAAGCTGATTCCTAGATGTCTAAATCATACATGCATTCTYTTCTGCTGATTCCACTAGTAAGTCATTAATCTCTGGCAGAAGGACAAGGAAGACAGGTAGAAGTAGTAATCTTATGAATTAAACTCTAGTAAGGCATAGTAGGGTACTTGAAGGCATGGGAAGCACCCAAGAGAAATGGACTTCAGAGACTGATTCTAAACATGCATGGGAAAATATATTCTTCCCTCCTAGAAGTGTCACTGTGAGCCAAGGGTCATATCAAGGGGTGGATTCACAGACATGTTTAAGTCTGGTCATTAGTAAGGTTCTTCCCGTGTCAGCCATTGCTGGTGCAGGGGTGTGCTATTTCTTTTTGATTCTTATTTTAAAGARAGAAGGCCAGCTGAATGAGGTTATGTTACGGCTTTGTGTTTCCTGAACTGGAAAAATACTGGCTGTAAATGCTATTAAGAGCACAGCAAACTTTCTTAATCATGAAAATATCACATAAGCTTAATAACAGTACCACTATTTGTTTTGAGCTTAACTGCATCATTTTTAGTAAACATATACTATCAAGACAGTTGGGAGGTGCCAAAACAACTCAAAAGTCCAAGCATTTAAGTGCCTTGTGAAAATCTGCAGAAAGCATTTGTAATACTGATCATTAAGAGAAGGTGGTTTTTARGATGCCTCTTCATCTGATTGCAAATTTTTGAAAAATAATGTTATCCTTCATTCACTTTGGTCTAAAGGTAAAATGCTGTTTTACAAATCTGCACAATATAGATTTTTTTAATTGAGGAACCATTTCTACTAATTAGATTTATTTAAATAAGAATAATCCATGTTGGGTTCCTACATTAACATTGCTTAGTCAGTGCTTACAGAAAATAAAAACCTGGGTCTTGTTTGTTAAGGAATATTTGGTATAAAGTAGTGGCAACTATTTTTTCAGAGTGTACATAACAGTATGGTTCTAAATTGTTAATGCAGCCTGATAGACAATAAGGAAGTTTGTCTCATTATTATTGTTGAAAAAATATGTATTTTGGCTAGTCTCACCAACAATGTCATTTCTTGTTGCTCTTGGCTCAAACTGCATTGCATATAAATCAGACACTGTGACACTGCAGCCCTGTTTGCCCAATTCTTCCACTGCAACATTCTTCAAAGATCCATTCAAAGACTTGGGCTCTTGATGTGCATAGACTATTAGGACTTTTCTCCCTGGAGGCAGAAGGAAAAGCAGATGATACCTTAGAGACAGGCCAATGTGAAACAGTTCGTGGAGCGAGGGCCTGATCCTTCATGTTTTTGTGCTGTGTTTTCCATGTGGCACCGAATTAGTAAAAACAAATGGCAGTGCCAGCGTTTGACTCCTGCTTGGTAGAGCAAGTGACCCATGAAGAACTCATCCATAAATGCCACCCCCACAGAAACATTGTGCTACCCTGGGCTTTTCAGGTGGAACTTGTGGAATGTGGTGTGTTTCCATAGCAGATTACACTGTCTTACTTCACGATACACCACCCAAGCCATGTCCTGCTCCTCCTCTGACACAGTTCCTCCTTTTCAGTCAGCATTTGTGCTCATCTGATTCTGCCACCCTCCCCATAAAAACACCTAACAATAGAAGAAAACTTTCTGCGGAACTGGTTCCCTAACCTACCTCTATGCCAGGTTAGTGCAGTATTAGTGTGAGGGATGGGGTGCAATCAAAACAAGGCCAACTTGGGTTCCTCAAACTGTTGTGGAATCAACTTCTGAGAGCCCAAAGGAATTTCCAGAAACTATTGCAAATAACTGGATCTACAAAACATTCAGACCTTGGTTCCTAATAGCCAACACAAAAACTCTCCCAAATTCAGTTCTCCAGTAGACACAGAGGCTAACTACCCCAAATCACCATCTAGGTGACAGTTGCCTTTGAGGTATAAGAGGTAGTTGATAGAATCTCAGCTGAGAGCTTGAAAAAAAACAATACCTCATTTCCATACATTAATTATAAGAGGCAGTTATTTCTCCAGCGTGCATTGAGTGTTCTCCATGAAACAACAGCTTTGACAAAAGACCATTACAATCTGTGGTTAGATGTTATCATAAATCTGACAAGTGACAGTTGCATACCCTAATAGTTTATTTAAAGTATTTAAACAAGTTTAAATATATTACTGCTCTCTTGCTCAGTAACTTTTTTCTGGAATATCAAGAACTCTTACCTCTTTGCAGTTCCTGCTAGCCCAGTGGCTGGAGATGGAACCAGTTCAAAGAAGTGAAAAGATTAATTCTGCAAGCTGCTAGTTTGTTTTAATTTCAGTGGAGTTGAGGGCACTCAAGACACTGTGCTTGAAGACACTGGAGTTTTCAAAAGCGTTAGTCACTTAAGTAATTCCAGTACTTTAAAAAATAGCACCTTAATATCCCAACTAAATCCTAAGGGCACTCCAGGTACTATGCATAGGACCTAAGTCAAAAGCATTTTTATTACTATTTAGTTCTTACCTGCCATCTTCTGGAAGCACGTAGTAGTTTCTGTCCTGAGAATTCAGTATCAGGCCTGTAAACRGAAATGACATACTCACTTATGTGAGCAACATCAACAAAAGGCAGAAGAAAAACTGCTGTTTCATTGCCATCTGGCTGCAAGTACATTTAATGACACATAACTGAATAGGCTGTAGGAGGAAAACATTTTGTCAGAACTTATGTGTATACACATGCACTCCAGCTGCACTAGCCATGGGAGAATGAAGGTGTATCGGCTTACAGACCTTTCTCTTTATGAATTTTGCCTGGCTGAATCACTTACCAGTGGTGAGAGAGCTTCCACACGTCACCTCAAATGCAAATTCACCCCACTTTTAGCAGAGAATAAGCAGGATATATCTGAGTTTGCTTGTGGCACTAGGACAACTACAGCTATTTGTTCATCCAGTTTAACTGACTGTTTAAAATGGATGCATTACTTTTTTCTGTCAGGGCTCGTTTTTTTCTGTTACCTTCTAAAAACCGTTTCAAAATAACCCCCAAGCCCCAGCTCCGACAGGAGCCAGCAAAGATACGAAACACTCGTGCTGTCAGGCCCGTACCGTGTGCCGCGGGGRACGGGCGGGCCCGCGCCGCAGCCTTCCCCGGGGCTGCAGCACGCTCCGCGGAGCCGCTCGTCGCTCCGGCGCCGGGGCCGGCGGAGAGCCGGGCGCTGCCCGACCGCCTGCGAGCGGGCCCCGGGGGCGGGGGCAGCCTGTAGCGCCCCGCCACGCTCCCTCCCCGCTGGCTGCAGCGGCGGCGCGGCCGGGGATCGCTTTTTACCTGCTGCCCGCGGCGGTGATGGCGCCGTGCGCCAGGCTGCGGAGCGGAGCGCGCTGCCGGCCGCGCCGCGCCGCGCCGTGCCGGGCGGCCACCCCGGCGGCGGAACAGGGCCCGCCCGCCTGAGCGCGGCTGCAGCCCGGGCCTGTGCCAGCACAAAGCCTGGCTCGTGCCCTCAGGCTGCCAGCTGCTACTGCTTCACTATAAGCGGACTTTATTAAATATACCTTACATGTCATTATTATTCCGTATTATTATTGCTCACTACAGACTGTTATTACACGTGACATTATGATTACGTCTTACRTTTATTATGTATTGCACACTTATCCATGTTTCATTATAAAGAGTTTTGTTCATCTTAAAAGTGTCACCTCATGGGAGCTGYGAAGGCATGAGACCGCTAGCTGCAGCTGCTGATCGGTAGGTACTGCTGTACCGCCTCCGAACATTCAGTGAGTTCTCACCTGTGTGCCGGGGGGTGGGTGCAGTTTTTCCTGGTTTTCAAATGGAACCTGAAGCGGAAATCAAGTGATCCGCTCCAAAGCATGGGGCAAGACATCACAGAGCCACCTGTGTCCTCTTGCAACAGAGTTAGCAGAAGACCTCTGTGCAAGCCTTGTACCATTTGCATTCTTCACCTGCTGCCATCTGTGTTGTCTGGTTTGGGGGAGACACCAACTCCTCTGCTACCTCCCTTGACATCTCAGGGAAAAGGTAGCGTGCACATGGCTGCAAGGACTGGGGACAGCAAAGCCTGGAAATGGGAAGTGATGATAGCAGAAATTTTGGCTGTAACAGTCACTAGGCTAAATATAAAACAACGGCGCATGTTCTGCTTGCTTATGCTCAACTGGTTACATRGAAAGGAGTGCGATAAAAAAACAGACAGGGACTCGGGAAACCCAATTTCCAGCTTACTTTCCTTCAGGTAGGATGTTCTATTTTTTGTCTTTTTGTCCCTTCTGATAACAGAAATAATGAAATCTTCTGACAAAACACACTGTTTAAGAGCTAAGTGCTGTTAGTATTAGTAAACTGATAGCAAGTAAAACGCACTTTTGTGAAGACTGAGTAAAAACTGAAAGAAGCTGAGATWGGTGTAGCCCAAACATCTTGATTTTTATATAGTCATGTTTTAGTTTATTGACCAAGCCTAAAGTGTATTTTCCTTTCATTTTTCACAGATAAAGTCTATCTACTGCAAGACAAAGGCAAYTAAAGGAAAAATGTTTACAATTTTTTATACTTTCCACCTGGACGGTTTTATTTGAAATCTTAGTATGATAGCTCACAGAAGTAGTAAAAAGAAATTACACTGTACCTGCTAACTTTTCTCTGTTCAAGACTCTTTGGGTGTTACAGTATTCCCAAGAGGTCTTTTTTTATTCTTCCTGTTCTTGTTTTCCTCCTCAGCATTCACCATGCATTCATTGTTGCCTCTGCCCAGGTCATTGCCTGGGCACTGGCTGTGTCCTTGCTGACATGCAGCCTCCTCTGGGGGCCTATTTCCCTTTTCTTCCTTATAGCCTGGGATCAGGAGCCTGATCAGAGCAAACGACGGCTGTCATCCAGCCCATGAGCCCAAAGCTTTGCCTCAGTCAGGTGGGAGCCAACACATGCTTGGTCTTATCCTGAGACGGATCTCAGAAATCACAGAATCACAGAATGGTTGAAGTTGGAAGGRACCTCTGGAGATCATCTAGTCCACCCCCCCTTGCTCAAGCAGGGTCACTCAGAGCATGTTAAGACAGGGTTGCATCCAGGTGGGCCTTGAAGATCTCCAGAGAAGGAGACTCCACAACCTCTCTGGGCAACACGTTCCAGTGCTCTGTCACCCTCACAGTAAAGAAGTACTTCCTTATATTCAGGTGGAACTAAATTTCAGATTGTGCCCATTGCCTCGTGTTCTCTCGTGTCCTCATGTCTTCGTGGCACCACTGAAAAGAGTTTGTCCCCATCCCCTTCACACCCTCCCTTCAAGTACTTRTACACATTGATAAGATCCCCCGTCTTCTCTTCCCCAGGCTAAACAGGCCCAGCTCTCACAGCCATTCCTCATAGGGCAGGTGCTCCAGCCCTCTGATCATCYTYRTAGCCCTACGCTGGACTCTCTCCAGTAGCTCCCTGTCTCTCTTGTCCTGGGGAGCCCAGAACTGGACACAGCACTCGAGCTGAGGCCTCCCCAGGGCTGAGTAGAGGGGCAGGATCACCTCCCTCCACCTGCTGGCAACACTCTTCCTAATGCAYCCCAGCATACCATTGGCCTTCTTGGCCACAAGGGCACATTGCTGGTTTATAGTCACTTTGTCATCCACCAGCACTCCCAGGTCCTTCTCTACAGGGCTGCTCTCCAGAAGGTCAGCCCCCAGCTTGTACTGGTGCCTAGGGTTATTTTTCCCTAGGTGCAGGACTCTACACTTGCCCTTGTTGAACCTCATGAGGTTCTTCTCCTCCCAACTCTCCWGCCTGTCCAGGTCTCTCTGAATGGCAGCACAGCCCTCAGGCGTGTCAGCCACTCCTCCCAGCTTGGTATCATCAGTAGACTTGCTGTGGAGGCACTCTGTCCCCTCATCCAGGTCATTGATGAAGAAGTTGAASAGGATGGGACCCAGTACTGAGCTCTGGGGGGTGCCACTTGCCACAGGCCTTGAACTAGACTCCATRCCACTGATGACGACCCTCTGAGCTCTGCCCTTCAGCCAGTTCTCAATCCACCTCACTGTCCACTCATCTAGCCTGCACTTCCTGAGCTTACTTACGAGAATATTATGGGAGACAGTGTTGAAAGCCTTGCTGAAGTCAAGGTAGACAACATCCACTGCTCTGCCCTCATCTACCCAGCCAGTTATTCCATCATAATTAATTATAATTAATTACCACTCAAGAAAGTGCAACAGTAGCTGAATCTGAGTTCCTTCCCCTCAGATACCTTCACAAGACGATGCCCCTTCTCTGCACTGAGATTTCATTTTGCAGGTTAGGCATGCTTTCTAGTCTTTTCTTCCCCCCACTGCATTTGTTACTCCTCTCTCCAATCCTCCCTTGGAGTAAGAAAAGTATTTTCTTTCCATTAATATTTTCTCTAAGGAATTAATTATTAAGTGCTAAAAAGCATGTGGGACTGAACTAGGAGAAATTTTTCTTGTCATCTATCAGTCATTCATGAGCATTGACTGAGTCATACTTGATAGGAAGATTGAATATTTATAGTTTCTCTTGCTTTAGATTGACATAGACTGCTTTTCTATCTAACACAAGACAGAGATAACATAAGTGATTCAGACCAGGCATCCATTCAACACACAATCTGATTTCCCACATCGCCCTCAAGTAGATGTCTAGGGAAGAGTAAGAACAGGGTAAGCATGTAGGATATTCTTCCCACTACTGCCTCAGACTGCAGTTATTTCATCTCAAGCCTGAGCAGGTCGTAGTTTGTTTATATAGTAACCTCCAACTTATCCCTCTGTCAAGGGCTTTGCTGGATCTCCCCTTGAATCCATGCTAATTCCTTAAATGCGCAAAGCCTTTGGCAAAGAATTCCACAGATTTATTTTCTGCTGTGTGAACAACAACCTCCTCATGTTTGTTTTGAACTTGGTTCCTATCATCTTCATTTATTACTCCTTAGTTCTTGTACTGGGAGAGACAGAGATCAATCAATCCTTGCTTATCCTGTGGTGCCACTCATGGTTTTGCAGACCTGCATCATATGCCCCCTGAATTACCTCCCTTCCAGACTGAAGAGTGATCTTCAGGTGATCTTTGTACAGAAACTGTTCCATATTTTTAATCGTTCCTTTTACTCTTCTTTACTTTTTTCTATTTCTGCTGTATCCTTTYTGAGGTGAGGGAACTCGATCTACATACAGTATTCATGGTGTAGGTGAGCCTTGGATTTACCCAGTGACACAATGATTTTTTCTGTTTTGCTCTCTGGTCCCTTTCTAATAACCTCTAACATAACCTTTGCTTTTCTGACTGCAACTGTGTATTGAGCTGATGTTATCATGGAATTATCTGCCATAATTCAAAGGTTTCACTCCTGTGTGGTGGTGGTCAGCTCAGAGCCCATTATTTTGAATATGAGGCTAGGTTTGAGGTTTTTTCTCCCCTCCATGCACATCTCTCAACATTCAAAGAGACTAAAAATAATTTTTAACTGCCTAGCCTCTAGTGTGGTGTCCAGAACATTGCGTTAGCCTTAGTTCCTATATAGCTTGTAAGCACATAAAAACCAACCCTTATGCTATATGGACGAGTCACCTATAGGAAAAATTTGGGACTAGTAGGTGGCTAAAATATAGTTCTCTTTGACTTGAATATTTTACTCTAGATATTTAGCCCCAAACCCTCTTGTGAAGATAACTTTTTTTTCCCCTCTGACAAAATAATCAAGGATTATACTTTTTTGTGGATTTTATAAGGGCAGGAGGTTGGACACACAGTTGGTAGGGGCACAGATACCCCCTTTTTTATATACAATTGCACTGCTTTCTTATTGGACCACTAACTGTGGACTTGGAAGTCGAAGGCCTGGATTCAATTCTGTCTGCAGCGTAGGCGAAGCCAAACATCCATTCTTAAACTTTGACCTTCACATCAGACTGAGAACCTACTCCATCTGTTCCTTTTGAAGTTGTTTCACTGCAGAAAATATATTTGATTTCAGTAAAAGGGAGAGAGAATGCAGGCATAATTCTGTAGCTTGGGCACTTGCATGACCTTGGAACAGTGTGGCTCCTGCTCTTTTTCAAGAATTGCTAAAATATTTTGCATGCAACAGCTGTATAAAAGAAAAGTCAACGCCTGCCTAAGATTAGGCATCAACAGGTGGGAATTCTGAGGGTATCAGTTCTGAACTCAGGATTTTTTTTTTTTTGCCTAAGTGTCATTTACATAATTTTAACTCTCCTTTAGGTAGGTAGGTAGGTAGATAGATAGATACAGATTGTATGCAAATATATATATATATATGTATATATGAGGCCTAGAGAGATAATTAGCTCTTTTGTCACAGTTTCTTCTGAAGACTATTCCATTCCTACTAAAAGGAAGCACAGTCAGCATTAACTGATGGAAATGAACAACTTCTAAGCAGGAAACCATGGTTCATGTCAAGGTAAGCCTTCAAGAAGAAAATCAAAACCTGAGACACTGCATTTGGAAATATCAAGCAAGTGGCCTTAATTTAGGAATTTCCATTGGATATTAACCCTACCTTTCCCCCCTTCCTTTTAAAATATATTTTACGTCCCTTGTTGGATAATTCTATTGCTACATGTACAGTGGTATCATACTGGAGGTCTTCCATGAGCTTAGCCTCTGGGCAGATGAATAACCTGTACATGACAAATCAAGACTGAGATATGCAAAATGACAGAAAACAAAACACCCAAGAAAATGGACAATACAAGAAAGGCAGCAAAGTAGCCCTAGTGGGATGATGATCAATTACAGGGAGATTAATACGAAAATGTAAATAAAGAGTGTGAAGTGGGCCTGGGTGGTTGTCAGAGGTAAAACCCTGCCGTGTACTGGTCAGGAAAAACAGTAACAAAGCTTATTTGACAGCTTGCTTGTATCCTCTACCACAATTAAGTATCTTGCAAAATTGAAAGGCTCATATAACTAAAAGGGGAGGGAATTGTTCATATAAGCCTTTTAATCAGAAGTAGGTTCCTGATTATTTTGCCCAGGATGGAACTTTACTGAGTTCTTCCTTACCTGTCCTGAGATGTAGAGGTAGGATCCTGTGGTCTCCAACTCTCCTCTTCCTTCAGTAGTTGACAGCTAACACGTTAGTTTGCATAGCCTTGATCTCACAACAGTATTCTGCAAGAGTCACACACATTTCTACCTGCAGATTATTTTTTCCCAAGTACTTTATGCTTCTTTGAAACCAGATGTTGTCCTTAATGAGCTCATTAATAAGTGCTTGCACTATTTCYTGTTAGATCCCATGAACAATCATCCACTTTTAAGCTACTCTGACATATTTTCCACACAAAGAAAGCTCTATTTTGTATGAGGTACTTTTAAACTGTTTTACCAGAAAGCTTTTATTCTCTTTTCATAATAAATATCTCCTCTTAATATTGCACTGAAGAAGCTCTAAAGTTTCTTGAAAAAGTTAGTGAGTTTAGTAACAAAAATGTCCATGATCACAAGATGTATATAACCCAGCAAGGAATTACAGAGAACTAGCTCAGTGACCTGAAAGAATTGTCCAGTGGCTGTGCTTTCATATAACTAAATATCCTGAGCCTGTAACAGTTCCCTCTGATCACTGATAGGACATCAAAACATTGTGGTTGSTTTGGAAGACACTTGGGATGCTCTGGTGGTGCCAATGTTACAATATAAGGGATTACAGTAAACCTCTTTCTTCCTTGCTCTGCCCTAGACCCACATAATACTCTCCACATATGTAGGCATACAGGTGGGATTCTTCTCTCCTAATTTTAGCCTTGCAAAGTTAGGACATCTAGTCTGAACTCTCTCAGTGATTTAGAGAGAGTTACTCACCTTCAGATGAAATTCCTTTCATCTACTTTAAATGCTAGTTGAGGGAGGCCCACTACTTTTAGATCAAACACCTAGCATCTACATTGCTAAACAGAGATGAAAGAAGTCCTCCCTTGTGAGTTTAAGAATATTTGGACTCCCACAACATTTTGAGTGATAGCTGTTGTCAGGGACACGTAAAAGACCCATGTTCTACAAGTGCAGAATAAACAGCTGTATGGCATCCAAGGCAAAGAAATAAGAGAGATTTTCATATCTTGCTACTATGCTGAGGCCAATCATGGCCTGGCACTTGGTGCTATAAGAACAGCATTCTAARGTAATGGAGGTAGAATAGTTTAGTATGAGTCAGAAGTTATAAAACAAAGTCCTTTGCTGCAAAATGCTTAGAATGATCCTAGTGCTTATTGTGGTGATGTCATCAGCAACATTTATATATCAAACAAGAACTGTAAAAGCAGAAGAAAGACTAAAAGGCAGATAGCAAAGTGGCTGCAAGGAGAAAGACCTAGGCAGAACCATAAGCAGCAGTGACACCAGAAGATCACGCTTGGAAGTGAAAGGAATTTTCCAGGTCAAGACTGTGATATACTGGCATAGTGATACAAAGAAGTCAGCACTGCTACTTTGTGTGTCATAGGCTTTGTGAAGAAATAGAGACCTTCGTTTCCCAGACATCTGAATAATACATCCTATACTAGCATCCTGTAAGGAAAAAAAGAAAAGATTTGTCAGTTGGTGGTAAAAAAATAACAAAGATCAAAAAAAAAGTATACAATACCTAAAAGTAATATAAATACTTTTATTCACATTTTCTTCTAATATCTTGCAAGTAGTGAAATAAAAGTTGCAAGCTGATTATAGGAGAAAGATAAGCAAATACTACATTTCAAATACACTGAAGACAGAATAACTAACACATTTTATTCCCTCACAATTATGTCCATTTATGGCCTACTTTTAAAATCTGTGCGTTAAGAATACATTATTGGATATTATAATTAGTTCTTAATTTCTACAAGTAATTGCTACATTCAACTTCAAGAACTAAACTGCTTTGAAAAAATCAGGTTTGTCGCTTCAAGCCAACAATTAATTCAGTTATTAACACATTCAAGAAAATTATAAATGCCAGTATAAAATGAAAACACATATAACACTTGCATTAGTTCCTTCAGCTACTGAACTGTTTTTTCCACTTTATCARAAGATACAGTGCACAATTTCATGATCTCTAATATCTGTTGTATAAATCCATGTGAAAATGTCAGTAGCATATGTCTGTGTGTCTGAATTTTCTACCTACAAATTACAGATGTTGGCATGGGTGCAAGGTACAGCCATCTATCTCAGAAAAAAAACAAATTCATATGTAACTGTGCCGGACTTATTTTTGTTTCCTTATGCCTTTCCCTGGGAATAATACCAAGTTTTTGCTAAATGTTGTTCTGCCTCTGTAGTGGTATATTAGGTTGTAAAACATTACGTATGTCAAAGACATCTGTTTTGCCATCTAGTGGCTAATGTAAGGATTTGTCTTCAGAGCAGAAGCTGATAGGGGGACTTTAAGATTTCACTAAGGACATTTTTAATCTTTAACACAAGTTCTATTTAGGAGGAATTATTTTAAGAATTTTCATCATTAGTGAGCATAGGTAATAAAGAAAAATCGTGCTAAAAAGTATAGAAGAAATTCTGTTCAATATTACTTTTTTTAAGTGTTCCAGAGAACAAAGCTGCTGAGAGAGCAGTTCCAAAACTGAATACAGTGATCTTGGACTACAAAAAGCTAAAAAGAGAAGTTGAAAAGTAATATTCTACAGAAAATATTTTTTGCATAATTTGGTACCACAGCAGATACCACAGTAATACTGTAGTTATTCCTAGGCTTTTTGTCAAGTAACAAAATGAGGCAGTCACCCCCATATTGGTCTCTTGTCCTTACAGCAGAAGAGATGACAGGCTTATGCAACAGGAAGGAAGGAAGCAGACACACTGTGTAACTAAAAGTCTCTTATTGTGACCTGTTTTTTCCTCTCAGTCTCTCTGTCTGGTATTGAGTAACAGAAATTGGTTGAAAGTCTTTAAAGAATCTCTAAATGAAAAACAAACCAGCAACRGGGAGTGTCCTGGAAAACATTTGCTATCAGTTGCTCAGTTTGTTTTTTTTTTTAATCCTGTGATTCTAAATATTTAATAATATTAAAATACACTACAACTCATTTAAATTAAATCCATCTTTAAAAATGAAACCTAATTGCAGCTTTTACTAGCAAATCTTAGCCAAGAAGGGAAGTATYTTCCCAAGTACAAATACTGGGATACATAAATTTGCTACTTGTAAATTACTAATGCTCTTCTGCACTTTTCAACATTTGAAAAGCTGTTTGATCAGAAGTGTGGCCTGAGATATTCATTTGAACACAGACTGGCCAGAATTTCAAATCTGCCTACTGTCCTAGTCTTCAGAAGTAGAGTATAGAAGATCCAGGATTTGCTTTAGTATCTGAATAATTACAAGCTTTGCCAAGCTTGACCAGTCTTTTTTCACCCAATTTGTTATAGTGGAAGGCAATAGTGTCTATTTGCATTGTTCCTCTGCTTGTGGAATTAATTGTTCATGTAAATATAGGATGGAATGAATATTAAAGTGTCATCTAAGCAGGTAATAAATTGGCAAGTTGATTTTAGTAGCAGGTACTTTATGGATTACTTGAACTGAGAGGCGCAATGTGTTAGCTGTGCTGCTGAAAAAAAACATAAAACCTCTACGCATAGCTTTCTGAGAAGCAACCTCTAAAATCTGCACRTATTCTATAGCTCTACCTGTTTGATTTTGAACACTACCTCCATGAACAGTTTTAAAGATTTTTTCTTCAGGGGRAAGGGAGGAGAGAAAGAGGGAGAGAGTGAGTTTTCCATACCAATAATTCTTCCTTTAAACAAAACAAAAACTTGGAAGACCTACTTTTATATTTCTTGCACTTCAAAGTTACTTTCCATCTCCTATGTATGATTTACATTTGTCTATTATGCAGGAAAGCTCATATATCAACTTAAAACTCTATTTTCTTGAGGAATTTGATGCTTCTCTAGATTTGAAAGTGAAGCTGGAAATGAGCTTAACTGCTGGTTGAAATCTATTATGGTGAGAGACTAACTTAATTTCATAAAGTTCAATCATAAAGTTAAGCATCAGCAGGTGCCTAAAGTGCTGTTTCTGGTGAATCCAGTGAGGTATCAYAGAATCAGTAAGGTTGGAAGGGACCTCTGGAGATCATCTAGTCCAACCTCCCTGCTCAAGCAGGGTCACCTAGAGCATGTTAGACAGGGTTGCATCCAGACAGGCCTTGAAGATCTCCAGAGAAGGAGACTCCACARCCTCTCTGGGCAACCTGTGCCAGTGCTCCGTCACTCTCAMATAATGCACTTCAGAAGCAACTAATTTTATATATTTRCACRTTAATTAATTAATTTTATTAATTCCAAAGTGCTTTTTTGCAGGTTCCTCTTACACACCAGAGAACTTAGCTGTAACATGAGCGCACCTGGGCAAGGTTCATTATCGGACATGCCCATGACAATAACTTGGTTTCTGGTCACTGCCGAGTCTTCCATTGGCTTGGGATAGATCTATAATACAGGATCAAATCCTGTACATGAACATGAGCTGAATCTTAATTGCCTCAAATTAAAAAAGGCTTTAACACACAATCTTCTATTAGGCTCAGGATTAATAATTYGGCCTTGGAACAAATCTGTAATGACAGCTTTAAAACAAGTGTATTTTGTTATGTTCAAAAGAATAAATATGTAGAGGACAAAATGCTTGGGGGGGTAGTCCTCTGAATTTTTGCCATACCAAGACTTACTAATGCTTCAGTAGCAACAAATAAATATTTAATTGTCTTTGGTGTTCTGGTTTTAATTCAGACAGTGGTGAGCATTAAATTAGAGAGAAGACAGTACTCTGCTTGCCTACTCAAAGCCCAGAGGAGGGTGCTAGAGAGCCACTTTTAAAACAAAATCCTTGCTATAAACTGAACAACGGGTCCATATACCAATGATTTTTCTCTTAGTGAAGYAGCAAAATAAATAAGGGATTAGTCACAGTCTGTCTTGTGCTCACCAGATACTTTATGGATGTGTACGCTCATCCTGTAAATGCCAGCTTTCAAATTTATTTCATGACTACTTTTCATTTCTTCATTTCTGTGTAACTCCACTGAGCAACCATTCTGTTATTTCAACCATTCTTTCTTGGGCTATTTTATATGTAAGAAGAAGAATCAAAATAACTCAGTTTCATCTGTACATTTAACAGTTTACTCATAGAAGAGAGAYTGTTGCCACAGTATTTGATAGAAACCAAAAGAAATAATTTCTATTTAATGTACAGGGAAACTGATGCTCAGAGATTAAGGGACAGACTCAGCAAAAGATTAAGGCACCTCCAATCTGCCTATGTTCAAAATGTCTGGTAAATTGTTCTGCAGGCTAATCTGATTTGTTTGAAATCCATCTGGACCAAATTTTTTGACTTGAAATTTCCCCAGTAAAGTTTTAGGTAATGATTGTATAATGTGAAACCCAGGGACAGTTTTTGGAGCCAAAACTGGCAATCAAATTTCTCCTCTCTGCAATAAAAGCCTAACCACTAGGCTGCAGTCTTACTGTTTCTGAATTACTGATTGCTTAATTATATTCTGCCCATTGAAGTCACACCAGTAGCAGGAGGTGCCTTACCTTCCTCCTATTCTCATTTCCTGCTCCTCTGTAATAGTATGGGGCTTCATGACTAAGGGGCACRTCCTGCCAGGGAGAGTCAAGATTTGAATTTCAGTCTAAATCATTAGGCCATCACATAAAAAGGAGGAGAATTAAAAAATGGTACCAGCACAGTCTGAAGAATATGGCTGCTTCCAGGTGTGGGAGGTTGTACCTAGTTGCTCACTGGGGATGTGTCTACGTTCAAAAATTGTAAAGGGAGGGGATGGTTAAAGACACATTCCTGATATTATTTGTGTTTACTATYGTTTACCATAGGTTATTTGCCTCTTTATGGCCCTATGTCTCCTACCTCCCAGGCCCATCAGGAAGCATCTCTAGTTGGAAATCTAGATCTTGCCATGAACTGAACAGATACTGAGCTGCCTCATAGAGGCATAAGCTGTGCATGGCTGTGCTATTTAACTGCCCTGCTGCAGGTTCCAGACAGACAGTACCCCAAGAGCAGCTGGCATTTGTTTAAGTTACTGGGAGAGAATAGCTGGTTGGATCCCAACCTTTCAGTCCCTATAAGCACAGACGCCTGAACAGTTCCTTGGGCAGCTTACATCTAAAGCAGGCCTGGGCTGAAATGCTCACTATTTGGATACACTCAGACTAAAGCTAAGGAAAAGCTTTTATAATACTATGTATATGTTAACCTTTGCAGAACGGGCATTTTAATGTGTCTCTATCAGCCACCTTCCCCCTCTTTCAGGAAGGCAGTCATGAGAGATGTGATAGGGTAGTTTTAACAGAAATTTAACCATTGCCCATATATGCCTCCTCCACACGCACAGAAAGGAGAAAGCATTCCCACAAAAGGCTATCTTCCCTTTCATCTGTATTATGTATTATTGCAGTGTAGGTGCAGAACCTAGCG
Organism: Rhea americana; assembly: GCF_003343005.1. Lineage (NCBI taxonomy): Eukaryota > Metazoa > Chordata > Aves > Rheiformes > Rheidae > Rhea > Rhea americana. The sequence continues at coordinate 3,624,322 of NW_028186868.1, forward strand.
TAAAAAAGTAAGTTGCCTTGCAAGGCAGCTTTCTACCACGTAAGGCTAGAACTCAGGAATACAGGTGATTTTGGCAAATGGAGAAATTACATCATAGTGATGTAAAATGACATACTCATATATGTCCCTGTTAATCGAATGACTTGCCTATGCTTAGTGTTTAGGGAGAGTTCTAATTTGAGAAATATATTGTTTAACTGATTAAGCCTGTTGTTACAACGTTGAGTAAAATCACTTCTTCCTCTTCCCTTTAGATTGCTTCTGCATTTGCTTCTACATTTGGTCTGCATGACTTAGTTGGCAAAAATTAAGTGCATGGTTCACAGATGTTTGTCCCATGTATTAAACGGAATTAATCTTATAGCTATACTCATATTTTTGTCTTTTTATTACATTGATGTGGGGTATCCCCGTTTGTGCCCGGACCTCCCACACAAAAGGCACAAGCGTGACCTTACTTCCCTGAAACACTCTAATCAGTCGTGCAAATCCACCACCGCTGCAGCAGCACTGTCGTATTTTAGAATTACTTCCCTACTGTACATCTGCACAACCCTTCTCCCTTCCCCTCCCCCCTTTTTTGTTACCTGAAGTATTGCAAACCCCAAGAGCATATGAGCAAACCTGAGAAATCCCCGAAACTCAGTTATCCGTGCAGCTATTCAGCATAACTCTCACAGCACTTACATGTGCATTGCTTCTCTGATTGGTTTTTTTTTTTTTGACCTTTTCTGTGGCCTATCATCATTTAGCATCCTGTGCCACATTTGCTCACAAGCCAAAATAATTTATTCTGAGATTAATTGCTGTAGCTCAAGGGCTCAACTTGAAGTGCAGTATAGCAGCTCMTGTACCAGCAAAATTGACAACAAAACCCTACATGGAAAATTGAAAGTCTCTCCTTTTCCCTCTCTTTTCTCTTTTTCTTYTCTCACTCTCCRTCTCTCTACCTCTCCTTTCTTCCTCATACTCCTCCCCTCCCCTCTACAAACTCAAAAGGTCAACCTAACAAATCCTCTAGACATTTGTAGATAAAGAGACATCACCGTCTTCTCTTTCTTGTAACTGCTGTATCCCTTAATAGACTCCCTCCGGCCTGCATTTTTATTTTGTGAGAAACTACCATAGCAAACTATGTTTCATTTTGCTCCAKCTCTACTTTTCTAATTAATTACTGCTAGGAGAGCAGAATTTTATCCCAAGAGTGAAAGTTTGCATTAGTGTTTGTGGTAGTGAATAMAAATACAGAACATTATATTGGTTTAGAGGCAGAGTTGTCAGGGAGACAACTTCAGGATTGGGAAGCTAGAACACTTTGTTGCCGCTAACATGTCTTTGGTCAGGGGAAAGTTGCTGATAGTCGTATTTTGAGTGTTCATTCACATATTGTGAATTAATGTACCTCAATTTTTGGATGTCTATCTTGAAAAAAAAAATGGACAGAGGGGTAGTGTTGCCAAAGGGCCACACAGCCCCTATTCCAACTGAGAGTCCTCAGAGACCTATTGGCACTGGGCAGCTGTGGAAAGTGAGTCCAGGCTGGGCACCCAGAAATGAAAAGCCACCTTTGAAAAGAAGCATTTAAAGCATTAGTATATGAAAGCGCTGAACATCATGAATAGTCATTAAAAAAGGTATGCTTGTGCCCCAGATGAATCTTTCAGTATAGTGAGGGGGTAGCCAAGCACATCTTGGCCTCCTCAAGTTTTTCCCGGTCCCTTTTCACCTCCGACTGTCTCTTGGCCTCAGCCAGGTGCAGCCCTTCCTCCGTGTCTCTGTCCTCCCTTCCCCCCGACAGCCCCTTTTGCCGCCTCCCCCGCCGCCTCCTAACGGCCGCCCAACGGCCGCAACGGCCCCGCCCGCCCCCCGCGCGGCGGCCTCCGCGGCGCCGGGGAGGGGAGCGCCGGGCGCCGCGGGCCGTGTGGCTGACGCAGGGAAGGGGCACAGAGCTAGGTTTTAAAAATTAACAGAATGGGCATAGAAACCCCAGCAGATTACGAGACTTGTGCTTTATTAGAGGTTTTCAATGGGCATAGAAACCTCAGCAGATTACTAGGCATGTGCTTTATTAGAGGTTTTTCTCGTGGTGGTAGGGCAGAAACGTACAGCCCGGTACTCACAGAAACGAAACCAATTTCTTCCTTCCCTTTTTTTTTCCTTTCCTTTTCTGTTGAAACTCCTGACCAAAATATGTCGACACTGCTCTACTACAAAAATATGTCGACACTGCTCTACTACAAACATTTACATTTCATGGTAGGACTTCCTAGTTTATCTGCAGTGATACAGACAGCCCTGCATCACATTCAGTACTGAACACAGCAGAGTATTGATCCTGCTTGGATTCCTCCAGGTATTCCTATAATAATCATTGTAGGACAAATACAGAACTGCCTGCGAAACCTCATGGGTTGCACTGTAGAGGCATTTAGTCAAACCGTTCTCATCAGCARTATGCTCAGAAGTAGAGCTTTATTTTCGGGGCTATTAGAAACATGCCAGTTTTTTACTGAGCCTTACAGGTGCTAGGGTATGAGCTATGAAGACTGTGTGAATATAATGCATAAAGTGTTCACTAGTTCTCATGGTTTCATCCCTTACGATGTAGTGACTCATTGCTTTATGTGCGTGTGCATGGCGAGCAACAGTTCTAAAATGGTTCTTATGGTTTCTGGCGTGGGTTGGCACTTGACTTGCTCATACCAGTGTCCTTTCTACATGACATTGCTTTTGGAAACTACTACTCTTAAAAACAAATTTCAATTTCTGTTTTGATTATTGTATCCTACCTTCTCACTTGACTTGCCATCCTGGAGCAGTATCATTCTTTCACTATGTTGAAAATTCTCTGGAGAAGAACTGGGTCTTAATAGTTCTTTTCGTATCCCATGGCACTGATTATTACCATGCTCACTTCCACAATACAATTGTGTTTTGGAAAACTGCCCATTTATGTTTATATGCTAGAATCAATATAAAAGGATTATGAAAAAAAACATTTATATTGTTTGACTAAAACAGAAAGGAGAATGCGTATTTGTGCCTCCAAGGACTGTCTATGGAAGGACATTGCAGAATTTTTTTTTATTCTCCATATAATCATTGTCACTCAACCTCATCTTGCTGTTCTTCTTCCTTTGAACTGCACTGAGAGATCTTCTTGAGGTGGGGAGTCTGTGTAATGAGAAGGAAATGGCAGTGGTCTAGCCAGATGTCAAATGTGCATCACTTTTTCCTTGCCCACAACCAAACTCTCAGGAGACTGCTGGGTAGAAGAACAGTTTAGCTTGAAACTGTATTACACAATATGCATAACTCCTCTACAGCAGGGGACAGGTTATCATTATCATCATGTTATGTAAAGAGGGAAATGGCTCAGAGCCAGCAGCATCTAGCAGAAATCATCATGATTATAGCTGTACTGCCATATGTGAGAATGTTTCTCTGGAAGGTTTTCTCTGGCTTCGCCTAGAGTTTGAAAGATACCTGCGGAGCCAAGGGTAGATCCAGAGAATAAGTGAATGGGCTTTAGAGCCTATTTTTGTTTGTCCTCAGATCCCAAGACCCTACAATATAATGTGCCAAATCATATTAATAATTTTGGTTCTTAGACAAAGAGCTTGAGTGTATGCAGAGAATGACTGTATGTAAGAAATCTAATACATCTATAAAAGAAACAAAGAAACTGGGCCTTTATCCCCCAGTGTACTTAATATTCCAAATAGAGCAGTCTTCCCTGACTTCAGAAGTAATACAGGACTCCTAACAGAAAAACAGCTGTAGGCATCAAAAACAAGAAGTCTTCAGTAAGACCTAGAATCAAGACCAAATAATGTGAATGAAACCAAGACTGTGAGTTTTAAATGTAATTCTTCACTACTGATAATAAATCCACTCACTGTTTTGTCAACAGAAGGACTAACTTGATCAGGGGCATGAATCTTCACTTACTCTTGGTAGGGTACCAATTTTACGACGAGTAACCTAATGGAATGTCAGCCTGTACTATTTAACGGCCTGTGTTTGTTAAGCCAATGCACGTAGTTCAGGTATAATTTATGTTACAAACATCAAATCTATAACTTTACTGCAAATTTATTCAACTTTGGAAGTCATCACACAGCTTAAGAAATCCTAGGTTATCATTAAAATAGCTCTGCAACTAGTGTACAAAACTACTGCAGGCAGAATCTCAGCACGGCTTCCGTCGCTTTTTGATAAAGTTACAAGTCAGTGTTTGCATTCCAGAACTCCTTCTTGAAGTGAAGGCTTATTCAGAAAAACTCTCGTATCTGTATCTCATCTTCCTGGTTTGAAAGGATGTAGGGATGAGCTGGTCTTGTTGGGATTTGAACCTCCACTCTCAGTAAATCTAACAGTAATGTAGTGACAAGACAGCAACTTCCATACCTGACCAGTATCTGACACTGTAGGAGTTGCTCCATGGGACATGCTGGTTTGATATTCCTAATAAATGATGTTAAACCTCATGGTAGTAGTCTGAATTGTAAAACAAACAAAACTAATATATTTTGTGTCCTCTGACAGTCACCACTTTCATGTAGGAACTGTTGCAGGGGAGTTGAGCTCAGCTTTGCTGTGTAATGTCTTTTTCAAATAAAGACTAGAACAAAATTATAAACCTACCTTAACTTTTTTAAGGTACCCAAATTAATACTGAACATGATGAGTATGAAAATGGTAGGTTGTGAATTGACTACATCAGACTGAAGCCTGATGCTGTCGTTACTCCCTTTACAATGCTGGTCTGCAAGAGCCCTCACAGGAACATTTTGTGAAAAAGGAGAAGTTGGTTTAAAAGTCCTGTGCTTCCTGCCTTCCTCTGTTGGGCTGCTGTAGCAGTATCTAAGTCCTGTTGTGTACTCTGGGGTTTGCTTGACTTTCTTTAGAATTACATCTGCTGAAGGTTGAGCTGAAGGACTCAGAAGAGAATATTCTTTGAGCTCACTTAGAAAGTGAAGCAAAAACAGTGGAGGCTGCATAAAGGGGTTAGAAAGGAACAGATCCCTAGGAGTCTGGCAGCAGTGTGGAGGCTGCTCCCAGTGCAACAGTAACATGGTATGTGTATTGCACAAGCTTTTGAAAATGAAGTTACGAGAGAAAGCGAAGGGGCTGTGTATATAATGAAACTTTATTATGAGTAATGAAAGTACCACCCAACCTGTAGGCCTTCCTTTCCCCAGGAGCTGTTTGAGCCTTAATTTCTTTATATCATTATGGTGCAATTGGACATTGTTTCATTTATTTCATTTTTATGCCTGTCCAGAAAGTCTTCCCTTGTTCCTGGCTCAGAATGACTCGTGTGAACAGTGTCACTATCATCATGCTTATGGAAGCAGGATGTTAGCCAGCCAGAACCAGCTCAATGCCTCTTAGTGATGTAGGCAAAATCCAATTTGACTTGCCCAAGGATGTCAAGGCAGGGTAGAGGTACAAGAAAGAAGAATTATGAGATAGACTATAGTGAAGCTAAGGAGAAACCTGAGATGCCCTTGGGGCAGTGGGAGCATGATGGAAGCAACTGCTACTGTTGCCCTGATAACTGCTGCCTCTCTGAGTACATCCATCCCTTTATTGGTAGCCAGTCTGGCTTTCCAGGGCTTTGACAAATAAATATGTGGCCATTTGGATATCCTTCCTATGTCTTCTGGTCCTTATGCACACCTCCTTCTTTAATATTCAGAAATTGAGTGAAGCTGTTCAGTCCTTATTTTACCCTTTTATATAGTCTAAGGATGCTCCAAGAGGCCAGCATGGACCCCAAAATGGGACTATGTTGGCTCCTGTAATGGACAGCTAACTGACCAGAGATGTATGGTGATTTTATGGTTAACTTTTAAGAAGATAGCGAAAGCTATGACTTTACTTGAGAAATGTGAGCCACTGCATTACACTGTATGCACCAAATTTATCTTCTTGTCCTCCTATTATTTTAGAGAAGTTTTGCATGAATAAGTATTTCAGGTATTTCCATCAGGTATTTCTTGGTAAAGGAACATGTGTAAAGTTTATTGATGAGTGTAAAGTTTAGCCTTCTTGAAATGAAACTGGCTCCAGTTTAGAATGGCAGTGTTCTGAGAAGAGAGGGGAAAAAATAAAAATCTTACCTATTAAGAAACAAATTTTTAGGCTGGAGGAGTTCCAGAAGTGTGCAGTGGGATAAAGCATTGGATGAACGTTAAAATAAAATTCCAGGAATTTACACTTAAACGAAATTAAAAAAAAAAAGTAGTAAAATACTCACCAGTTACAATTCTTATAGGCCAGCCTACCTTTTTGCTACTTTGATAACTTTTAAAAATTAAACTAATATGATTTCCTCTGTTTTCAGTCTTCCTTCAGTTACTCGTGACTGAAGACTAACAGTCCACTTGTGACTGTTACTGGGACAAAGTCTGATAGGGATATTTTGCATGAAGTTATAAAGCATCACTGATACAATTTTATGGAAGTTGGACTTCTGCCAATCACTTCTATGCTCACCATAAAAAAATGAGTCTTGACCTCAAAGATGCATCAAAAATTGAATAATGGGTATACTGATGAGCTGCTGGTTTTTCATGTACATGCACTGTACTAGGAAATCTTTTTGCTGAACTTTATGCAATTGTAAAATTCCATTCAAAATAATGTCAAGGGTCTGATTCGTGGCCCTTACTCCAGTCCCTTCTGGAAAGTTGCTGTAACATAGAAGCTAGGGATTTCCCCATTAAGGGAAATCCCCACTTGACAGTGAACCAGATCTCTACCCTTGAAAACACGCATCTTTTTGAAGCATCAGAAAAACTTGCCACTCTGGCCTATTAACTCCCTGAAAATCATTAAATAATGTCATATCTCTTCCATCCCTTCCTGTAATTACAGTACTGGGAATGTTGTGGAAGCCCCCTTTGCTTGCCTTCTTGCTTCAGTGGTGTCGCAAACATAGCTTAAAAAGAGCCAAAGCTCTAATGAGTAGTATGTAAGAATAAAACCATTACATTTCCAGGCATATCAATTTGCCTTCACTTTTTGTGATGTTCTTTGTGCTTTCTTCCCTTTAATCACACTGTATATGTGTGTATGTATATATATACACATACATATAAAATAAGTATGCATTCATATTAAAGGGCAGAATATAAGGCCTGTGCTAAAGCAGAGATTCTTTTCTTTCCGAAATAGCATTTGTTGCTAAATATTTGCACATAACTAATTCAGCAAAGATGAAGTACCCATTTTCCCCTAAAGTTATATAATAAATATTTTCTCAAAGAGAGAAAAGTTGAAGAACAATAATCTATTCTCTGCTTTGAGAGATGAAGTCCAAAAAATACATACTTGGATATGAAACATAAAAAAACTAATCTGAAATCAATGCATCTTCTCTGGTTCTATGACCTTGATTCTGTGCTTTCATTCTGTGCTACCTTTCAAGGTAGCAAAATGCTGTTGCGTGTACAGGTTTTTCAAGGCTCATTCAAAAATCAAGTATGATAATAACTTGGCAGCAAAGAAAATAGAAGCGGCCCTACTATGCCTCTCTCTGTTATGAGGAGTTTCTTCATACTGGTTTGTATTCCTTTAAACAGTTACCATTGACTAGTGCGCTTTCATATCTGGAATGATTTGAAAATCACTGTACCCCTTCTACAAGAGTCCATATGTAGATAGACTGATGTACATTGGTAGTAAATGGGTTGTTTGGACCCTACAGTGCCAATGGAGTTCCTTTACTATATATTTGCTTTGTGCAGAACAAAAGACACGCTGTACAGGTTTTGAAGATGGTAAGCTGCTAGGTTACTTGGGTTGTTTCAACAATTTTGCTTTGAAAAGAATGTGACTTATCTTCTTCACTGCCTTTTGTCACCCTGGTAGTTTCTGGGAGTTTCCCTTCCTGGAAAGTTGTTCTCTGTGGTTTGCAACTTAGGGCAATCCTTCTCTCTGATTCCCATCTGGCACTTTCAGGAGCTAAGCCAACTTGCTGTTTTCTTTCAGTCTTCCCACTCAGAAGATTCTGTTTTCAGAGCAGTGAGGAGGTGCAGGTGTAATTGCAAGAGGTCCCTTAATCTAGCATGGAACTGCAGAGATTTTGCATGCTTTGGAAATGGGTAGAAGAGCTTTACACAGTCGACAGTCCCAGTGTGGCCAGTCAGAGAGGTTCTAGAGATGGCTCTTTCCTCTACTGATTGCATTTGCAAGATGTCAGCTTTTTTCCACTTCATGGAGGTGCTTGGATCTATAATTTTAAATAAATCTGTCCCTACTATTGCACTTTGCTCAAGTGGCAAAAATATTGGTTGACTCTTTCCAACCACTACACAATTACGTGTTTCCCAGAGTAAGTAACACAGCTAGTCAAAGAGTGATTCACCTGTCTGAAGTCTAAAAATAAATCTCTGTCTGTTCCTAACAATTAGCAGATACTTCCTGGAGGAAATCATGAATAACAGAATCGAGGTCTCTGGGAATTTGCCCTTAGAACAGGAACGAATGACTTACAGCATGAGTTGAAGTGGGGAAAGCAAAAGTAGAAAAGGTAGAGGGGAAAAGTCAAATCTGTCAAGGCTTTTTGCTGTAGTGGTATTAAACATGAAACAGCTGCAGGTTTCACCTGAAACTATGCCAGGCTGAACAGAAGTTATTTGAAGTCATAGTGTAATCATAAGCAGCTCTTTGATTAAAACTGTAGGCTCCAACTGAGAATTATCTGCAGGGTTTATTCTTGCTACTGTCTTCAGTAACTGGACCAGCTGGCCAGCAGTTTGTAATAATTTATGTACTAAAGACCAGTGTGGTGACAATAGCCTCAAGCTGTGTGTCAAGCTAATGGAATTCTGATGGGTGGCTCCTGAAGAGTCTGGCCAGGGTTATTCAGTGAGGCATTTGGCATAGYTTCAACCTGGATCCGGGCTATTTTCCTTTGAGATTTTGGATGCGTTCAAATCCACAATGGAACAAGACTCTAGGAGAGAGAGTGCACACAAATTGCAGCTGAAAACACTTGGCATGAATACCTGTGCCCTGAACTTGAAAAGTGAGGTACTACCTAGTATGAATGGTAAGGGTCTTGTTGCCTTGCCATGGAGTACTTACTCCTTTGGTCTGGATATTTCATTGCACTGCGTTCACTTTTTATTTTTTCACACAGAAGAGAGAGAGAGCATGATACTCTGGGAAAGTTTAAATCTGGATCCAAGTTTTTCCAGGCAACACCAGTGTAYAATCAAGTTTATTCACTACTGAAATTCACTTTCTGCTTTATTGTCCTTTTTTTGAAATGAAACTGTAATGTAGCAAAATATTTTCTTTCTATGATTTTTGGTTACATGATTGATTAAAGTTCACCTTTCTCTTGGTAATAAAACTGGTATTAAAATGTCTGCATATGCAAAAAAGAGAATCTTATTCATTTTTAATTTCCTTCATTTTCATAATCTTCACATAAAAATGGGCTCCTGATTTAAACTATGACAAAATGCATTGACAAACACCCACAGGAAGCTATTAATATAGATTTTTTTTTCCCTATGGCTCTTTCTCACTCATTCCTTCCTAAAATAGGAGTAGAAGGTAGTAACTTACCATGAACTAGTAGTATGCATGGCCATAAGGATCTGGTAGAAAATTTTTATCGCCAGATGCAGTGTTGAGATAAGGAAGGAAGTGGGATATCAAGTGAGAAACTTCAGGATTTGATACAAGTCCAGATATRAATTTCAGTGTTTGTATGATGTTTCATTTCATGTTTATTACAAAGCAGAAGACAGAACTGGAATTGCATATGAAAGATTTCATACTACGTAAAGTGTGTCCACTGAATTGCAACTGCAAAATTTCCACTTAAAAGCAATGATACAAAGAAGAGTGTTAGTTGCACTACTTCAGTGTAAACAAAAGATGTCACTATCAGACACAAAAACAGTTGAGATGTTTAAAGATTTTTCTGAAGCTATTCAGATCATACCATTATTATACCATAATGATTATTTTTAGTTTCTTTCTTTATATAAAGGGAAACCACTGAAGACACTCTGTGAAACTACTTTTTCCGAAAAAAAAATTCTGATTTATGAAGCCCCTTTGTTGATAGGAATGTTTACAGAAATGCTTCCAAGTTCCTGTAAATGTCCCCACATTTCACATGCATCATGTCATGTGAGGCTGTTCTTAACCCTAAAGATGTGATGTGAATCATTATATTGAAATGAAAGAAGAAGAGTATGGAGAATAGAAAGTTTGTGAATTGTGAAGTCTGAACATAGTATAGGCCAGAACAAAAGGGGAAGTTTGCAAGCAGTAGATATTGAAGGAAAAATAACACCTAAGGAAGAGATTATTTCCCCATTTCCACCCGTATTTCTGTGGGGTTAGACTAAATGTAATGCAATAATGAAGGGTAGAATATGGGTCTCAATTTTCATGATCCCACGATCCCATTGAAGTAAAATGCCTGTGGCCTCTTCTGGAAGTAGGATTGGATCCTTCCTGTATAATCAAGCTAAACAATAGGATAGTAATTTTAACAAAACGGACATCATCAACAAGAAAGCTGTATCTGCGGACACAGCCAAACTGCTTCCAAAGTCACTGGGACTGACTTATCCTTCCCTTCTGTTCTGAGCCACCTCCTCCAGAGCCATCGTGGGCTGGATCTGAAAATTGTTATCTTGGCCAGCTTTTTTCTTCCAGCTTTATCAGAGTTTCAGATATTTTCTCTGTTTCTCAATGATTTGTCTTTTTTTTTTTTTTTTTTTTTTTTGTGTGTGTGTGTGTGTGTGTGTGTGGTGTAGGCAAAAGGTTCGGAGAGGAGGCAGTTCAAGGGAACATTGTCCCTCTGTTAGTCCCTTGGGGAATCTGTTCAAAGCTCAGTGTAACTGAGGCTTGCATTCATTTCTCTCCAGTCCTGTTGCTCTGGGGAACTTCCCCTTTTGGGGGAAATCCAGTTCAGCTGCAGTTGGGGGAGTCCCAGACAGCTGGACAAAAGGAGAGAGGACTGTAAAAGGCCGAGAAATTGCTTCATAGAAACGAAAGCGTACGTGTAGACAACCTCCATGCCAGTCGACATATATAGATCTTGGAAGATGTGTAGTCTTCGAAGCTAAGCCTACTAGTTGTTTCATGATGAAACAACCTGGCCACCTTGKTTCCTCTCACTTGAAAAAGTGAGTTTGGAAAGCTATGGAAAGCAAGTTGTGGAAAGCCATGGGACTTTTTCCTGATAACGTACTAGCAGAAAGTTGAGTACATATGTCAGGATTTAGCCATAAGGAAAAAAGAATAGAGGAGGTCTCTGATAACTGCATAATTAAAAGAAAAAAAAAACATGCACAATTAATTCAGGTTGACTAGCTGGGATAGAGAGGTTTTATCAACCACATTTTGCCATGGGATGGTAGTGGGGTGTGGAGGGAATATATCCACATGTGTGTGCATACATGAGCAGGGACATTTCTGTAGGAAGCAGATTATATCGCTCAGCTCCTTATATATAGATGTTTAGAAATTCATCTAATTCTTTCAATATTTATTTTTAGATCCAGTTTTGGTTATTGGCTTTATGCCACTGATCATATCAGTAGGTCAGGTTAACTGTGGACAGYATCCTACACTGTGTTTAGAATGAGATTTTTTTTGCGTTAATTTAAGTAGTTTGTTGTGTAAGAACAACTCAGGAAAAGGAATAACTCCTTTTGAACCTCTGTTCTGAGCCTGTCCAAACCAAGGTTTTCCATTTCTTTCAGAGGGTCTTTAGACCAGATTCTCATTTTCTAGTTGAATGATATTAGAAGTGTTAGAGGTTTGATCTTACTATGGATGAAGAGCTAGAAAGAATATGGTGCTGTTTTTATCTGATATGATAACTGTAACTCATATAACAATAGGAAATGTATTAAGAGATACTTCAAATCTCAACAAAAATGTGGGTCAATTTTAGGTCTCGTAACAACTTCTTGAAAGGTGAAAATCACAGGTTTCTGTTATTTTACTTATCTTGGCATCTGCTTAAATAAATCAGCTATGTCACTCAGCAGAGTGTAGTGTTACATTAATTATAGCATGCCGCATAATATTTAAAGAGAGCTAAAGCATTGAAATTCAGAAAAAAAATCTAAAAGTCAAATCCTTTTGCTTCTTAACAAGTCTATATAATGTGTAGAATTTGTATTTCTTAAGCTATTTCCATCATTGCAACCTTCTCCTAAAGTTTTTAAATGTCTTTGTAGAGTAAGTGGCTACATGATATATTTATAATGTTCTTTGGTTGCTAATTCACATTTTTATTTTCTAACAAATTTAGGATGTTCCTCTGTAGCTATTCCTTCGCTTGATGCTATTGCAGAATCTTATCTATAGCTCAAGAATCTGCACTAGTTAAATACATCTCTATAAATAGAAAGAGTGTTTTTTCAGCATAATCACCTCACTTAGCATGGATGCATGTTCCAGTAGTGACATATGCAGACATACCTCTATCTGCATGACTTGCAATGCACTGGATGTTGGATTATAAAAAAATCTTATAAATCTACTCAGAAGTCTTAAGAAGTTCAGCAGAGTTCTGTATTTGTTTGTTTATTGCTCATTGGTTTCCCAGCATGTCTAGACTGAAAATAGATGTTTTATGGTATGTGCCTAGAAATTAGACTGAAACTAATTTTTCTTTGTACTAGGTTTTGTACAACATTTTGCCATTGTATTAGATTCTTTGCAGTATACTTACTTTACATGGGTGTGGTGGCTCTCTTAGAGCTCTTGATAGGTCTACTCTGGTAAATGAAAATGATCATAGTAAATGTGAAAGATCAAATTATATAACTTGGCACACAATCATTTGAATTATGTAAGGTTTACAAACCTCGCTCAGGATATTTTAGAAGAAAATCTTACTTGGAAAATGTTTAATCTACCTAAGTATCACAGTACTTAGGAGCACTGAAGAGTGCCATAGTATTAATACAAGGATAATATAGCTATTATATATTCATTTGTTTATTGACTTGGATGTATTATACAGCTTAGAATTTTTACTCAGGTACTGCAAATCCATTTCTGCTAAGGCGGTACTCTCTTTTTARAGTTTATAATAAATAAGTCAAAAATCAAGAAAATAACAGAGGAAAACAGTCCAGTGATGAAGAGAGTACTGAATTTTTGTAGGACTCACAACAAAGGAGCTCTTTAAGGGGACATGCRAAGGAACACAAACTGGTGTTAGTGCTATTTACCAGGCACTCTTCCTAAGTGTGAAAAGTAGGATAGAAGAAAATACAAAGGTGTATTTCTCAAAATGTAACAAGTTGCTGTATCATAGGTTATTTGGAGAGTCCCTCTTACACTCAACATTTCAATAACAAGAGAATAGGAGTGTAGGACTGTGATAGTGCTTCAGGAGAAGACTAGTAAGGTTATGTTTAGTATGATAGAAAAGCAAGACTAAGAGGAGATATGTATTAAGAAAGGCAATTAAATGAAAATATCAAGGTTGAAAGGTCATCTTTGCTGAAACATCTGCATGGGACTCGACTATATTGTCAAAGCCAGAAGAAAGAAGACTCTGGCAGATACCGAGATGATACATGATGAGAAACAAATCAAAATGATAGCTGGATGAACCAAAAAATGTTATGTCGAAGGATACTATTCAGAAAGTTTTTGCAAGATTTAGTTTTAGCCTACATGAGGATCAAGACAGAAATCCAAGTTGAACATGATGCTGTGTTCATGGACCTAAATGATTGTCAGGATGGTGAGGTTTCCACTGTAACAGAAAAAAAAGGGTAGGTGGGGAATTACAGGAGGAAGAATGATTAACTGTATTAAGCTTACACTGATGATTGCACATCTACAGCGAGTTGTCAGGAAGACAGGCTAAGTTGTTAACTTAGCCAAAGTGATTCATGCCTAGAGTAGAAATGTGAAATTGTAAGATATGAAAATGAAGTTCGTAAGCGAACTGGAGAAGTGATTATTTAGAGAAAAGGGGCAGAAGAAGAGATGGGAACCAAAAACAGATTTTGGTTTGAAGCAGCTGCTCTCCCACCCAGAGTGCTGGAGTGGAATGAAGATGACCTCCACCTTCTCTTATGTGAGCTGTTAGAGAGGGTGGAGAAGAATTAGGAGAGAATAGAGACCCTTGAAGGCAAAGGAGGTCACATTTTCAGGAATACATAGTAGCTGTGTCAAGAACAACAGGCAGACCAAAAATGGGAAGACTGCAATGCTGGAATTCTAAGTTTTGATTAAGGAGAAGTCATGAGATAGAGTAGTGAAAAATAGTTTAGTTAAATTCAGTTGCCAGAAGCTAGAATGGAGAAGGCCTAAGATAAAAAAAAACCAAAAAACAAAAAAAAAACCTCAAGATAGTGTTTATAGGTGCCACGTTCAACAAACTTAGTGTGTCTGAAATCATGAGTTAACTCTATTTGCCAAGCAGACTACATTGCTAGATATTTCTAAAAGAAAAGGAGTTTTTCTATGTACTAGGTATCAAAGCTGCAGAAAACAGTTGTAGCTAGCTAAGGGAGAGGACTGATGGAAAAGGATGAATTAGTCAAAAGAAGTGAGAATATGTGTAAGATTAAAAATGGAGTAGCTGATTTGATAAAAAACACAACAAATCAGAAAATCCACAGTGCTATGCAAACTAGCTGATATGAACCCAAACTAATAAAGATATATAGTGAAAAAGAAARAAAAATAACAGAAAATGGAAAATTACAACAGAAAATAATTGATAGAATTCAGGAAAATACATTTTAATTTGAAAATGAAGAACTATGTCAACAGTGTACTGATTTGAAAGAGACAAATTTGTTTCTAATGTATGTATCAAATTCATGTGTGTAAGTATTGGCCATAATTTTAGGCCTTTTGCCTTATTAATAAAAATTATCTACTTCCTAATGAATTTTATTCCAACAAAGATGAGAAGTAGAAAAGCTGTAGAAATAGTAGACTTTCTTAAAGATAGATGATAATCAAAATCATTTGTGTTGGGAGGAGAAGGAGCCAGAGAGGAAAGAAAGCTTAAGAAAAAGAGATCAGGAGTGATACAAGGAGGTGCAAAATAGATTAGGAGACAGAATAGGGAAGTATCATGGAAGCAAGAGGATATGTTAAAGGAGGAGAGCAGGTACTTGTGAAGTGAAAAAGGTAAGAAAGCTTAAGGGATGAGCTACTGAAGGCAAGCTAAAGTGAGGAGGAAAATCACAGCATATTTAGCAGCTATAGTGTGAAAGAAATTGGTGGCTTCTTGTATGATTTAACACACATTCTGAAACATCCTCACAGTTCTCAACCAGACAGGAGACCTATTCTGTTAGACACTAGATAGCTGTAAAGATGTATCTTAACACTTTTTGCCTGCTGGGCTTTTTCCAGTAAATCAACCTCTTTCAACAAATGTCTTCTTTCTCACTTGTAGAGAATTAAATGTAGTTCTAAAGTTTAAGTTTTCTTACTATGAAGATTAATGTTTTCATCTGAGAAAGACTTGAAAAAGTTTACTTTATTCTGCATTTTTTCATGCTTGAGCTCTCATTTTATGAACCTGCCCTCTTACATTAGAAAGTTCTGCTGACTATTACTGGAATGAGTTATGTTTCTACACAGAATCATAGTGAAGGTATCATTTATCTTTTATTTCTAAAATGTTTTCAAGAAGCTGCTCTAGTATGGGTTAGTATGGGTTCCCTCTGCCTCAGTCCAGTAAATTGCATCTCCATCACTTGTGGTAGAAGATCTGTTTTTTATTCATTATTCAGATTAAAGTCATTTGGAAATCACCAGAAGAATTGTTTGAGTATGGTTTGTATGCTTGGATATAGAGGTAACGTTTTAGAGCCAACTTTAGGACTGAGGAGTATATGGATAGATCTGAATGATGAAATGAAACTTGGAAGTACTTGGAACATTGCAAATCAACAACAAAAGCCAAATGTTTTAAGTTCTAATTGGAATGCACCCAAAGCTATCAAAATATTTCAGTYGGGAGCAAAGGGTGAGAAAGACTTTGGGAAGTTCCAGCAAAAGCTGAGATTTGGTTAAGGCCACTCTTGAATTTCCCCCACCCACGTATGTCACCTGATATTCAAGAATATTCACAGAAAACAGAAACTATATGGAAGATTTTAGTTTCAGCTGCATTTCCTAGCCTTACAGGACCAAGAGTATATGACAAAAGTTAAGCTCATTGGTTATATTAGAAACTAGGAATCTCTTCTGAAAGACTGCAGCATAACAAAAGATGCAATTCTTAAAAGGCTGCACTTTTAAAAGACCAGTCAGTAAAACCTGTTGGTATATTTCTTAATTTCTACTTTAGAAATGACACTCATTCAGAAAACCGGATGCTTTACAAATATATGATAAAATATACTCCTGGCTACAAAGATCTTAAGATCAGTATAAGCATAAGAAGAAGGATAAGAGGAAAGAGTGTTATCCCAGTTTCCCTGAGGTACAATTTTTAGCATAGCCTTTGGATATGTTTACCCTTTAGACAGCAATATGGTAAATAGATACCTAAGATAGCTTTAAATAAAGAATCTTACTTTCACAATGTAAATTAGACTTTTTAAAGTCTTCATCTGCCACAGCTTCCCTGTTGTTATCTCCTGACTAAGTCATATGAAGTTCTGCAGTTTAGACCTACTAGGTTTTCTGAATGTCAGATCTAATATCTTTGTTACCACTCTTCTTCCATTAAAAGGTAGGATATGAGATCTAGAAAGAGAGCTAAGATCATGGAATTAATCTTCATTTTTAGTTAAAGATTTTTTTTTTTAAACTAGCTGAGGTGATCTACTCTTCTAGCAAAAGGAAAAACAGTGGAAAGCAAAAACATGGAATACTCTAGAATATCTTAAATGAATCATCAAAGACTGCAGGAAGAATCACAGAAACTAAGATACAGAAGTAGATGTAATGCCACATCTAAACTTAGATCTCTGGATCGCTAACTTGGATCCCAGATTTCTGAAAGGAAGGGATGAGTCTTAGAGATCTGATGTAGAAAGAAACTGCAAGGTATAGATACAGTTTAAATATGTAAGTTTACAGAGTTAGGTGAGGAAAAGATGGCACATAAAGGTGAGACTCAGCTGAAGATGTTTGTGTTGTTTTGACGACTGTGATTGTGAAGAAGATTTTAGAGAGAAAGGCTTAAAGTTCCATCTGTGTTGTCTTTAAAGCTGATGCCTAGACACCATGAGGAAATACTGAAACAGGATATTCATTAGGATGGCAGAGGAAAGGTCTGGGGAAGAAAGAGGCTTGTGAGAGGCTAAGGCTAACAGAGCTGAGCTCCTATAGCTGTGTTTTTTTATCAGATGATCCCTCAGCAGTAAGTGATATAAGGAATAAAGAAGTAGAGTCAGAGAATCAGAGAACAGCTTAGGTTGGGAGGGACCTCTCAATATCGTTTAGTACCAGTTCCTGCTCCAAGCACAGCCAAAGTCAAAGTTAGATCAGGGTGTCAGGGCCATGGCCCATTGGTTTTGGTTACTCCCAGGATGGAGATTCAACATTATTTCTGGGTGCCCATTCCAGTGCTTAACCATTTTCCTTGTGACCTTGCATGAAACTCTATAGGACTTCGCTGGATTTTGGAGAACGGTGCAATCGTTTAACTTTAAAAGGATCATTGCAGCATAAATTTAAGTGCCAGAAGTTTACACTGAATTAGGTTTCAAGATTGGCAGGTTAAAACTAGTTTTGTGTAACCACTTGAAGTATGATACAGAAGAAGTTGAGACTTTGCTAAAAAGCACCCGTGACTTGTAGAGATGAGAGAATTTGGTATTATTTATATTGTTTAGTCAGACAGTTAATTCCTACATGATTCTGCAAATGTTGTTTCTTTCAACGGCTGACCTACCCATATTTCAAACTCAGGTTTCTGTCTTCATCTATGTGAAATGTTCTTGATCAGATACCTCTCCTAATATCTTAAGACAGTCTGAGAATGTACAGCCAGAATTCAAAGCATGGATTTAATTTAGCCAGAATGCCTTAAACACTGTGTCTTCTATTTGGAGGATATTTTAGGCTTTCAAAATACAAAATGAAATTTGTCATAGTGCACAACTATCATCCAAAGCCAAAGTAAATAAAAATGCTGTTGATTTTGATGGAAGCAGAATWAGGCTGACACTGCGGTTTTGAAAATTCTAGCCCTAGATGACAATTGAAACTATTCAGAACATAAATTGTGATGGAAAAAATGAATAAGAAATAATATATGAGATTGAGGGTTACGTCTTACAGTCTAATAATGCTATGTACTTGAGTAAGTGCAAGACCAATTTGGTTTTCTCACATCTATGCCACACGAAGAGTAACACCTTGCCTTAGGCAAGGCAGAACTATCTTATTATCAAAGGATGTCTCAGGGGGCCACAAAATAATGAAACAATAATTTGAATGTCACAAGCACACAACAAGCACGCAAAGCACGTAGCAGRTTTCCAGTTAAGTATCAAACAGGACATTTATTCAGCTGTTAAATAAAATTTATAATGACAGCAGTACATTTCAGGTCTTGGGGAGACACTTGCACTTCGTGCAACTTCTAGATTATGTGCTGGCATGTAGTATGATCCCTCTCAGGTCTGTGCATCTAGGTTTCCCTTCTGATGTGTGAATGGCATACAAATGTGTATGTTTTGAGGTCAAATTCCAGCCAAACTGGTGTTGGGATGGAGCTAAGGTGTGTACCTGGCCTCAGGAGCTGGAAAGATTTCCTCTTTTTTAATCTAGAGGTAATACCAACTCTTGTCTTTATTTTCAAGAAGCATAGTTCTTTGACTGTTCTTTTGCTGCTGCCCACATAATTGCCACCATTTCTTCTTTTGCATTTTTGTTGAGATAGCAAACCTCTCTTGGTCAGTCACCAAACTAACATCTTGATAGGGTCAGTGAAACTTCACTGCATCTTAAAAAGAGATCTGTGACTAAAGCCAAGAGGAGCCAGATGCCAGTTTAAATGTGGTTGTATTCTGAAAAGTCACCATGGAAGAATGTCATCTTCTAAGAAGCACTCTGTAGGGACAGCTAAGATTATCACTTGAATTGGTGACCAGAGGTGTTTTTTTTTTCCTGATTTTATATCTGTTCATCTTATAGTCATGACTGACAAAAAGAGACAGTATTCAATTCAATTCTGTGGCATTTTATTCCAGCCACCCTGAAAGCAGTGAATTTGCGTAAAAAAAATCCATCCTCATAGGCAAGCTCAGGAATTGTGGGCTAGATGAGTGGAAAGTGAAGTGGATTGAGAGCTGCCTGAATGGCAGAGCTCCGAGGGTTGTGATCAGTGGCACAAAGTGTAGTTGGAGGCTGGTAGATAGCAGTATCTCCCAGGGGTCACTACTGGGTCCAGTGTTGTTCAACATCTTCATCAGTGTCCTGGATGGAGGGACAGAGTGCCTCCTCAGCAAGTTTGCTGATGATACCTAACCAGGGGTGGCTGATAGACCAGAGGGCTGTGCTGCCATTCAGAGGGATCTGGACAGTCTGGAGGGATGGGAAGAGGGGAACCTCCTGAAGTTCAACAAGGGCAAGTGCAGGCTCCTGCACCTACAGAGGAATAACCCCGTGCACCAGTACAGGCTGGGAGCTGAACTGCTGGAGAGCAGCTCTGCAGAGGAGGACCTGGGAGTGCTGGTGGACAACAAGCTGACCATGAGCCAGCCATGTGCCCTTGTGGTCAGGGAGGCCAATGGTATGCTGGGGTGCATTAAGAAGAGCATTGCCAGTAGGTCAAGGGAGGTGATCCTCTCTACTCAGCTCTAGTGAGGCCACACACACCGCACCTGGAGTGCTGTGTCCAGTTCTGGACTCCACAATGCAAGAGAGATATGGAGCTACAGGAGCAATTCCAGCAAAGGGCCATCTAGATGGTTAAGGCACAAGAACATCTCTCATATGAGGGATGGCTGAGAGAGCTGAGACTGGGGAAGAGAAGATAGAGGCGGGATCTTATTAAAGTGTATAAACATCTGAAGGGAGAGTGCCAAGAGGATGGGGCCAGACTCTTTTCAGTTATGCCCACCATAGGCACAAACTGAAACACAGGAAATTCCATTTGAACATGAGGAAGAACTTCTTTGCTGTGAGGGTGACAGAGCGCTGGCACAAGTTGCTGGTTGTTGTGGTTGTGGAGTCTCCTTCCTTGGAGACACGCAAAAGCAATCTGGACATGGTCCTGGGTGACATGCTTTAGGGGACTCTACTTGAGCAGGAGAGTTGGACTAGATGATCTGTGGAGGTCCCCTCCAGCCATTCCGTGATTCTGTGATTCTGTGATTAAGGGATGTAATACAATCTGCTGCAGCAAAACTTCAAAAAGGGAGAAAGCAATCTTGAGCTCCAGAAATCAGGCTGGACTGAAACTCTGAGACATTCTATGTGAAAATGAGCACATTTATGTTGGGAAATACTGAAGCTGACAAATGTGAAACCTCATTACTTTACAGAAAACATTGCCCTTGAAATGTTAAGTTTGCTTGAATTCATAAAGCTGAACGAGACCTTTGGTAAGCTCAATGAGCAGTAGATACTACTGTATGTAAAAAAATCCTTATTTTGAGTCAAAATTGATGAACATGAGAACAGTTATGCCAAGTCAGACTGAAGGTCCTTTTAGCCCTTCTGCAATGGTGGCAAACAACAGTTGTGTAAGAGGGAATAAAGAGGTAAGGTAAGCATACAGTGAAACTTTTCTAGAATAATCTCTTGGCCTTCATCARTTTATAGCTCAGAGACTTCTAGCGCCAAAGGCTTTTTTATGCAGTAACCCTTTGTGAATCTTTCATTCATGGATTTTTTCCAGTTGTTTTTTGAGCCCATATAGAACATTAGTACACACAGCCTTTTGCAGCAAGGACTTCCACAGCTCAATTCAATGTATAAAAGATTGCTTCTTTTTGTCTGAAACCGCTGTCTGGTAATTTTATTTGATGCCTCTTAATCCTTGAATTGGAAGAGACAAGAAACAGCCATTATTTGTTCGCTTTCCCTATGGGACAGAATTTGATAGATCTTTAAACTCTTGCTTTTTCAGCCATCTCTTTTCCAATCTGAAGAGTCTTCTTTGTCACTATAGTGGCTTGTTCCACACTCATGTTGGGGAAATGTATCTGGAAATCATTCTCAAGCTTTAAAGCTTCCAGAAAAACGGGTAGTTTGGAAAGAACTTTCTTGCTCACTTGAGATATGCTTTCCATATAGAAAATTTAGATGAATTTTAAATAATATATTATTTCAATGGAAAATGGTGAATTTTGTGGTAAAAGATTTAACAATCTCCATTCTTACTTCTCTTCTTGCTACCCTTTCCCATAACTTGCTTTGGAAAGCAGGTACTTTGATTTACTTAAAAGCACAAGTTTACTTTTATACTGGAAACCAGTTTAGCTAGGAAAATGTCAGCCACTCCTCCTCAACAAAAGTCCAAAGTGAAGCTCCTCTGCATGACTGCTTCCATTCTCAGTGTAGAACCGTGGCTGAAACCCAGATTCTTGGAAAGGAGAAATGAAGGTAAAAGTCAGACTTGTAAATAAAGGGAAACAGAGCATTCAGTTGTAATTAGTGTTTGTCCCACTTGCCATTTAACCACTAGCATTTGTTCTATTCTTCTGCAATTTAGTCTCTAGAGAATGAAGGATAGTAAGGCTTGGAGCTGTGAATGGGGAGATAAAAGGGGATTGGGAGACTGAGAGGAACAATGAGATGAGTGAAGAACAAAGATTAAGAGGAAGGATAAATGGGGAATTGTATAAATATGTACTGGAGAAACAGGGTAATCCTGCTTTCACGTATGCAAAAACCTGTGATTTGACTGCTGGATTGAGTAATTATTCATTACTGTAACAGAATAAAGAACAGATATCTGTATTTGCTTCCTCATTYTGGTTTTGCCACACCAGTAGAGGAGACTAACTTCTTGGTTTTAAGGTTTAGTATAAAACTTTCTCGTAGAGAATCGAGTATATATTGAAAGCAGCAGACTTCAGAGGGGTGGAACCAAGGGACTGAAATCCTCTATGTAATTCCAGAGCGGCTCATAGCAGCAGCAGCAATGTAGACATCCCATACATCAATATACAGCAGACTTATTCTGAGGGAATCACTTCTTCCTTCCTTCCTTTTGGAGTACCAGAAGTGATTTGAGTGACTTCTATGACGTTGAATTGGAAAACTTTCAGATTTAGGGGCAAGGGATATGGCCATATTAATTTCAGTGGTGTTGTACTTGATGCACCAGAGCTGACTGTCACCATTTGGTTTGTAATAGAACATGAACTATGTGTATTTTGGAGTGTTTTGAAGGTAGATATACAGATGCTTGGTTTGACTCGGCAAATGCAAGCCCTTTTACCGAAGGTCTATTTCAAAGTTCTTTGGAGGCAGAGATGCACTGACTTTGCAGCATGAACAGAATGTTRTAGTTTATATTCCTTGAGAGTCAGTGCTTTATTTTGTTCTGTTTCCTGCAGACAGAACTTCAGAATATATTATTTCCTATTGTTTGTATTCTAAAATAAACCCTACTGTCAGAATGAATAAACCAAAAGTCCTGCATGTTTCAGAGAGCATCAGCTAGTATATAGATTGTCCACCAAAACATCACATGCAAATTCTTCTGTATGATCAGTCCTATGGGGGTCAGTTATGTATAACTGGAGGGAGATATGGAAGGAGAGGACAAAATAGCCAGGAGAACAGCTGCTCTCTCTTTGCTTGCTATGTGAATCCTTTTTTTTCCCTTAAGCTTCTTCAGATCGGTATTTCCAGCACTGTAAGCTATTGTCACCTGGACCAGTACCAGCTCTGCTGCTCAGGTGTGAATCATAGCAGCACCATAAAGCAGAAGTATGTCTTGAGAGAATAGCAATGTGAGCCACCCACCACAGAGAATGGGTATCTCAATATGTACAACTTCCATTAGCTCTCCTCCTTCCTACATCTTTTCCACTGCAGACCCTTGAGAAGAGACAAGACAGAAAGCAACATGTGGAAGTGTTAAAATGATTGTCGCTTTATGTTACTTTTCCATTTCATATATTTGAGGGACTAATGTATTTGATTAATATAGATGCTAGCTTTTTGCAAATATATCTGTCATAATCTACTGACTCCAGGATGTGGTTACTCTGATGAAGGTGTGGGGTTCACATGTAGGGTTCATGAAGTTCTTTAGGTCTTGAAAATCTGCAGTCATTGTTTTGTAGGTCTTGCTTTTCTGGCATGTTTTCTGAGTATGGAATCTGTGCAGCCACTTCCAGCAAAAGGAATCCTCTAGTTCCAGCTCCTTTTTGAAAACAGCTTTGTTTGAGCAGCTTTTGTCTTTGTTCTTTCTTTCCTACTGTGGTATTTTATGCTCAGCCCTGCAGACAACCTGGTGCCATTAAGCTACAGCCATCCTATTGTTCTGTGGTGCTTCTCATYTGCATGGAAAATTATTCATGTTAATAACTCTTCATTGTTCCTGTCTTATCTTCCTAAGTCATGTTGGAGAKCTACACAATACAAACCCTACTGTCAAAGGCAGCTGTGTACTTTAAGGCATTATGTGATTTGCCTTTGGTGAATTCAAATTAATTCAAGCAGTTAGTGACTTGCCTAAAATCAACCAGATTTCTTAAGATTTTCATATTTTCCCCACAGGTCATGTTAKCCACCTTTTCGTCTGATATCAGTCTTTGACCCAAATACTTCTGCCTGTGTTACAGCTGAGCCTTGTCCAGTTTCAGAGAGAGGCAGCTTGTCATTCCACTTRGAGATGCAATGAGATCAGCTTGCAGTGCAAATGAAAAATATTTTTTGAGCAGAAATCTACTTAAAATCTTGTTTTACAGATATCATTTGATTCAGAAAACATTTTTTTTTGCCTATTCTTGCATTTACTCTTGCAGTCGTTTTCCTTTTCACATAAATGGACCATAGATGTTGAACATGGGAAGATAAGAGCCTTTTAAGTTCATTGACATTTTTCCCCATTTGTATATGCTCTGAGGAAAAATAACAGTTTTTAACAGTTAGGCTCATAAACCTTTTTTCCTAATCTTCAAAATGTGCTAACATGCTCATATTATAAGAAAAAAGTTTTCAATAGGTTTATACCCAAAGCATGGAGCTAACACTAATATAAGATGCAATGATGTCTTGTACGTAACTGCAGAAAACTGTAACATGTTTTTAGAGTACAAGGGATTGCTTTAAAAAACATCAAAGCATCTTTTCAGTTGCTGTTTAAAACCACTCTTGTTTCTCAGTTTTTAAGCACTATCACTCAGCACAGGTTTTGCTTCCTAATGTTGATTTGCTTTCAGCTGAGCTTTTGTTTCACAAAGTTTGTGAAACACACCTGCTTAAACACTTTAGCAATATGAAGCAAATCTGAAAATGGCTCAGTATCTATTATTTCATAACTGAAACCTAGTCAGGTTTCTTTTGTATTTTAGTATAATATTGTAAGCCACACAGGAAATCTACCTTCATTTCTATAGTGACTTATTCTAGAATATTTGGTCAGATATTATCAACTATATAATATATTAAAATTACTCAGTGTTGGCACCACTCCTAAATACAAGCCCATCTATATGCTTTATAGSTCTGTTTGGCTATTAAAAGGGATTAAAATGAGTTTCATTTTCTGCCAGATGACAAATAAAGTAACCATCAAAGCAGGTGAAATAATAATAAAAAGAAAAAAGACATTGTGAAATTTCCTGAAATGTCTTTTCTTTATTTACAAAAAGATGAAGGCAAGTGATTCTTTTATGACAAATGGTGTTYCTGTTCCTCTTCCTACTGAAATCAGTGACAAAACTTCACTGACTTCACAGGCAGCACAAGCCATTCCTGTTAAACAGTAAAAATACACACCCTGACTGTATCTGCATTGACTTAACTCCCCTCAGCTTCAGTGTAACTAGAGTTTGACTATTCTTGCATTCACTAAATGAGTTTGACTCTCTAATAAAAATACAATTGTTCACAATGAAGGGACAGAAGGATTTTTACTTACAGAATCATAGAATCATAGAATCAGTAAGGTTGAAAGGAACCTCTGGAGATCATCTAGTCCAACCCCTCTGCTCAAGCAGGGTCACCTAGAGCATGTTAGACAGGGTTGCATCCAGGCGGGCTTTGAATATCTCCAGGAGGAGACTCCACAACCTCTCTGGGCAACCTGTTCCAGTGCTCTGTCACTTAGAGTGAAGAAATTCCTTCTCATATTTAAGCGGAACTTCCTGTGGTTCAGTTTTTGCCCATTGCCTCTTGTTCTGCCACATGGGACAACTGAAAAGAGTTTGTCCCCATCCCCTTGACACCCTCCCTTCAGGTACTTACAGACATTGATAAGATCCCCTCTCAGTCTTCTCCAGGCTAAACAGGCCCAGCTTTTGCAGCTGTTCCTCACATCAGATGGCTCCAACCCCCTGATCAACTTCGTAGCCCAGAATCCCATTCAAAGATGTAAGATAATGAGACAAAACAAATATACTGTTAGGCAGGCTAGTCAACGAGTCATCTGCATTTCCAGGTGGAATTAGTGGAAATACACTGCTTTTTCACATGCAGTGGTCTATCAGACTGCACAATTTTCTCAGGTCAAGGGGAAGCTTAGATACCAAGAAGACTAAGAAGTTTTTTGGGCTCAAACTGCTTCACATCTACTTTCACACTCCATTTTTCTTCTCATTTCAGTTTCCCCCAGAATTTGGATGATGGTGATTTTCAGAAAGTTTTTGAGAGGATTCCCCACACCCACAGCCCAAAGGCTTATTAAAAAAAGCCTTAGGTTAAAGAAAGGTTCTTTTGAGAATTAGTAATTAGCTAGAAGATGAAAAACAAAGCTTGGCGTGAATGATCAGTTTGCACAATTGAAGGAAGCTGCAAGTGGAAGGTGGGGAAGGGAGACTGTGCTGGGCCCTGCACTGTCCAACATATGTGCTGTTCAACATATTCAAAAATGGGCTGGAAAAGATGGTGGACAGCCAAGGTGGGTGATGATACAAAGTTGTTTCCAAAAGTCAAAAGCGAAAGCTGACCGGGAGCAGAGGGATCTTGCATTATCAAGTGACTCAGCAGGAACGTGGCAGAAGAAAATCAATGTTGATAAATACAAAATAGATCATATGGGAAAAATACAACCCTAACAAATGCAGACAGTTCTAAGTGAGCAGCTGTCACTCAAGAAAAAGATCTTGTAATCACTGTGAATGTTAATATAAAAACATCAGCTTGATCCCTCAGACCAGAGACAAGGTGTGCCCCATGACTCAAAAAAAAAGAACTGCTGGTTACCAGAAACTGGAAGATACAAAAGGGGAATGCGCTGTCTGTACTCACTGTGTTTCTCATTCTTCTTCTAACCTTAGGTGTCCACTACTTGCCACTGTTGAGACAAGATGTGAAGCTATATGAATCTTTGGCATGACCTAATACAGCTGCTTTTATATCCTGACGTAAAATTAACTGTGCGAGAGAATAGATGTAATCTGAGGCCACAAAGGAAAGTGAAACTATTGAAAAGTGTATGACTGGAGAACCAATGTTGCAAATCATGCATCTAACCAAGTCCCAGACAAAGGAAGAAAGGATCAGAACAAAAAAAACCAACCAACCAAACAAAAAAAACCCCAAAAACAAACAAACAAACAAACAAACAAAAAAAAAAACAGAAGAGATCACAAGGAGATTATGAATTAATCCTCAAAGTAGTAGAAGCTTGCTGGCTGTTGCTGTTGCTTTAGCTTGGTGCYGGACCTTAACATAATTCACATCCTCAATGGCAGTGAATAGTTGCTGACAGTAGTTGCAATCATATTGGTCCAGGGTACTAGGAAGTTTTATCCCTAGTAGACATATATGAAGGGAGAAAACGCATCTTCTGTAACTTCCAGAAGAAAGGAAAGTAAAGAGCACTAAGTGTGCTGCTTAATGTGAGAACATCTTAGCAGTTTAAAATCACTAGAACACCAGAAAAGACATCTTTACTGGCCGTAAGCTTGCAGTGCTGTGCTTCCCACCCACGTCCCATTCTCAGGGCTGTGTCACAAACAGCTCACAGACAGCCTGCTGAAGTGTCCTGGGCATGCAGAACCTCAAACACCATGAAGGTGTACTAGCAGATCTTCTAGGCTATTGAGCAGCTTGGAGGCAACATTGAAGAGAGACAGTAGCTGTGACCAGAGAGAGAACCAGAACAGGCCAAAATAACCAAACAAAAGGGAAACTCCACAAGAAAAATTGAATAAATAACTCCTGATGTCAGCATTACTGTTATTTCAAGAAAGAGCCACAAGTACAAGCAAAATTGCAAGGTCCTTAAGATTAACTGAATGTTTTGGGGGAATGTAGTGAATATGTTGGAAATGTAAGTATTTCTATTTATGGATTTCATAAATGGTCTTTAAGGGTTGTTATCTTAAATTTTGGATGAGAAAACAAAACATGGGATGGAGAATTGTAGTTTTAACTGGTTTCATTTTTCCAAGCACAGGAAACCTTCAGCTGTAGTCCTTTAAGCAGAAGTTGTTGGAAACTGAATAAAATGTCTGCCCAGTGGCTTGCGTGGATGCAAACAGTGATTACTGAATACTACAGTCCAGAAACTACCTCTTAGCATTGACCACAGCTGTAGTTGATTCAAAGATGCCTACTGACTGGTCACAACTGAGGGGACCACTACTGCTCACCAAGCTTCAATGGGAATTTCAGAAACTGATCTCTTTCCACTTCAAGGAAACCGGACTATATAAGAGAAGTCTAATGTTTATTATTGTCAAATGACTTTCTGTGCAGAGGTGTTGTGAAGATTGTGTTCCCTAGGGTTATGCAGATATGTACTGGAAGCAAAATTTAGGTTATTATAAGAGCATTTTTCCATTTGAGAATGCTGATGTCTGCCCAGGGAAGCAAATACATACTTAGCCTATCAAGGGAATGCATTTGGATATTTTCATTCACACTTACTGATGGACTATTTTTAGTAACTAATAATAAATGTGCTTTGCAACATGCTTTTTGATGGCCTAGTTTCTTTTGAAAATAACACTGTAATAAAATGTTTGCTTTTAAGAATCCAAAATTTTATTGTATTTTCCCCAAATCCTGGATTAGTAGAAAATATCTTACTCTTTCTCACAGTAAAAAATAAATAGAGCTGCTGATAAGATCAGTTTCCTTCTTACACAAGCATTAGAGGTGAGGGAGTCAGGYTGACTGGTAAATACATGCAAAAAAATCAAAACAGTATAAATTGAGGGTTAGAATTAGCCACTGTAAAAGTTAAAGAAATTACCTGTTTTTAACCAACTAGTGAAATCAGAATTTTCAAGGCCTGTTTTTTTCTTCTACTTCTATTTTTCTCAGTATTTTAACCAAGCAGCCTACAACAAATACGGTATCTGCAATTCATTTGCAATCCTTCTTGAGTTTTAAGGTGGGCTGATTTTTTTTCAAGTCTTAAGTGCATATAAACAGAAGTAGCTGCTGGAATTCTAGAGACACGGGAGTGCAGTAATTAGGTACATAGTTGCCATGGCAGCTAACCTACATCTAAATTATCTCAGACTTTTCGGAAAGCTTGATAAGTCTCAGCCGTTCTCTGGTGTTCCTCCTGTCTGAACTGCCAGTTCCTTTTTTGGGGATCTGCTCTCCACAAAGCCTTCTTTTGTGCCACTTTGGCCTGCAGTGCAGGCTTAGCCCTTTCACCCTAGTACACACTGTATTCTGTTATTATTGCCCATTAATGGAAGAGGAGGTGATGGGAGTGCAAGGCAGGTGATGAAGATCTCCCACCTACCCWGGCTGTTGAGAGCAGCTTCATGACATGTTTTTTGCTGAAATAAGCTACATTGGTAACTCCCTTCAGTTTCATGATTTAAAGCAAACAGCAGTATCACTGATTTTGATGAAATTGCTGGAGATTCGCAGTGACGTAATGGAAGCCATGCTTGGCCTTAAGCGAGTGAATTTATAAAGCAATGAGTTCTGCTCTATGGATACATGATAATAAATAGGAGCCATCTCTTCTTTCCAGTACACAGGCTCTGAAATGCTGTAGTAATAAGCACAATTACCATGCAGAAATCTTCCAAGAAGGGCTTGTGAGTCCTCCAAGCTCTTTCCCATCCACTGGCCATCCTCTCAGCATAGTCAGAAAACAAACTCTGTGCTATTTATGAATTTTCATGTTATTTCTGGTTAAACAGCTCCTTTTCATCAAATAAACATATTTCAGAGGAAGACCATTCCATTGGCTATTTCTGACCAGCCATTCTTTTTATCTTCTTTCTTGCCATCTCTGAGAATTAAGTCATGATGCCGTTTCAGTGGAACTCAGCCCAGGACTTATCAGTTCTCAACAGATCCTGGATGGCTGACATGCCTTCTGCCTACGGTTGAATGTGAGCTCAGACCTCTAGTGTTTACAGAAAGTGAGATCAGAGATAAGAAGTAAAGAGTAATTACTTCTTTATTTTTAACATTGTTAGCTCAACCTGCTGTCAAAGCAATTTTGTCTAATATTTTAAAAGAAGGCTCAGTTTCAGTATCAGTGTGGTTCTGTTTCTTTTGTTATTTTTCAGGCAATTGGCTAGAAGATAAATGCAGTAACTGGAAACTTGGCCTCACTAGATATATTTGCATGTGAAGTCAGGGACTGGAATTACTTAATTTATCATTCTCACATCACAAAGCAGTACAAAAATCCCTGGATCTGTGGGATTACAGGTCATGCTATACTGAAAGCTATGAGATTCAGCAAGAGCTTTTTGCTCTTATTTGCTGAGTTCATTTTTTCAGTCCAGTCACCTCAAGATAGTTGCTTTATAAAATGGACTTTCAAAGTATTAATAACAGTGCAGATACCACATGCAAGGAATAAGATTCTCAGAAGTGACTATCACTGAATACCCTGTGTTGATTTAGGACCAGCCCCCCTAAATGTATTATGTAATAGTTTATTAAACAACAGCTGAAGAACTAAAACAGATGAGTTCTTGGAAGAACTGGCAAGAGAGACACATCTGGCAACAGTATCAGGATCTCCCCTCTAGAGCTGTGGTAGAGAAAAAGAGATACTATACATCATAGTAAATGTTTAAGTGGATTTTCTCCCACTGTTTTTTTAATCTTGGTGTATTATATTCTCCCAATATATTTTTTGCTATTTCATGGTAAAAAGCTGCCCACATGCAATAAAAGTTCTAACAAATGAAGCATTTCAGGCTGTAGTTGACGTCCTGAAGGGAGTCATGAAACTTGAAAATAAAACAGAGAAGATTGCCTGACACTTCCCATTCAAAAAAAAAAGTCAGATGACTAAGTTAGACACACTTATATTCCATGTGTATTGCCTAATATAACATAATGATTTCACGTATATTGCTTACTCACAGTACTTTTCAGGGCTCTTTAAAGGATAGAAATATGGTTATTTGCACTTTACAAATGGAGAAACTGAACTATAGAGAGCTTAAATGACCTGCCCACAGACTTCCAGCTGTGGCCTGGAAGGCCTTGTGATATTGATCACAAGGCCTTCCAGTTACTGTGGACCTATTAGCATAACACTGAAGATCACTGCAGTTACCAGGAATTTATTCAATCTATCATCTTATTTCATAAAAATAAACCATAGTGGCAGAGTCACTGGTAAGTGAGTGGAGCCTCCACTGATATGGTTTGAGGTGTAGCTCAGAAGGGCTCCGAAGGCCATCCAGACACAGCAAACGTGACCTGGCCTCAGCAGTCCATGCTGATCGATTTTCTCACAAAATCCCAGGGTAAGATTACTCAGCAACCCTCATGCTACACCTAGCTTCCTCATCAGTCACTTGACACACCACTGTCACAGGAGCTTGCTCTGAACTGCCTGCCTCCAAGGGAAGTAGGCTCTGGGAACTGACTCCCCAGCTTTCTCTGGGGCTTGTTCTCTGAACAAATTCACCKTTGGGTCAGACAAGGGCTGGGACTAGTTTAAGGGAGGGGACATGGATGTACTGTTGATGGTAGTTGCCTCCTTGGCAATAGCCAACCTGCAGTTGCAATTGGAGACTCTGAAATTGTTCCCTAATACTATGCTGGTACTGACAACTACTGCCTCCCTCATAAAGCACCTCCCRTCACTATCACTCATGTTTGTCGTTTCAGAGTCCATCCATCAAGCTGATACCCTGCTTTGCTGACTGTTTGCATCATCCTGTTCTCCATCGTTCACCTTTCCACTGCCTATCTTCTGCTGCAAACTCCTCTGATCAGCCCAGTCCTACTGAAATGTGCCCAACAAACTATAGGTAACATGGAACTCTTTTGAGCCACACAGCACATATGCATATCCGTGTAATTGTTTTACACACATATATATATATATATAGTGGTGCGGTTTGTTTTTTTCCCAGTGTGGTGTTTACATTTAAACAACTGCTCAGAATACAGATACGATTTTCTACAGAAAAATATTTCAAGTATTTCTGAAAATACTTATCCATGTTTCACATCAGTGTTTGTATAAATGCAGGGAGCACCTGAAGCTCGATATGCATCTCTCTCGTCTTTGTTTTGCATTTGTGCCATTAAGGACTTCACTTTCGGGGGGCAGCATTACTGGACTGGTTAATGGCAATGCTGTTACATAGTACTATCCTGTCTMTGTGTATTTAAACTACATGTACTCCGTAAGTACCTACATGACATTCCTTCTCTCCTACATTAATTCTTATGGGTAAAATTGCTTCTATATCAATCAAATCACCAATCATCATACCTGTCATAAACATATCCCTGTGAACAGTGGGGAAKGGCTGTACCATGTTGTGTGTAACTCAGCATTAGGGAGGAAGAGCACGGATTTAGACTGATCGAGCATGGCTTTGAACCCAGGCCTACCAAGACTTACGCAATGAACATCTTTGCTTCAAATTACTTGCTTTCTCCTCGCTTTTTATCTTAGTTAAGGCTTTATGCCCCTTACACACCTGCCAACTAGCTGTGCCTGCAGTACAGGGTCCCAGAGCAGAAGGCAGGCACATGCCGTGGTCTGTGACCGGGGAACACTTCCCTTTGCAAGGCCCTGCTCCCTGTGCCATCCTGCCTGGCCCARCCTCAAGCCCGCAGCCAAGTGCCGCCCCTATGCTGTGACTTCTGGGCTCTTACACACCGGGAGAGCAACAGGTTGGGAAGTGGGAGGCTCTGGAGGGAGCCCCAGTGCGCTAGGTCTGGCACCACCACCCAGGCAGCTCCTTGGGCCCGCGCCGGCCCAAGTGAAGTCAAGCTGAAGACGTAAACTCTGTCGGTGTGGACCAGCTTCGGGGCCGCGCACCGGGGCAGAGGAAGGCCGCGGGAGGGCCAGCCGGGCACGACGCGCCGGCCCCGACACCGCGGCCCTGCCCGCGCCGCGGCGCCGCACGACTTCCCCGCGCAGCCGCCTCTGCGTGACCGTGTCACGCCCCGGCGCGGCGCCGCGGAGCGCTTCGGCCCGGCCCGCATCCGCACGCACGGGGGCACAGGGGCGCCCACGGCCATCGCCAGCCCGGGCTGCGCCCTCCCGCTCGCCGCCGCCGCTTACTCATCCCCTGAGGAATGAGGCGCGGGCGCGGCGGGCGCTGCAGGTGGGGCAGGGCCGCGGCGCGGGGGCCGCTGGGACATGTAGTGGCGGCGCGCGGGCGGCGGCGCCGGCGCGCGGCGGCGCGGACTACAAGCCCCAGGGCGCGCTGCGCCTGGCGCGCCGGGGCTTTGATCGCACGTGGGGGCGGCGGCCGCGGCAGGGAGGGACCGAGGGAGGCAGGTCCTGGCGGCGCAGCCCCGCGGCAGCTCGCTCGTCCCGGGGGCGGCCGAGCGGAAACCCGCCTCTGATCGCCCGGCAGCCGGGAGAAACCCCAGCCCGTGCGGGGGGAGATGCGCGTAACCCTTCCAAATAGCAGCCGCCGCCGCCGCAGCAGCACCAGGCATCCTAATTAACAATAAGCTCATACCCAGTCACCCCCGGCAAGCACTTTCCCATGCACGCTGACCTGGCGCTGGCAGCTAATTAGGCTGCAGCCGACAGTTTCTCCTGCGGTGCTAGAGTGCAGGTCGCTTAAGCCATGGGGAATGGGATGAACAAGGTAACGCTGCTTGTCGTTGTTTCTGTGTGTGCGTGCATGTGCGCGGGCAAGGCTGAGCGGTTGCAGCTCTCCGAGGATCGCGGTCCTTTCCCGCTGGATGCCGCGTCTCCCCCTCCTTTGTTTCGTGCTAATCAGCCTTCTSCGTCGGTGCAGAAGACGGCAGATGCTGAAGCTGTTCCTAGGCATCTGGTTAAAAAACACACACAGAAGAGTTTCCCCCCCCCCCTTTAACTTTGAGATATTTTTTTCCTCCCGGAGGCGAGGGGGAAGGGAAGGCGACCAGGGCTGCACGCCTCCCTGGGGGCGCGCTG
>NW_028186868.1:3657918-3720973 GCF_003343005.1 Rhea americana
TGGCGACGGCGCCGCCGTCCTGCCCTCCTCCGTGCCCCCCTTTTCCCAAACACCCGCCGGGTTTTGGGGTTCTCGGGCGGCGCTCTCCGGGGGCTGTGGCCCCGGGCGGCGGCGCAGGGCCGCCTGCCTGCCTGCCCGCCCCGGGTGGCCGGGAGTGCGGCGGGGAGCGGGCGCCCGGCGGCCCGAGCCCCCGGCTGGGCCGGAGCGCGGAGCTGCACGCCCGAGGGAGGAGGCAGCGAGGGCGCGATGACGCCTTCGGCCTGGCAGTCGCTCGCCTCCCCGTGCCCGTGCTGGGGTTACAGGCAGCAGCCTGCGCCCCCTCTGCAGCCGGCCCCTGCTGCCTGGTGAATGGCAGTAAGGGCTCTGAAGGTGCAAAGCCCCAGGCAGCACCAGCCCTGGCCGGCGTCAGTGTCGGGCACACGCCTCTCTTGCTCCGAGGGGGCAGCTTGGAAAGTGCTTGGCCCAGCGGAGGTAGCAGTGAGGAAGGAAGGTGGATCCGCTCTGTGAAGGGTGTTGGCCTTTTGGCAAAAGAGGCTTATTGTAAGGACTGACTCCCTTGGTATGTTGTGGTGGTTATTAAGGGACAGCTATGATTTCTCTCAGCATCTCCACTTGTGTTTTAAACCCAGGTTTGAAAGCATGGTGATAGCTAGCCTTTTATATAACTTAAAATGGAGAACAGAAGTTGAGTCATCTCTTCTGTCTAACATCTCACTTTGAGTACTTTGGGGACAGCTTTACCATGAGTGTGGCATCCTACAAGGAACAGAAGAACTAGAGCTAGGTGCTCACAAGTGCTGTATGTGTAGCATCCTTGTTCCCTGGAAGTCAGTTTGCTGAACATCCAGAGTACTTAGTGAGCTATCCAAGAAGTGAGGTGTATCTATCTGTCCAGTGGATAGATAAATTGAAATAGAAACTTTAGGTGAAGGAAAGATCTAGTTGGTTAATCTGAGTTAGTGGATAGGAGTAGAACTTCCCTTGGTCCTTCTTTCCATTTTCTCTCTGAAAGGCTGAGGTCGATGTCATGATATGTAGTCACTGCCTGGAGGTATTTCTTCCAGGAGTGGCTGTTAAGGAAGAAACAGAACTGCAGAGACTTCTTTCAGATGTTTGTGTTTTTTGTTTGTCTTTTGGAAAGTTAAAAATCATCTCATCACTCTAGATGCTTTGACGGGTGTGCTAAAGTTGCAATTCAGAATTTTCCGTTTTTTGAAACTTAGCACTCTTTCTCTGCAGCGCATCTTGCTGTAGTACCATGTGAGCAGGAATTGATGATCAGTGACTTGTAAGTTTGTTCAATTTAATTATGTTATGTTGTACCTTGACATCTGTCAGCTGGAGCTTTCAGGACAAGCATAGTACTACCTTGATTTTTTTTTCTCCTGCCTTCTTATTACTTTCACCAAGGTGCTGAAATGTTCTGCAGTTCTGGAAGAGTTGGCTCCTCTAATGAGGCTACAATGATGTTGGGTACTGGCCATCAGGATTTATTTCTGTAGGTGTCCTGAGTGTAGGTCTTGTACTTGCTCCCTTCAGAACATGCCCCTGGATCATCCGTTCCTTTTGATGTTGTGAGTCAGCAATAACTGGAGGGGCAGAGAGAGACGTGGAAGCATGAGCATTGCTGTTTAGAGATATTTCCTTGACTCAGTGTAGTCTTATCAATACAAATTACCTTAGTTACCAAATGCAGTGCTTCTTGTTGTAGCGCTATATGCAGATTATAGAAGAAAATAAACAGCTTAACCAATGGTAGATTATTTTGTTTAAGAGAATCTCTGTACTGAAGCCGGGGAAGAGGATTAGTTGTGACCTGTAATGGGTATGGTAAGGAAAAGCTCCAGAGACTGCTGCAGCTGCTGTTGCTGCTCTTGGATGCTGAGCCTTTCTCAGAGGCATGTTTCCCTCCTATTTTTCTGTAATGTGAGACTGATGTATTTCATAGCAAATAGTAAATGCACCTGACCTTATGTGGCCGTTAGTGCTGATAGGAGGGCTAGAGGCCTGGCATACTCTGTGAGGGGGATTTTCTTTTGTTGTTAATTTTCTTATTTGTAAAATAAGCTGTACTTTTTTTTTTTGAGCTTTTTGTTTGTTTGTTTTTCTGAAGCTCATCCAGGCCTCCTGATTTTTTTCCAGATTAAACTGAAGTTCATAATACTGTTCTCGTTCTACTCAGAAAATGTGAATTGGCTAGTGAACATGCTTTGACCTCAAACTTACTACTCAACTACAATTAATGTTCAATGCCCTATTTTTTTTTTTTTTTTAAAAACCTTAAAGTACAGAATGAATAATAGAATCTGACTGTTGGGAAATTGTTCTGGTGGCCTGATTTGTCTTCACATTTAATGTCTAACCTTAACTTGTGTTCAAAGTTCAAGTTGAAGTCTGGTTAAAAATTACAAAGGCATTTTCATGGAGCTGCGGACTGGCAGCTGGGATGATACTAGAGATTGTAGTACTTACCCTGTTCACAGATAATCAAATCTGCTTAGTGAAGAGTTTTTTCTGGGATCCTTGCTTGTCCTGATACAGTTAAATGCCTGTTATTCATACAGACCATTTTTTGAAGGAGTGAGTTGAGTGTTATCTCTACAAAAACAGCGGATAAGCTGTTTTTGTTGTAGAGGCTGATTCATAAAAAATGTAAATCAGTGTGGAGAGCTATAGCTGATGCAAATAGTTTTATGGAAGTCAGTGAAGCTGTGCCAATTTATGCCAGCAGCGAATCCATCTCACTGATCTATGTGATTCTACTGTGCTGCCTGATAAGGTGGGCTGACCGGATCCTGAGTGTGTTCTGCAATTTCTTGCCATCTCCACAGAAAACCCAATCAACTACAATGACCTTGTCCTGAGGAAGTCATGAGTCCAGAGCACCAATTGATACTACGGCAGCTAGATGTAACGTTGGGGTAGGAGTTTGCTGCTTTATACTAAGTGTGTGTCTATATAAGAAATAGTGACAAAGTAGCCATTAACCATTTTTGAGAAGCGTATCTTCCAAGAGGACTAACAGGAAGTATTAGCTGTCCATTGCAGGGCTTTACCTTTGTGCGAGGTATCCATTAGCTGTTCTCACGAAAGAGATGAGAACCAAGACAGGCGTTGCTGTCCTTGTTGCTTGATTGTGCAGTCTCATACATCTGTTATTCAGTCCGTGGTCATTTTCTCAATGTTTCGGATGATATAAAGAGGCTACTGTTTTTATTCATAAAGCAGTGGTTGAAAAGTTCACAAAAACAACCACCTTATTTTTTCTCTTCTGCCTCCCAGCCCTTCCCTCTCACACGCCCCTAGAAGCCATCAGACTTCATTTTTTGTAGGTTTGAGTTGCAGTTAGCGATGGCAGTGTGAGATGACACAGCTGAAAGTTCCCAGCCACAGTCTAGATCCGAAGTATTAGTCAGCACTGTATGAAAATTCACTTCTTTCCAGGTAGCTTTCACCCGTAGTAATGTTTCTTGCTTCTAGAATGAGTAGGGCAACARGGGTAGCATCTGTCCGTGGTTGCACAGTGTCCTGATTTTCTATCTAGCATACAATGTTGCTTCATTATGTACAAACTTCTGGATTTTTCCTCCTCCAACAACAGTGAAAAAAGTCTCTCTTTTAAGCCCCTTCGTCCCCTAGTGTTTCTTGGTATCTCTTTAAATTTAAGATGTCTAACCTTAATGACTTTGACTGGAATTTAAGCTTTCATCCTCTCTTGAGAGCACATACTTGATGTGGAAATAATGTCTTGGAGTCTGAAATGCTGTAGCCCACAGTAGGCTGTTTTGATTTGAGATTCATGCTACGGATAGGAAATACCAGACTGCTATTTAAAAATATCAAAAAGGCTTCCCCCCCATTTTTTTAAGCTTAAGTTGAGGGAACTGCCTGGAGTGAGCTTGTGAGCTTGTTGGTGAAATTGTTTGCCAGTTAGACTTATTTTTGCTTTAGAGCATGTTTTATGCACAGATTTTGGCTCTTAGTGATGGCTCTCAGGTACTCTGCTCTTTAGAGCAGCTTCTGGCTACTGATTCCTCACCTGACCTGGTGGCCTTTGAGAGTCTAGCAGAGTCAGAGCTGCAAGTATGCTTAAAATAATAAATCAGTCCATAGAACTATGACTCTTGTCCATGTGGAAAGGGACAACAGAAGGTTGCTAGAATGCCTTTCCCTGCTTGATACCCCATCACTGGAAATTATCCTGTTCTTTTTTTTTTTTCCTTCCTTCCTTCTACTTTTATAGGAAAGTTGAATTTTTACAAATGGAAAATGAAGACGAAATGGAAAATGGGGAAAATTGTATGGGCTTGTCTGTGCAAAACTTACAGGTTCCTGTTTGTACAGAATTAAAGAAATTTTTTTTTATATATAGTTTGTATTGTCTTCTAGCTCTTAGTTATGAGTTTTCTGGATTTCCTTCTAAGACTGAGATGGCAAAACCAAGAAAACTATGCATGAATACCATTTGGCTTTGTAAATGATATAGGGTATAGAGGGGGCCACAGAGAAGTCATCTTTTAACAATCTTTGCAGAATTGAGCCTCATGGTCAGAGCTGATGTGACATGGCACRTGGTCATAGATCATTCAACAAAGCTGAATGAAGAAGGTCTGCACAAGCCAAAGCTGCTGGCAGTGAGTGAATTGCTGGAGCTTCTTTTTTCTATAGGGCTACCTAAGGTAATAGTAAATGCTGTGTTATTGGCAGGTGCAACTCAGAGCGTTAAGGCAGATCTGAAGCTATTTTTCAGGCCCTTCTGTTGGTTTGCTGACCCTAGTGTGGTAAGCTGGGTTGCCTTTCAAGAGGCAGGTTGCTGCAAGGCAGAGGCTTGACTCATAATCCTTGATGAAAAGTCCTTCGTGACTTTTGAAACTTCTAGGCTGCTGGACTGAGCAAAATGGGTGGAGTTTTCCCTTCAAATAGCTGTGCTTGAGAGATTGCTGCTGCTCTTGTGATGACATTTGGGTGTTGCTAAGGCTTTAGGAAGTTAGTGCTGACATATCTGTATTGGTGGTATGCTCTGCATGCGCTGAAGAAAAATGAATCATATGATCTCTCTGCCACAATTTTAGTCTCTTCATAGGATGTGGGTGTGGGTCAGGGATTTCCAGGTGGCAGAGAGCACAGTTTTTGGCCAGAAAGTGTGTGCTTTTTTCTTTTCTTTTCTTTTTCTTTTTTCCTCCTTTTTGAGTGCGTCCCTGCTGCTGTTTCCTTCTTAGGAGGGATTTGAGAGGGTGGGAGGGTAGCAGTGTTTACTGCCTCTATGCGCACGCACGTGTCCTCAGGCTGCCCAGAGCTGGTTCTCAGGCTGACCTTGAAACTCCGATTAAAGAAAGTCGTGTAACTGAGAACAGTACAGGGTTCTAAGAGTGTTGATGTGAGTGGGTAGATCTGGGAGAGGAAAATGCAACTCGCAGACTTTCATCAGTTCTCATTCTATGTGAATACACAAGTAGCTGTTTGCAGTGATTTCCTCTATGTAAGAGTGTGACAGTGCTGTGGCCTTGACTTGCATGGCTTTGCAATTTACTGGATTTTGTATTTTGCAATGCTTTGTCCAGCTTGCTTAGCAAMTTTAGGCAAATCACTTACTTTTTCTGTGTGAAGTTTCATTACTAGTTAAATAAGGGTAATTCTTATCGTACAGCAGGGGATGGGGGAGGGACAAGTTGTGCAGCCCACTTCGTATTTGTAAAACATTTTTGATACCCTTGGAGAGATATCATTATGTGGGAGTCTGTTGAGAGCCAATTAATCGTAGCGAAGGCTTTCAGAGTGCAACATGCTTAGAGTAATGGAGTTTGAGAAGGCCGCAAAGATGCACAAAATGTTGTCAGCACTTTTTAGATTGCATTTGACAATAGTCTGCTGTTAAAGTAGTATGTTCCATCCTGTATGCAAATTGAACTTTGTCAAATTGTGTTACCACAAGATATCTATATTTGATACTATATTTCTTTCTCACAGATTCTGCCTGGCTTGTTCATTGGCAACTTTAAAGGTAAGATTAGTTTTATCATTATCTCTAGGATTACTTAGCAGGGGTCTTAAGGTGTTGTTTCACAGGCCTACAGAATTCTTTAACATCTGCGCAGCTTTAACCCCATCTTGTTTCGTTTCTGAATTCACCTGGTACCACCTAAAGAAGAACTTGTTTGCTTTCTCATCCATGGGCTGTGCTGTGCTGCAAGTACTTTAAGAAAAGAAAAATGAACACCATCTCTGTAGAGCGTGCTTCAGCTAGAATTCCTAAACACTGGCCTCTCTTAAATCAGTGCTGTGCTTAGCAGATGAGCATGTGAGCCAGACAGATTCCTCATAAGGCTTATTTCAAGCCCTCCTTATAAGTAAAGGCTTAGTGTGCCTCCTGCTCATTGCTTTCATTATTATGGTTATTTATAACAACTGCTAAGGAGTTCTGTTATCCCTACTTGTGAGACTGATAGATCTGCAGATTGCTTTCTGACCACTGATATGCCATGCTGCAGATGTGAGACTCTCATCTCTCCATTTTTTTCCCTTTTGTGTGACATCTACTTTTTTATTTAGAGAATGACAGAACCATATTTAGAAAAAAAAGAAAWTTTTTTATAGACAGCCAAATAAATGACCTGTTTTCAAAACACTGTTAGCAGCAGCTCCCACTATGCCTACTCATAAGGAAATGGATTGTGCCTTTATAGTAATTTCGATATGTATAGACTCAGTATTTACTGTGCTTGGGTGCGATAGTGAGGCAGGACTTATAGGTACTACTGCAGTATCGTGCCATTCCATGGTCCGTTATGACTGGACAAGGTCAGTCAGTGCAGATTCTTGGACCAAGCCTATTTTTCGTTTTGATTTATTTAATCAAGTAAAATGGGAGAGGGGAAGGATGAGAGGGTGTTTGATGGTAGATGCCTTCAGGTTTCAGACTGCCTGGTGGAGTTGGCAGAACAGACCTGAGGAGCATGGCTCTGAATCTGTCCCTCTTGCTGTGGCAGCCCTGCCAGTCAGCCTTTGATAGTCTGCCCAAGGGAGTGTAACTCAGCCAGAGCATCTGTTTCTTAGTGCGGTTCTGTTTTCAGCTGATGAACAATTTGACCAGCTGGGGGGAGTTGGCCAAGGTTGCAGAGTGAGTCAGCATCTCTGCCAACCCCAGTGCCTGCGACCCTCTCRCTTGGCTGCTCTGGCCATTCAGCTGTGTGCATTGCAAATGGTCCATAAATGGTGTGTCAGGCCACTTCTACGCACAAAGTGATGGTGTGTTCGTGAAGGTGGGGTTAGCAGGCAGTATTTTTGGAAGTCTCACTGAAAGTAAGTAGAGACTGAACTACTTCAGCTACCTCCTTAAAAGAGAGGACGTGTTAGTTTTGATCTAAATGTCTGTTATGGCATCTGTTCTTACATTAATAAAAAAAAGTGTTCATTTATTTATTCTTAGACCTTTGCTTGCATTGTGTTTAATCATTATGTTCTATCATTGTAACTATCCGTCTTTATATATCCAATTACCAACTGTATCTGAGAAGGAAGAGAGAAGATTGCTGTTGCAGCAATTCACTAATATAAAAGCATTTTCTTTAAAATAATTTTGACTTTTTCTGCCCCCACCTCCCTAAGAACAATTGCAGTGAGCTGTCTKTGCAGTGAAGTCATCCCATGCTGGAGCAGACTGATGGTTTACCACTAATATCTTTTTCTGGAGGAATTTGATTACCATGTTCTTGGAGCATGTTCTGATTTGTGACACTCTTTCAAAAAGTGACTAATTAATTTTGAGTGTCCCATAAGGGGAATCATTGCTAAGAAATACACAGTATCATTTGCAATTGGGCTTGGAGTATCCCAATTTGGGTAGCTGAAATGTCTACCTACTTTTTAAGTTATGGGTTTAGAGAATGAATTTCTGTAATGCACCCTTGTTGAGCAGTCTGGCTATTTCTTCTTGTGACTGATAGCTATAACTGAATAGAGTTGCATCTGGTCTGTAAGAAGAATAACAGTGAATCCCTGACATTATACATCTCACCCAGAGACATACTGAGGCATCCATTCACCCTCTGCATGTCTGTGCAGCTGCCAGAGAGGAGAGCTGCCTCCAGAAGGGAATCTCTCTGCAGTGCTCTGATCTGCCCTCTGGAGGACRGTCTGTCCTCCTTTCTCCGTTGACTATATAGTGAGTCCAGGCAGGCAGTTTCTTCACAGCTGGGTTATTGAAATATCATGCTTTGCATACTGATCTCTCTCCATTTTATGGGAAACCTCTGGGGAAAAAGGCATGGTTGTTTCAGATTGGTGCCCTCTTCCTTCTAAATGAAAGTAGGATGTTAAAAGATGTTAAATACTATAATCCTAGAGGGGCAGTGCCTCGAGGAGACATTCCACAGCTGATTGTGACATTATTATCCAATATTCAGTCATGTTTTTATTCTACTTATAGGACTTCTGAGTGTCTATTTAGGCCTAATTAACACAYAGGCAATCTGTGGGAGAGGACATGCAAACCTCTCCTCATTTAATTCATGGGTAAATTGAGGTACGAAAACCGTTGCAGAACAAATCTGTGGCCGAGATAAGAGTTGGTTTGTAGGCTGCTGCACAAGCCTTAGGCACATAAAAAGTGCRAGGTTTTCATAAACACCTTAGGGTTTTTAGGATTGAAAATTACATGTAATTGTGATTATGGACATACTTAAGTATGTCTTTACAAAACTTTACTGAGAAAGGACAGATCTAGGCTTATGCTTAAGTGTTTATTGTAAGATTTGTAAGTATGATGCTATCCATCAGTGGCACATTAAAATTGTGCTATGTTCCTGAGGTGAGTCTGATATTACACAGCTAGAGGGCAGAAA
Source organism: Rhea americana (assembly GCF_003343005.1). Taxonomy (NCBI): domain Eukaryota; kingdom Metazoa; phylum Chordata; class Aves; order Rheiformes; family Rheidae; genus Rhea; species Rhea americana. The sequence continues at coordinate 3,666,759 of NW_028186868.1, forward strand.
AATTCAAGAAGAACCACTGCTGCCCATACAAAATACCAAGAATGTGTTTAGTTTGAGAACCCAAGAGGAAATGGATCTCTTGGGCTTCTGCAGCAAAAGTTCCTGAGGAGCTATTTCTCAGGAATAGGGGTGGGGGAAGGCAGGAGCAGCACTAGCGGAGAAAAGTGAGGGGAGACAAAGAGAGAATACTACCCAGACTCTTTTTCCCTGTTCCAGTTCAGGGTGATTTGGGTTTCTTGCAGTTGTTTGTTTCAGATGAAATTCAATCCTGCAGCCCCCTCAGAAGACWTTTTTTTTGTGGGATTGCATGCCTGTAGGCATCTCTTCTGCACTGAGAACCTGATGTCCCTTGAAAGGCATCTGTGCTCATGAGAAAAATTGATTTATTCCCTAATAGACTGACATGGCAGGGCACCATCTTTTTCTTTTTTTTTTCTTTTTTTTCCCCCAAAGATAAAGTTTCATAGCAGTCAGTGCTAGAGACCCAAAGAAGTTTCTACCTTGCTTATTGAAGAGCTTGTGTCCCTTCTTGCTTGTAGTTGTATTTGGAAGATTCAGTTTTTTCCAATGGAATATTTGGGGGCTTTTTGATTTGAAGGGGAAAGCCACAATGTGAGGTTTAATTCCCCCAAAGAGTCCAGTGGTATTGTGGATGAGCTGGAGAGACTTGGGAAAGTTTCTACTCTTCCTGTTACTGAGTATAAAAAGATAGTTTCCACCAAATGATTCTGCTGTGTCCTAGATTCATTTAATTTCTGTTATCAGCTTCTTTGTTCTTTTAGGAAAAGTTCCCTTTTCTAAGGTTTTGTTTCAGGTATTGAAAACGAGAGGGTGAAAAGATCACTCCCCTTTTCAGGTTCATCTTTTAAAGACTGACATCTTTTAGGTACTCGTATTAAAAAGAGCACCGGACCCTTCTGCCCAGCTTTCTCCCTGAAAAGACCCTTCTGAGAGGCTGGGACAAAATATTTATGAGAATGTAATGTGAAGTGGGGCAGGAGAGAGAGTTTTTATTCAGGTGCATATGTGGAACCACTCAACTCTGAATGAACACAGCTTTCCAGCTGGGAAGCTTGGTAATAGCTTGGTAGTAGCTCCTAGTGCTTTGCACCGCTGAAGATGAGGTTCTCCTTTAAATGTCTATCTCTCGCTGTCTCCAGAGCAGAAAACAAAGTATAGAAGAAAAGACATTCTATTTAAAAATGTAGTGATGATGAAACTGTCTGTAATCTCTATGTATCTGCAAGTTGAAACTTAATCCTGTTTTACTTCCTAGGCCAACTTGTTTTGTCCAAGCAATTTTTACTTTTTTTACATGTATAACCTAAAATTTAATACCAAAAATGTAATACTTATTAGCTTACTGTGTTATAAGAGTGYGTCTGCTTTTTGCACTAACAACAAAGTCAAAGTTGTGTCTTTGAAGGAGAAAGAAGCAAGGATGACTTTAGTTTGAGATAGCTAGCTCATGGGAGAAAAGGTGACAAAAATGAACAAACTGGTTTCATTTATATTTTGTGGAGATTCTTTCATCTTCTRAGTTCACAGATGAGTTGCAGTTAAATGTTGCAGATAGAGACCCATATCACTCTAATGTTTTTTTCCTTTCCTTGCAGAATGGTTTGTTATTTTGCTGTTTTCAGCAGAGCTATCTACTGATACCAAAAGCCAGACCACAGCCTTCCTATTTCGAGAAGGGAGAAATCTTTATTTATCACCATGTGTCTCTATGGAATTGGAAAAGATAATAAAGGATGACTATATGTAAATATGAGACTTTGTCACTATAGTATTAAGGTCCTGCAGTTATTAACGTGTCTTATCAGGGGAACAGTACCATTGGAGAGGTATTGTCTCCCTTTGGCGTGTAGGAGACTGAAGTACAATATATTAAGTGATTTGCTTCCTCAGTCACACAGGAAGACTTCAGAGCTACTGGGAAATGAGTTCAGATTCCACCAGTCCCATTTCAATGACTCTGCTCTTATGATTAAGTGTCTGTAGCTCTCAGCATATGAGTAGAGATTACAGCTAGCAGTAATAAGATGAAATTAAGTGAAAGAGAAAAAGCTAAATATGAGCATGTGAAGGAAGTAGGAAGACTTCCCATGTGTGAATTGCATCCTTTTGTTCTGGGAGAGTTTCCTGAAGGCTATACTAAAAAGTTCCCATCAGCTGGGAAGTTTTTCACCACATGAAACAAAATATTAGGTAACCTACTGTGAAGAATAATCCCACGTGCAAGGACCCTTATGGATGCACTAGATGGACTCTTAAGTGTCTTTAAATTCTGAGATAGGATGTTTCACGCTGTGATTTTGAAATGTACTGCATGTGGCTGTACAGCACTATGCTACAGTAAAGAATTCAGAATTACCATGTTAACTGTGACTCTTCTGGCTTTTGGTGGTCCTCTGCAAAGCACCTTAAATTTCTTAAAGTTATAGTACAAGACCATGAATGATAAGAAGTTTCATTTGYGCTGCTATTTAAATCAGCTTTGTCTGTGCTATCTGCAGTGATTTATGATGGGGACTGGGAGGAACATGGGGAATTTCCCCCTTCTTAAACTATTTAAGGTGTTATCCGGATAATTCAGTCACTGGCTGGAAAGCTCTCTCCTGTATATTCTGTGATTTGAGTGATTGTTTCCTAAATATATTAGGACCTGCTGGTTATCCTGGGATGTAGCCCTAGGATAGCCATTTCCTGCCGGTTTCTGAAATCTCACTGTCTTATTGTACAGTTTTGATTTGTTGAAATTAATGTAGCCTGAGTGTCTTTAATTAACTGAAAAATTAAAATCTTTCAGTCCATTTGAGTTGTGCTGGGTCCATTAGGCCCACCAGTCTGGATCAAAGCAGTAAACTTCTAATTTGAGTTGTATCACCTTTTAAGGCTGTTTGCCTTGTGTGGCAAGCTGCTTTCTTACCATTTGGTCCATACGTATAGTTAGAGGTCGGAGTCTGGTTGTGCTAGATATGCATTAACACCATGAATTCTTCTGAGATCTGCCCCTAGCCCTTGGAGAACAAGAAGCACTGATAGCATATTTAGGATGTTTTCTAGGGTTTCTAAATCCTTGCCTGCTTAGCAGCTCTCTGAGAAATCAAGATTGTCCTCTACACCATTAATTAAAAAATTAATACAGCAAATGTCAGCATTTCTTCTTTGAAATGCTTGCTCTGAAAATCTTAGGAATTTGGAATTGTTCTGTGAAGCTAGAATTTAATTGTTTCAGATGGAATTTGTGTTATTTTTGACCTGAACAGAGGCACCTATGCCCTAGTCATGCAAGCCTGACTGCATGTGAAGTCCATGCAGTTTTGACTCTTCACTTCATTTTATTAGCCTTAGAGAAGCCTTTTAATTTGATTAGGTTTATGTTTTATTGCTTAATATTGTGCTCATGTTGATTTCATCAATGGGACAATATAATTAAATATCCAGTTTCTCTTTTTGAGGTAAAAAGGGCTTTGAAACTTTATAGTGCAGTGGAATAAGATGAGGCAAGAGATACTGATTGAACTCTTGCACATACATAAAGAATGTACAGGTGATGCTATTGTTATTTTTGTACCTAGAGAGAGCCGGTTTGAAACCTTTGTGGTCAGTACTCTTTTTTTTGTGTGTGTGTGTGTGTGTGTGTGTGCAACCAGGCTAAAGTGAACAGATCATATGGGCTGATTTGGAAGGCAGGTGTTCACATCACAAAACCACTGCTGTAATTGCCATGATATGTTGTGCCATTCTCAAGTGAAAAGGTCAAAAGTAAATGGACACAAACTAGCTTTTATCTGTATTAGTGGTTCTTAGAGGTCATTTTCAGGTAATGGCCAATGCTAATGGCTAAGCATAGGGAAAGCTGCTCAATGATTACAGATAAACTATTTTACCTTCTTTTTTTTATAGAAACAGAACTATATTTTCACAATATCTAGTATAAAATTTTAAAGTCACCTCAGTTTGCTTCCCGGTTTTAAATGTTTGAAACGCCTTGGTTAAAGGTTTAGGAGCCACCTTTTTACAACTGCACTTCCTTTTTGGAACATTTTTTTTTATATATATATATATACATTTGATATCTTTGTCCTCTCAGTCTCTCTCTTCAAACTATGCTGTGTGATGGCAAAGTGCACCTCTTTGCCTGCTAGTTCACAAGAAATAAGTATCCAGTTCTGGTGCTGATTGACCYATTTAGTTTTTAATTGAAGTGATATGGTTGGCTTCACCCCTTAGACTTGGATATCACAAGGTCAGTCTGCCATGTAAGAATGTATCTCCTGAAAAGGGATTTGTGGGCACAGAGCGGGTAAGCCGTTTCTGGTACAGCTCTGACTACTTGTTCAGATGGCCATCACCTGCACACAAATACACACAGACTTRCATTTCAGATGCAAAATACATGAAACTTGACTTAAGAAAACATTCCTTAGTCACTTAAGCTGTTTCTTTATATAGTAGATCATTTGTTTTGGAGTTAGAAATGTTTCTTTCCCCTCCCCCCTATGATCATGGTGTTCTAGAACAGCTGCATTTGGGGTTTTGCTTTGCTTTATGAAGAAATATACCAGTGACAATGATTTTCAACATACACAAGGGAATGGGGAGTGGGCTATTTCAAGAGATTACAAAAAAATTCTCTTCCTTTTTTTCCTTTATCACAGATGCCCGAGATGTAGAGCAATTGAGTAAGAATAACATTACGCACATTCTTTCAATCCATGACAGTGCCCGCCCTATGCTTGAGGTAAGAAGGATGGGTTTGACTCCATGGCAAACTCTTACTTTGCAGTTGAGTGTTCCAGTCACCCTGGTGTTAATTTCATATTCTGTACAATTAGTGTTTTGAAACTGATTATCTTTTGGAAATATTTAACAGTGGTAGTTTTGGAATTCAGGCACAGATTTCATTATTGCTGCTGTTACAACAACAGAGAAACCTAGCTGACAAAGGARGAGACAATTGCAGTGTCAATCAATRTARCACAATAATGAGATTGTGTTATTAATTTAATAGTAAAGGTAAGTTTCTTTCTATATGAAATTCAAGCATCATATAAATAATATTCCTTCTCCCTCTTCCCACTACAACCCTTCTTCATACTAGACTCCTTTCTTGAATCTCTACAGTATGTTGTTGTACAAAATGTCTGCAGTTCCTTTCTATGTAAAATAGGATTACCGAGGATTGGGGTGAGGGAGAAACCAGTGCTCCCTGATGTACTACATCTAGTAGAGCACAGCTTCTTCAGATCTCAAGCACTTGAATATGAAGTATTACTCTGCATTTCAGAGAAGGGAAACTGACCTGAAAAGATGAAATGACTTGACTTGCTGTGTCATTTTGAGCAGTGACAAAGCTGAGACCAGGCTGAAGGTCTTCTGTGTTTCACTGTTGTGCTTTCTTCTTTATGTCAGTTTGCCTTTGGAGGAGGGGAGTGTGGCTGGGCTATGCTGTACCTTAAAAATCTTGTTCKTTTGATATATATATTGGGAACTACTTGTCCCCCTGAAAATTTATTTCTTCCTTCCTTGTATTCTACTTTTATCCACCAATTTGCCGTATTTGGTGAAGACGATTGCTAGTGCTGCTCCTTAGAACCTGCTGGGAATGTTTACTTTTCACTCTCTTCATATGCAAAGTCTGCAGTGGATTCAGTCCTTAAAACTGCAAAATTTCCTCTTGCCTCTAAGCAGATCAGTAGGTGGGTTGAACAAAAGGTTTCCCTAACTTGTCTCAGTCAAAACCAAAAATCAAATCAACAGTGAATTCAGGGTTGACTTTGAACTTAGAACTGTGAAGCAGAGCTTAGACTATTGATTTTATTCTAGTGTCCGCTTGTGTCTGATGTCTGTTAATTCTGAAACATACTGAATTTAAAGTCTACTCTTAGTTGAAGTAGTATACAGTTGCATTGACTAAGGGAAATGTAATTTGGGTGTCTTCTGCATATGTTTTCTCTGGAGTATTGTTCTTTAAAATAGATACTTGCTTTATTTTATTATTATGATTAGAAAGGAAGGAAGASTAGTTATGGCCTAGTTCAGCTGCAGCTTCAGATCAGAGTTTCTTTTGGTAGTGGTGGTAGTTTTGGCAGCCCACACACCACCCCCTCACTTGTGGCGGTGCATCTGTTTGTGGGGTTGCATGGTGGACAGAGTTGGTCTGGGTTAAATATAACTAAGTCACTATTTCTTCCTCTAGCCACCCCCTGCAAAAAGCATAAAAGATTATATTTGCTTAGATCAGTTTCCCAGTCTGGTTTATGATGCAGTCTCTCAAAAGTTACTGTGGCGTGGGAACAGTAGTGGCTGGTGTAAGGATGGGATTGCTCAGTTCACCCCCTACTAATAAGAATATTTCTCCAGCTGTGCATGGAACATACTCCTTTATGTGCCAGTGATGTAGAAAACAAGTGTTTATACTTTTCCCATTTTTTTTTAAGCTGAGGAGAGATTGCAAGTTCCATTTGTCTGGAAGCTGAGTTAATTATTATTAATTGCCTTATTATTCGTGGTCTTACTGCAGTGTTTACTTGCAACTAAACGCTTCTGTTGAGGAACATGGRCTTAGAAAACATCTGTTATGTTGTGTTAATTCCTTTGTTATTTACATCTTTTCCAGTTTGTAGTTAGGTTTGTTTACACCCAGTGTATGCTTGGGGTCTGTTCTCAAGTCCATTGAAGTCACATGGGAATGCTTCTCTGGATCTCAGTCTTCATCTTTCCACCAGATTTCTGTGGTAGAAACTAGGGGCTTACATTTGTGTTCAGGTGTTTATTATTCTGACCTTTAATCATGGAACTGCTGTGATGTGAGACCATTTTGTCASAAGTTCCCTGTTTGTGGATRTATGTATATGTGTGTATATATATTTAAATACACACATTTACATGAACAYTGATCACCTCTAAAAAGCTATATTTTCTTGAATTGCAGTAGTTATGTTTGTCTTTTGATAACAATATTTTATCTTAAGTATTTCCTAGATAACCTGTAAAAAATGCTGCAAATATTTCATTAAACAAAGCTTTTTCTGTAAGACATGACAAGTAAGCATTTTTAGATTCAGAATCTCAACAGTTTAAATAATACATTGTTGGAGTGAATTTGGCATTTTTTTTGACGGTGTGAGGAAACAAAGGAATATGGTTGTCAAAGAGGTGACAAATTACCCACATCTTCCTTGTTGATATTGAAACTTCAAAATCTGATTCTTTGTTTTGCTGCAATAATACTTCTGATGTAGCACGTCATTACTTCTGRTAACATTGGGCAGAAAATGAGACTGACCAATCTGGTTTCATTGTCCATATTGTGTAGGAACAATACTCGTATACTGAAATTTGCTTTCATTGCTTGTGGTGAACACTTAACTTGCTACAGGCTGTAAAAAATATCTTCCATTTTTATCACTTATGGTATTGCCTCTCTCTGCTTGTGTGGTGCTACTGTTTTTCCCTGATTGCATTTACGATATTCACAGTACCTTTTAAAATGTATTCTTTCCTCTGTTTTGTATGCTGCAGTATTTGGAAATATGTTGTTTTTATTCCTCATAGCTTATCAACTTACAAGAAAATGATTGAAGAGTTCTGCAAAAAATAGTTGTTACACTGGTTTGATTTTCAAAGTGTGTGTGTGTGTGTGTGTGTGTGTGTGTGTTGAGGAAAAAATAATTGAATAAGAATATTTTCACTGGGAATTTATTTCAAAAGATGATCATAGTGATCACTTACAAGTCCTTATGGACTTGTGATTTATAGGTTGCTTGTAAGCAAAAGCTGGGCTTGGGAAGCTATTGCTAACTTTCAAGCTGGGTATAAGACTTTATACGTTTAGGCATTGGCAGTCTTCATTAAGTACAAGGGAAAGAATTGTTTTATAAGACTTATTTAGACTAGAAGGAATTTAMCAAAATCTGGACTAACTGTCTCGCAAAATTGCCCCTTATTTCTTTTTGTATAAATTGTTTCAGGGAAACTTGTCCTTTAATAATAGCAAACTTGATAGTAATTTATATTCAAAAAGAATCCTAAGGCTGTCAGTGGGGGCAGGTTTAGCTCAGTTGGTTAGAGCATGGTGCTACTAATGCCAAAGTYGTGGGTTCAATCACCATTTAGGCTAYGCTGAGGGTTGGACTAGATGATCTCCRGAGGTCCTTTCCAACATTACCATTCTATGATTCTAATTCCAGTTAAGTACTGCACTACTATACTGTATCTTAACCACTTACGTAAGCATTCTGTAGTTTAAAGATCTATGTRTATAACTCCATCAGAAGAACTGTACGCAACTGGTAGTGTGTCCAAGAAAAAGAACTGCATGCAGTATGGAGCATTTGTTACTTCAGATGCACAGAAGSCATCCCCTGAGTAAAGTGATGTTCAACAGCATTATGCCTGTTGTTATACAGGCATGGAGGTAATGACTTTGTTGGATCAGGTTGGCTTTTCCAGAGTGCTTTGGACAGCTGCTCATGGAATGGTCCCAGATGTTTTATAAATCCACACAAAAGCCATATACAAGAGAATAATCAGGTGTCTTGCCACCTGCTTTCTAATCTGTCTCAGCTAGTTCAGATCTTGAAATCTCTATTCAGAATGTGAGAAACAGTGAAGGGTAGATGGGAAAACAGATATGTGAGAGTGTGCTTTAAATAATTATATAACTAGCAGTGACCTGTTGGATCTCTTGGTAAAACTCTCTTTAAAATCAGAATGAACAGCTATTGGGAATGGAGGCCCAAAGATAGGTCTGACTGTTGTGGTATTCTGATATCCTAATGAAGCTGGCACAGTCAGCAGAGCCAGTCAGGTGCAGTCAGTCAGAACCCACAGACGATGTGGGAAGTGCTAAACTAATCCTGAGCAATTCTCCCCCCTGCCTACAGACAAACTATTGCTTCAAGGAAAAACAGCTAGGCCAATTAAAGCTTTTGTTTTGATTGCCTGTGCAGCTATTGCTCTTAGGGATATCTCATAAAAGCTGGRAAAAAAGTCTATAGAGACATTCCTGACAAGCTTAGTGTTCTCTACCTGGCATATCTTTTGAAAAGATATCAGAGGATACAAAATACAACAAACCCAGCTAGCTACTGTCCTGCAACACACAGAGCAAAATAATACCACATGAGCCTTTATGCGTATTAAGTTACTCTGCACTATTAAGTCTGAGTCTATGAAATTGTGTGCCACTTGATCTGAGTGAAGGAGATAAAGGCAAATGTTGTTTACAAGGTGTTTGATTAAAGGTCCATTGAAATTAAGGCTGTTTCTCTGTGGGCTTTCCTCGCACTTAACCCTGTCCCAGGGTATGATACTCAGAGGTGGATGTTAGCCCAAACCWGGTAAGATTTTGGTATGGATTGTGCAACTACTTAAGCACAGGTGCGTCCCTTCCTTGGTAGCATACACTCTGCTGGACAGCAGTGTGCAGCAGCTGGGCTTGCAGCATCCTTAATTCTCCCTGTCATATGCGTGCCCCCTGCCCCTAACCTCTCTCTCTTTTTGTGTAGGGAGTTAATTCAAGTAAGGCTGCAGATAGTGATCTCAGAGCCTTGTATTCTACATTCAGAGCTTTTGGTCCTTGGTCTATCTGAGGCTTTTCAATTAAGCTGCCAGTTGTGGTGACTGTGTGTATTGTAGACAGCTGTCCATCAGGAAGTGGGCTGAAACTACCAGCTTCTTTCACGTGGGCCACCACACATTTGTCAGTTGTTAGTAGTTTTGTTGCTCTGGACTGGCACCAGAGGTTTAACCTGATATATGAATTTTACCAGCTCTCTGTGCTATAGAGTCCTGTGACATTTGTTTATAGCACTGTCAGACTGACCACTGCTGCATCACAGGAGGCTTTGTATGCTGCGCTCATCTTGGAGACACCATAACAATCGCAGTGATTTGGGTCTTAAATCAGCAAGAGTTCACCTGAACCTTCCTGTGCTGCTACAAATGTTTTCTCGTGTTCACTCTGTTTGCAACAAACTTCGTTAAGAGTAGGCTTTTGCGTGTATTCTGCTCCTATATGCATGTGAAGTTTGTTTCTGTGCTTTCTGTTGCTAGAGAATATTTGTTTTGTTTTTTGGTGTGTTTTTTGATGAGGAAAGGATATACCATAGCAGTTTCAATTAAAGTCATTCAGATAAAGTGTAAGTGGGTTGTTTTGAAATCCCACCAAAGCACATGCTTTTWTGAATTGGAGGAGGATGGGGTATGGTCCTCTTGCTCTCTACCCAGCACCAAACCTGTCTTAAGTTTTAGATATCTCCATTTCATGGGTATAGCCAGTTTAGTCTGTTTCCCCGTGCAAGCCTTGCTATACCAGCAAGTGATACTGATTTATGCAGATGTTTCTGTTCCAAGTCCTGTGGTTTGCTGGATTTCTTCTTCAACAAAAAGGGTAACCTAAAAGCACTGCACAGAATTGTTTGAAAGTTTCACTAATGTCTTCTCTTTGCTGAGAAAATAATTTGTGATACTCTTCTTTTCCTCTAGCTATTTGTGTTCATTTTTTAGGTTATATGGCTGTTTTCTTCATTTTTTAGTTAGCAGAGCACCTGCAAAGGACAGTTATTCTTTTATTTCCTTAAGTGTTGTGATACACTTAACAGTGTCTTAATTTGGTACACATTGTCTCCAGAATAGTGGTTTCCTTCTCCCTTCATCTGAATTGATAACTACCTGGAGATTTGAGGTAGGTGGATGATGGCAGAGGTAGGGAAGACCTCATTGCTAACTGAACTAAGTGTCTTTCTTGACTAACTTGTTAGCTTGTGCAGTCAGAATAACTTAATTTAACTATATCTTTGAAATTAAAAAAACTTAATAGGCCAGGTCATCTTATAAGGAAGTTGGGTCCCAAATTAAATTTTCCTTGCACATTTTAAAATTTCAATCAGAGCAGAAGTATGGTTTCAAATACTCAGTCTCTGAGAAACTGACCTCACGGGAAAGGGAAGAGCAAAGCTAAAAAATCTTTCTGTTGAATCTTTAAGAACAATCTTTCATGTTCCTCCAATCAAAAGCTAAATGTGTTAATAGAAAAGAATAGAACCAMCAAAAATATGCTGCAATTGGAACAGAACCAGCAAGTAAGTGAGAAGAATAGGAGTTGTAGAAAAATAAGAATGTTACAGAGAAGCTGTATAACTTCTTTGTATCAGTTTTTTATGCTGAATGCTGTAATATGTCTATTTTACTAAGTATTAAGGATGAGACAGTTACAGCTGGGGAAATCAATAGGGAAGGTGTTGAATCAAGTCTCAGAATTACAAACCAGTTATGTTTTTTTTTTTTTTTTTTTTTTAAACAGACCTTAGGAGGAAATGGGAGAGCTAAGTGGCTAAACATTTATCAAAAGCCAAGAAATGTTTCCAAATCAAGTGGTCAAGGCCTACAGACCTCCTATGGATAATGTATTCATATCAGTTCCATGAAGATCTGAATTCTCACTTTTGAAGCATGGTGGGATATTGCAAATCTAAGTTCAGTTTTAGCTGGACATGATAGCTTTTGCATGCAAGGCTTTCTGCTGTTAACACTTAAAAACCTGATGAGGTTTACTTCTGAAGKACTTTTACTGAAACTTTGAAGTGAAAACTTTTCAGTCCTCTACTTCTATCTGTCCATCACCAGTTTGTTGTAGTTTCTTTCTCTATCATGGCTGCACATTCTGGATGGTTCCATTCTTTTTTTTTTTTTGGTGGTGGTGAGGAGTCGGGGGGAAAACCCTGGGCTCAAGTGAAGGAAGAAATTCCTGTCACCCCTAACTGGTATAACTGGAAGTGCTGAAGGCTTTCTTAGTGCCTGCATCTTTGRTTCTAAAATCCAAATGAATATCACCACACAGAAACCAACCCAGAAAGCATTTGCTTGGACTCAAAAGCATACCACTGCTTGACCAGATGTAGCTAAATAGGGAAATACTAGGAAACCAATCAGACGTGCTTTTCTCTTTTTTTTCCCTTTTTTTTTTTTTGTGAGCGTACACTAATTGTGGACCAATGCTGCTCAGTGAGAACCTCCATCCAGTCTGTTAAAACTGTTTCTATGCAGGATAGCATACAGAAGCCTTGAGCTGTAGGAGGACATTCATATAAACAAATTGCATCTTGATGACATGATGAGAAAAAGTCATCCATTTTGGGTATGTCTGGACAGCATATTCTCTGCACAGGTTCTGCTGGCTTTTGTATCCAGGCCAGATACTTACAGGAACTATTAAAGACCAAATGGCAAGGCAGCATTCAAAATCAGAGATGCAAATATCACTTCACAAAGTCAATACTATCATATAAAGATCAGCTCTGCAAACTGTTAGTTCAAGTCAAGGCACACTTGCACTATGTTCWTATATCACCAGTATTGGAAATTGTCAGTTTTCAGCCATTAGGCTACCGTCAAGAGGACACATACAAGTACCCCTTTTAATCAAAAACTTCACTTTCTTGCATGTTTCATTGCCTTTTCATGGTAAGAGTTTCCCCTCATGAGATGTTTCAGAAGCCCATGCTGAGCAAAATGGCTACCATTTTTCTTTCAGGTACGGCAGTGCCAGAGGTTCTGTGTGGTAATGTCCTGTCTGGCTTTGGCTCTGCTAGTGAAATTGGGAGCTCTGACTAATTTTTCAAAAGTAACTTTGGTGGCCCTCTAAGAAGCCTTCAAGAGACTTCCACAAAGTCGCTTTTAAAGCTGTGTCAGACCAGGCCTTCACTATGAGTTATTCTTGGCAGAAGCTGCTATGATGATGCGCTCTATTAGTTTGTTCAGTTTGCTCAGCTAATGCTAGTTGTTTTGAGGGAAGCACATTCCTTCAGTGGGGGATGGGTGGGAAGAGAGGACAAGGAACACTTGAAGCTTTCAATGGTGAGTTGCTTGTATGAGGGATTTTTAGACCAGCAAAAGCCTGAACTGATATTACTAATTAGTTGGCTACCGCATTSACCAGAACAGGACAAACCTTCTGATCCATTTTGCAAACAGTAGATATAGGGTATTACTGTGTCTGTAATGTGAACATMTTGCAGAGATGTAATGATGGAGTACCAGTAATCCCTGAAAGACAGGGACAACTTGGGTACATTAATTTATTGTAGTACTCGGAGATCCTTTTTAGGGTTAGTGACCAAATGTGAYAGGTGCTGCTCACGTTAGATAAATTCATCCTGACATGCCTGAAGGATTGGATGCACTGTCTAGTCGAGGCAGATTAACAAGATCCTTCCTCCTTGTTGCAGTATGTAGCCCTGTGAATGCTTTTAGTGTGTCCTGAAGGAGACAAAATCCATTTTATTGTAAACTTATTAATGTTTTCTCCTGCTTCCCATTCCCCTAGATGAGCTAAGTTAGAATTCAAGGTTAGAATTAAAAGTAATATATGCAGTTCTTCGTGTAAGTAAAAAGGCTTAACTTTTAAACATTCCCTCATGTTACAGTTTTAGAAAGGGGGATTTGGAGAATGGGGAAGAAGAGGTGCAGGGCTTTAATAGGATACTGTTTGTTTGTGTTTGGCACTTACATGACATGGACTTTTCAAAAGTGTAATTGAGACTACTAAAGAATACCATGAACAAATACCTTGCAAGTAACATGTCTTGTAAAAGCTATTGTATTATTCAAGATAACAGATAACACAAACTAAATTCATGAATTTTATTACAGGGGCTTTCCACTTTCAATCGTTCACATTCTTCATGCAATTTCAATTTCATTCATTTATAATATTTTTTTCAAAACCAAACCTGAGTGTTGTTCACTAAAGTCAATTAGTGGTTGTGTTTTTTTTCTGAAACACAAATGTGTTTTCTGTGAGTCATTAAATCAACACCAATGATTGTTACAGAAAGTAACTGAAAGGACAAACAAACGGTTGAATGGTTTTCAGTTTAGCAAGTTCAGTTTAGTGCATTACTGGACAGAACTCTTGGTAAACTCTTGTTGGTTTGGCTTGAGGAAGCTTTGTGCTGGCTGTTTCCCACTTTAGCTTTTTTGCTGAAATGCCCCTAAACGAAAATAAGTCCTCTTGTCCTCATCTGTTGATGTGACGACTCAAATTAACACATGGTTTTTGACTAACCTGAAAGAACTTGCCAGGTGCTGGAGGTTTTCTATTTGCATCTGGGTTCACAAATTTAAGTTTAGGGTTTTAGGTTTAAAAAAAAAATTCTTGGAAGTCGTTGATAGTATCTTTACATATATTTAAATAGAGAGGCTTAATGCCAAAAATATAATCCTGCTCTTTTTAAAGTATTTTTGATTTTTTTTTTAATCCCCCTAGGAGGGTACAAATTGTGTAATTTGAGGTTCTCTCTCCCCTCGCCTGCCCCAACATCCTAACCTCTAGATAAGGTTTCCTGTGCTCATTAGTGTCTGGAATGATAAATATGCAACAGTGAAGGGGACAACGTTCTGAAGTACGTCTGTGAAAACACTACTTTAAAACCCCACTAAATATGAAATAATGAGTAGGGTTTATAGCCCCTCCTCATATTTTCCTGAAATTAGTTTTGTTATAGTAGTCAAAGTTTAAAAACCTGTCCAATGTTTTTTATATAACATAAACTGAATGATAGTATGATTTAGAGTGCAGTTAAATTGAGCATCATTCTTAATGACTCCATCATGTTGTTGATCATAGTAAGGGAACAGTATGTCCATATAGCTGCTGCATTTCTTTCACAGCACTGTTCTTTGAACCTCATCCTCTTTGGAGTTGAAATTATTCTTGGTATTKTGAGATCAAATTTCTGTGTGCTCTTTAGAGATCCCGCTCTCAGTCATTGACCCGTTATACAACGTGTAGTTCATGTAGCTGTGTCATTCTGCTACCACAAAATGCTTTGTGTTCAACTATGAAAACCTAAATGCCGATTTTTACACGTTTAGTTAAAATGTAGCTGGAGTCTGTTTCTGTAAGCTCTAAGTGAGTGGAATAGAAATGGACTGTTTGGATTGGATTGTTACTCTTTGAGTTCATGTGAATTACTGAATTTAATAACCAAAGTATGATTGGTTTTTTTGAAACTAATGAGATTAGAAGGATGTTTTATAATCTTAATGATTTTTCCAAATGAATGAAATAACTGTTCAGTTTCCAATCCTAGTAGATAGGCATCTGTAATTAGGAACTTGAAAATGCTTCCAATTCTGTTAATAGCTTTTAAGCTTTAGCATAAAACCTCTGCATATATGTATGTGTACCTAAACTTTTTCCCCAGTACCTCAACTTTCATTGTAGCAGGACTGGCTTGGTTCTAGMATCTGTGATGAAATTGTGCAAGTGTGTAGTCTTTGTTTCTTAAATAACAGTGAATTTTAGAAATTTTACTAAACTCTCGCTTGTTTCAACATTGACAATCTTGAAATCAGAATACTTGCTCTAGTTTTGTTAGCTCTCACTGTATCGATTTAACTGTAGCATTTAGTTTCAGGGCCTAAGAGAGACAGAAATCTAGTTTTGGTGGTTACTTTGTTGAAACAGAAAACTGAAAAGTAAATGATGTTTTATTATATTGATTTTGTACTCTTAATGCTTTATATGCACCAAAACAAACAGAATTGCTAATTGATTAGGGCATCAATTAGGATCATTGAGTGAATAATAAGGAGAAAGTTTAGAAAGTGTATGCATGGAGAGTAGATGTTTCTAGATCAAGATGATTGCAGAAAGGAGTGTGAGCAATGATTTAAAAGTAACAAGTGGAGAGTAGTAATGAATTGAGAGATGAAGCAAGCCATGTTCACCGTCTCTCATTGATCTAGGAGCTTTGATTTGAACTAGGAGTGTGTAAGTTGAAGTAGTACAATACCTGTTTTCTTTTGTCCCCTCCTCCTCTCCCCTGAATAACTTTTAGGGAATTGTTTTGTTCCTAAGGGGTACAACTGTATTCMTTTTTATTAAATAAAATGAAAAGACACCCATGCAGTTGACGTCAATTTTGTATTTTGTCTTCCCATGTTAATTAACGTGGCATTTTAGTTCAACCTTGGGCGTTCCATTTACGAGCAGTAAAGCTTCTTGATTCAAAGTACAGATTAGATACCAATTGAGAGCCTGTTGAAAATTTCACAGGGAGCTTATCTACTCAACTTTTCAACATTCTTTTGTTTTGGCTTATTCAACATTTTTTTTATTCTGGCTTATTCTGTCTTGGTGACTGTGTTTCAGTTGCCTGCATGTATCTCATTCTGTGCAGTTTTAGAATGGCAAGCGAACTCTGCTAGATACTAAAACAGTGATGCCTGTATCATTCTTGCATGCTAGCAGCCCATTTAAAATCTTGCAGATCTGACAGTATTTACTTCTTCCGTTGACATAAACTGTTCTGCTCTGATGAGAGGTCCCTTTGGGACAATTCTTAGATGTTCTCTGCAGGGTATGTGTACAGGAAGGACAACAGTGTCTTGGGGCAGAAATATACAAAGAACATTATGATCTTGGGTAGATTTTACAGAAATGGTCACAGACAACAGGGTTCAGTAATTAAGCAGCTTCTATTGCCAGTATCTTGAAAGAAAGAAAAAGTATCCAATATCTATGAGGAAAAGCTAATTCTAGCAAGCAAAATATGAATCTCTACATAGAATATATCCCTGGGATCTCACTTCAAAATACCTGTCCCATACAATTCTGTCCAGTTACTGTATTTTAATTATCCAATTATGATGAATGAGAGTTGACTTAAAAAAAAAATAAGAGAGAGAGAGAGAAGCAAAACTTGATAGGGTGGGATCCTCAGGAGTTACGAAGTCTGGCCAAACTGTTCGGGTCAAAGTCACTGAGAGTTTCACTGTTGATTTTTGTGGGGGTAGGGTTAGGTCATTGCGCAGTACTTTTGAGATCCCACCTCTAACTATTTCTGAGTTGAGTGTGTGATTATTTCCTCACAGGGAGGAGTCCATCACCACAGCTTTCCAAAAACACCATTCAGGTGACATAGATTGGTTGAAGTACCAAATTCCAATAACTTTAATCAATTCCTGTTTGAGAATCTGTATTAATTGGGCTAACAGTCTGATGCTGAGCATTTGTGAGCACAGTAATAAAAGGCATGCTGTGGGCTTTGCTGGAAGTTGTAGGTGCTGAAGACCTCCAGGATCAGGCTCTGGATGAGCCATTCAGTACCGTATGTGGTCTCTCATATGCTAGTTTCATGCTTGCTTTGTGGTAGTGGGAACTAGCCAACCATGACAAAAAAAGAACCTTTTAGGTCTTAAAGTTGTGCTGGTGCTACTTCTGCTTTTAAAGTGAACATGATCTGAAAGCCCCTCTGCACTTGCTCTGTGAAARGCACTCAACACGTTCCATAGCTTCTGAAATCTGTGAAACAACTTGAATTAGCATAGATTGCAAGAGTGAACATTTTGCCCTGTAGTAGACACTGGAGTTAACTTGTCTTCTACCTATGTTTTCTCTTGATGGTGCAAAATTAATGGCATGGAGTTGTCCAGAGGRGTGGGGGAAAGAAGAGCATGTAAATCTACTTTCAGGTCACAGGCCCCAATTCTACTGGAGTGACTCACTTGAAGTGATACTAATGTCAAAGATAAACCTCTCAGATGCATCATGCAAGAAGATAATTATTGTAATTATCATAACATAATTATCATTGGCTCAGYAGTCTGTCAGTTTATAGACTATTGCTACATCCTATTTCTAAACAAATGTGTTTAGTGCTGTGCTGTGGAGCTATCCTGGTGTGCCACAGCAGACTACCTTTATCCTGGTGTGGGACCAGAGGGACTGTCACCTGCTGATGTGGTTCCCTCCAGCAGCAAGCTGCTTCAGTTTGTTAGCTGACTTCCTTCCTATCTCTTTCCCCTCTGCTGCATTTGCCCCATGCTCTGTATRCTGGTTTGGCATCAGCCTGGTGGTGCCTTCTCTCTTGTCAGGGACAGCCATGTCCCCATCTCCACACTCAGTGTCTGTCTGCAAAACCTTCCATGCTGTGGCTGTGCATTCCCTGAACCAGACAGTCGTAGACAGCAAGTGTCTTTGCTCTGATTGTAATATGCTAGAGATGGTCTGGCAAAGGATGAAGGAAACAGGGCAGGCTGTCATTCTGGCAAGCTGAGAAAATGGTTGGTCCATTAAGTGCTGGTAAAGAGGTGAGAGAAGAGATATCCCTTCAGGCACAGTGATGAAGTTCATGCCTCTTACAGAGGGTTAGAAGGATGGTTTATCGTGGTACCAGAGATCAGGGCCTTTTATGAAAGGAGTTATTACTCCTTGTAGATGGCAAGTGAAGTAATGAAGCATGTATAGAGAGAGAGAGAGAGAGTAAAGAGGGCATTCTGACCCAACCAAACAAAGGTAGTATTTGAGAAGATGCTGCCTCTGGTAGCCATCGTAGTTGAACGGTGAGTTTATTCACCTTCCTCCTCCCCTAAATGGCAAATGAAATGCCTTATAGAGGCGTGTTACGTTTTGGCTTGTTGGCAAACATTACTTGAGGAGTAGCTTGTAGGCAGGATGTGTGATTTGCCATGTGTGTCAGTGTTTGAACATGATTGCTTATGAAGGAGATTTGCATTGTTACAGAGAGATAAACTAAGGTGCTTTTTATGTTGGGCTGTCAGCTGAATGTTTTTTCAGAAGCATTTTTTCTTAACAGTCATAGGAGCAAGATAAGCTTTGGAGGGGGAAAAAGGAAAACTAAAATGAACRTTGACAATGGAAAGAAGTAGTATATGTTCATAGTGTTGTTTTAAATATACCCTGTAACACTTTTAACATATCAGAAATGATTATCTAACTTCTGTAATTGATCATGTAACTCATTATGATAGGTGACTAAGAAAGTGAGGCTGACTATGCAAGAAAAGCCTGAGTTTTAGTTGTTGTTCTTAAAGTCCTCCCCCCAACCCACCCTCTCCTCAAAAAGATAAACTCCTGTTGCTTTTCATTTTGATTTGTAAACTAGGTAAGGAAAAATGATTGCATAGAATTAAAAGAAGTCACTTTTCACAGTTTTCAGTTTTAGCATCTGTTCTGAGAAAGCAAAAGACAGCAGAAGGTGCAACTTAGTGGTACTAGAAATGTGAAAAATGTTAGATTTTGAATAAGAGGTTTACGCTCTTAGTAAAGATGCTTCTGTTTTTAAAAGCTTGTTCGTGGACTTTGGGGCAAGCATGACTAAGCTATATGATAGTATTTTAACAACAAAGGAGAAGCAAAAACAGTTTTAAAATGTGGCTGCATAGAGATGATCTCTACTTATCTGAATAATGGTACACCTTCCTCAAAGTCAATAAAACTGCACCAGTCTGAAATAGAACTCGTACACTAGTAGCTGACAAATATATTTGTCTTGATGTTTTCTTCTCATTCCTTTCTGCTTCTTTACACAGGGAGTGAAGTATCTGTGCATTCCTGCTGCTGACTCACCCTCGCAGAACTTGTAAGTTTTCTTTAATAATAAAACCCMAAAACCTAGAAGACTCTTAGTACTATGATGCCTGTTCTATAATGAGCTAAAGGATCTTTCTGATTTAACTATCACACTAATGTGTTTTTAATCTGTTAAGAAAACAGCAAGGTTTTCTTGCAGCTGCTTTGGTTCTGACCCTCCTTTTTGTGTGTAAAGAGTCTGTGGGAGGGGAAGTGTATGAACACTCTTCTGCATGTGGAGTCTTAAACTTTAGGGATTCCTTAGTGAGTCTGCTCCTAATTGTTCCCAGCTTACTCCAGCCATTGTTTTTATAAATCTCTTTCTGCTTGGCTGTTCYTTTTTGTTAGCACTATCTTCAGCCATTAAGAAGAAGAAAGTTTGAAAGAGATACAAAGTCTTGTGCTTCAAAGGTTAAGATAAATTATTCACAGGGGGCCTTCAAGATAGACTCCTTGTGTGCAAACTAGCCCTACAACTATCTGCTCTGGATTTTTTGCCCCTTCCTTTCAAAACCCCAGTGCTCTTCAGTATTAGGCTGGTATGGCAGGGAGTTTGTCTGCACTACAGTGATTCTTACTTTGARGATATATCTGTTGAAACTGCCATGGCCCAACATCCCTCCTTCACATTTCTGTTAATGTTCATTGGGTGAATAAGTGCCCTGAAATACCAATTGACATGCCCTTGGCTTTAATACTTTGAATGATTGAGCAGAATACATGGGAAATCTCGATTCCAAAGAGTAATCAAAACATGTTTTGCAAGAGAACTTGGATAGCAACCAACTCTTTCTTCTAGAGCTCACTGTTTATGTTGGGGAGAGTTGAGGGGGGTTTCAGCCACATCCTGCTACAAGTTTTGTAGAGAAACAGAAGTACTTGAAAGAGGCCTGGTATGTACGGAAGGAAGCAGCACTGCTTTTCTCTCACATCATAGCAATATTCCGGCTGATGCTTTCGGTGGATATTTTTAGAGCATTTCTTTTTCATACCCTAGAAAGATTCCAGTGGGGCATTTAATGTGTATTGATTTGCCTTTTCTGATGAATTTCTGTCATGATTAAAAAAAAAAAAAAAAAAAAAAAAMAAAACAAAACCCAAAACAGAAATAACAAATCCTCACACGCACACACAACAAAAAACACTTCCCCTCCCTTTCTGAAAACCCTTAATTTTCGAGACAGGTCTGTAATAAGAAGGCAGACCATTTTACTTGTACCTTCTTCCTCCTCCTTCCTTAGCATAGGAGTGTGAAGTACCAGCAGAGGAAACTGGTCAGTAAACAATTCAAGAGATCTGTTTCTTAAAAACAATAGGTAGGGGATCATCAGTAGTATCAAAGTTACTCTTCTTTTAGACTAGGATTTCAGTTAGATGATAGGCTATGACTTCTCAGACCTTCTGATTTTGCAGCARTTGTGTGTGCTGCTTTATGGGGGACCAGAAGCATAGGCAAACAAACTGCCTTTGTGGCTTTATACTTCAAAAGAGGCGGAGTTTTTCAATCCTTTTGTGAAGGAAAAAATCTAAGATCAGAGGGAGATATTCACATGGAGTCATCTTAATTGTTTTTTGGTGTTCTGAGATTTGTGTAGTATTTGTGAAAATGTTTTGCAAATCCATCTCCCATGTTAGTAGAGATCTCGATCAATTCAGGAACGGAAATAGAAAGGAAAACATTTCTGATGAACGTTAATCAGCATGATGAAAGTTAATGTGCAGTTTAGCCCCTCCCTCACTGTTACATATCACAGAATTATATTGAAAAGTCACCTCCTGCACTTGAACTGTCTGGCACTGTACCAAAGCTCTTAAAGCTTCAGTAAGAAGATACAAATTTGCATGAGTATTGTTTCTGTTATACTGCAGGCATCCACAATGCATACTTTGGTATCAGATGGTTGCAAACAAACGTCATTACTTCTAATACTGATACCCTTGATCACTTAAAATAAAACTTGATGAGTAACTGATTTTTCTTTTTGCTTTATACAATCCAGAACTTCAAGTAAAAATCAAATCATGATGTCTGCAAGTAGTGATGTTGCTTGCCTTTCACATACTATCCTCTGGAAGCCAGAAGAAGCTGTTTTTATTCAGTCTGTGAGAACTTGATAAAATCTTATCTAACAATGTTTTACGGTACTGTGTGCCCTCTTAGGAGAGAGTGATAATTGGAGAACAGGAAAGGGAATCTGTTCCTGAGCAAAATCTTTGTCTACATATCTTCTTTCAAAGAGAGATTCTGGTGGTCTTAGGGAATAAAGAATAGTATCATCTTTTGTTCTAGGTCCTTGTGTTTAATTAGCAGTGGCCAATAGGCRTAACTGATAGGATGCAGATTGGAGTCTTATCTGTCTGACCCAACACCACGTTTGTCAGGAGAAGTTTCTGAAGCTCTGTGGCTACTTTTTAACTGCTGGCAGCCTGAAAGGGTCTGGCTGAAGTCTGTTGCTCACTGAATTTGGGACTGAGCTCTTAACTCACTTCAGCTAGGTTTTTCTGAGGGGAACTTTTGGTTTCTTATGTGTGTAATACCCATGTACTTGTAGTAAGCTTATTTAGTGGAGTTCCTTTCCTCAGGGGAATGTGTTGTAGTGAAATAAGCAGGGTTTCCCTTGTTAAACTTCAGGTGTTTGCCTCTATTCCTGTTTTCTGCCCCTCCCTAGTATGTGAATGAAGCAGTTGCTTTTGAGATCTGAGGTGTTTCCTAAAACTTCAGTACATTTTTTTGTTTTCTGTTTTCCCTGGGCTGTGAGAATTTTATTAACTTCCCCAGAAATGGCATCTCCCACAGAACCCACTACACTAAGTTAATTCTGTAGAAATCATATCTTCCCTTCCTGTCCTTCTTGCTAATTGTCTTAGGCTATGTTTTTCTAAGGAACTAACATCCAGCTTGTTRACCTAATGGGGTTAAAATTAACGTTCTGCTCAGGCTGTTAGAGGGGACAATAGAGAAGCTAGAGAACCTATTAAGAAAAGAAATTCAGGTGAATCTTAGCTGCATTTAGATTGCTAAAGGAAATAAACCCCAAGATGGTTCTTCCTATTTGTTTTTGCATGCTTTGTTTTCAGCCTTTAAAACACTCTTAGAAATCTGACCAGCAGCTGTGATACATAGATTTGGGATCTGCCATTTGACTTGTTAGGGGTTATTTGTTAATGGTAAATGTAGTTGACTTTCCACAGGCTGGTAGGGGCACTGTACTGATTCTTCTTCCTGTGACATTTACCACTGTGAAGAAGATGGTTCAGAAGATCCTCAAGTTTAAGCTGTGATACAAAAGGCCATATACCTTGTAATAGATTGTCTTGAAGTAATTGTATAAGCCCACAGATAAATTGACACATTTGTCAAATGCTTTCGTGTTACAGATGTTGATCAGCTATTTTGTGGTTAACATAAGATATGCTGTTCTTTTGTGTCTGTGCCACTTGCCGCACTCTTAAYTGGTCCTCAGAATCTCTGTTTTCTTATAAATAAATTTGCACCATAGCCCTGAAAATGAGTTTAGGCGACTGTCTGCTGGAGCCAACAGAGACCCTTATGTAATAGTTTGGGGAAGAGCACATTTTTCCTTCCCCCTCACTGTAAGTGAGGAGGAGGGGTCATGGTTCTGCAAAGTAGCACTAACTTGCATGGCTATTTCTTGTAATTTTCATAAATGCCTTTAGACATTTACACTTCACAGTGTATCAGCAATAAGGAAGGGAGAATAAAACAATGTATGGAGCTCATGGCTAGTTATGTTTAACACCTTGCAAGGGCACTATGCTCATTCACTGACTCTTTTTAATCCAAAACATTGAAGTGCTAGACCATTGAAATGAATATACTGGTGTTTGGAGCTGCCCTGTTGGCAAGATTTTCTAGAGAAAAAGAGAAAAGATGATGGGTGCATGAGAAGACTGGGATGTGGTTGGGCCAACCCTAACCAAGTTTCATTTGGTTGAATCCCTTTAATCTTGGACAAATACTGCTTCACTGTGCAATAGCAACAGGTCTTGCACATGCAACCTGAAGTCTGATTTGTCCTGAGTTCACTCATGCTGCTTATATCCCACAGACAGACCAGCATGCCACAATTTATTAGAAATCAGCCAATGAAAACATTTTGGAGTAGCAGTCTGTTTCATAGCTGAACAGAAATGCATTTGTAAGGCTTCCTTCCTCTTCTTGGCTCATCCCACAAATTTGATCAGTTTCTTGAGAAACAAAATCCTGAGCTGACATGCTATCTGAAAGCTTGAGACTGCATCATTCCTCAGGAGATCGTTTTCCAAATAAGTCGCTCAAGCCTTCTCCAGCAGTTCTGTCTACCTTTATTCAGTGATGAAAGGAATGCCATGGAGAGAGAGTCCTGGGCTTTGGACTCTCTCTGTTTGGATATATCAGCCTAGACACCATTGCTTTGCAGGTTCCACAAGCTCCATCACTCCATTGCATTGCCTATGTCCTCCTCCAGCTCTCAGAGTTTATAGTATCAACAGCTGCCCTGTCAGGCAGGAAAGGAAACTTCCTTTTCTGTGGGCATTCCTTTTCTTTTTTTTTTTTTTTTTTTTTCTTTTGTGTGTGTGTGTGTGTGTGTGTGTGTGTGTGTCTCCTCATGTTGGGGCTGAGGGGTTTTTTTTGTTTGTTTGTTTGCTTGGTTGTTTTTTTTTTACCCTTGTGGTATAATATTCACTCAGAGGGGAAACATCTTGAATGCAGGACGTTGCATTTCATGGGTGTTGAGTGCAGAAGGCTTTCAGGTTTATCTTTGCCACTAAGCCTAGAACTGAGTGCCTCATAAGGAGCTAGCTCTCTTTTCTGCGTATGTGCTGCACATACTACTACTGATTGAATTGCAAGAGTACTCGAAGGCCACAGTTGAACTTCAGTTCCACTGGACTGTGAGGTGCTGTTTGCACCTGTAATTGAATTGCAGGTAGCCCCAAAGGCTTTGCAGCCAAAAAAGACAAAGGCAGGGTGAGTGACTTGGGACAGGGGTGCAAAGAAGTGAAGCTGCAGATTTGCAGAGATGTTTGCAGTTAGCTACTGGTGGAGGCTGTCAGTTCCTTTCCTTCAGGTTTACCCCAGTTAAAATGAAGAGGTATATGTAAAGGATAATGAGTGGCTGTTCAGCTGGTACACTGAGTCTTTATCTTCTCCGTATATTCTACACTGCTTAACAAGAAGTAGGCTGTAGTAGGGATTGGCTGATGCCCTAAATAAGGGAAGACAGAAAGGGCACAGCTTATACTGAGATCTGAAAAATCTAGGAGAGGAACCTTGCAGCTAATGCTAGGTGAATTTGCRGGAGCTGAAGCAATAAGCCAAGAAATAGTTGATGTATAGGCAAGTTTGGGAGGTGCTGAGATCTGAGGAGAGGAGACTGAATGAGCTGAAGTAACCAGAATTTGAGTCAAGAATTTTTCATAGCAGAGATAACAAAGAGAGATTTGAGGCTGCGGATAAGAAAGACATAACATATATACATATCCTAGTACATGAGTTGCCTTTGACCTCTTCCAGACCAAGTTTGGATATCAGGTAATGGATACTTCTTTGTGAGAGACAATATACTGTGGGAATGGTTCACATAGCCATTCTGAGTTTCACCCGTTGTCTGARGATACTCAAGGAGATGTCAGGCTAGGTTACTAGTCTGAAGGGGAATGAGACACAGGCTAAAATACATACTTGTTAGTCATCAGAATAAAGCATTTGCTAACGTTTGTCACACTGTTGTGCCCAAGATACCAGTTTCTTCATGAGGTAGCTTGGAGAATAAGTAAGTCAATTCTGTTTTTATATTGGTGACCACTAACTTTTGCCTTTTAAGCCCCATATTCAGTTCTAAATTCTAGAAACAGCATTAAGTGAGCTTTCAGATACATTTCTCTTTTTCTAAGTAGTGATTTTACTAAATAGAGCACTTTCTGTATTCCCCTTCTGTTTCTGTTTTCAGGGCAAGGCATTTCAGAGAGAGCATCAAATTTATCCATGAATGCCGGCTTACAGGTGAAGGCTGTCTAGTTCATTGGTATGTATATCACTTGCTAAAAAACCTATGGAAGAGATTGTCTTTATTTGGATGTTCACTATCTTAATAAGTTAACATTCATCTGCATTTTGTAGCAAAATCCTCTTGGACTGAAATGTTCCCTTCATTTGAAGAATCCCAAAGATTTACAAGTGCTATTAAAGCCTCGCAGACCTAGGACTCTTGAGTTGCTGGAGTGGGCAGCAGCTTRAAGATATAAGGAACCCAAGGAATTCTTGATCTTCTCCCCAGTCAAACCTTTTGATAGGTCTTTTCAAGAATTGCTCTGACTGGAGGGGTCTTATTTATTTCTCGTTATTGTTAATCACTTTATTTCCAAAGATAGTTCCCATAATCCTAACGATCAGTTTAGATCAGTTCATATAATAGCTATTTTAGTGACTTCAGAATTGTTAAAATTTTTCTTCTGAACACTTTTTTTTTGTGCTTTAAACCGACGAAGCATTYAAATGTTGCAGTTTTTATAGCAAGCACCCCTGACTGGAGAGATACTCCTAGGATCTTAAAGAGTAGAAAAGGAAATCCTGCCCTGGGTTTTTTCTTGCTCTTTGCTATTGCTTGTAGTCCTCCTGCTGTATGTCCAAGTGACATATCTGAATCTCTAYGTGGAGTCAGAGTCATCTCATGATTTGAACGCTCACCTTGTATGCAGGCCGTTAGCATGAATCCTTATTTTGCTACTGACTCATGACAGGGCTGTGATCAAGTCATTTAGCCAGTCTCCATGTGTTTAAAACGGATAATTTGCCTGAGTCTTGAAAGCATTTTAAAAAAGCCTATTTATATTTCTGTATTGGGTAGGTGAAATTCATGGTGTTGAAAAATTCTTACTTCACTGCTCTGATGTGTATAGAGAAAAAAATGCAGGTGAATTCTTTCTAGCTTAATAAAAAATCAAATCTAGCTTAGAACAGACGTGCTGTCCTCTCCTCTTGTGAAGACTTAATACCCTTTTCCTTCTTTACCAGTCTTAGGAGTTATCATTCAGAATCCACTTGATCTTGTACATTTATTCTGATGCATTTGAAAATACAGTGGCAAAAATCAGTTCAACTCAAATATAGTAATATCTCTTCATCATGGTGAGCACACAGCAGCCTGCTGTGATGTTGGGAAGTGATGCTTTTAACTTTAACTGAAGTAGTGCTATACTTTATTTATTGCACCTTCTTTGTCATGCAGCCTTGCAGGTGTCTCCAGGAGTGTAACGTTGGTTGTTGCATACATCATGACCATCACAGACTTTGGTTGGGAAGATGCACTGTCTGTTGTTCGAGCGGCGAGATCCTGCGCCAATCCTAACATGGGCTTCCAGAGGCAGCTACAGGAGTTTGAAAAACATGATGTTGATCAGGTAAATGAATCACAAACAAGTGAACTGAGAAATACAACCTCAGTTCAGTTCATGTGTTGCTTTTCGTTATTCTAAAGCCTGAGTGGTCAGTCTGGCCCTCCTTCTTTATGCTGAGTGTGTGGTTTCTTGGACAAGCCTGCTCCAATAAGGAGATGCAGCTGGACCCGAAGATGCTGGGGAACGCTGGATGGRAGAAGAGACAAAGTATGACACCTAAACACACCTCCCTCTGTTCATCTATGCCCTCAATCCGGTGACTCACTCACGTGGGCTGAGGACATAATGCATAAAAGACTGACACCTTTAGAAGGGTAAAAACTGAAGAATGAGTAGTGCAGAATGAAGCAGCAAGACCAACCTATAAGTACCAATTGCATAAATATATTTTTTCCACATCCACTTGGAATAGTAAGCAAGAAAATGATTTATGGATCATAGAAACCCTTGCTATCTAGAAGTTAAGCTAGTTCTCATTATGACTTACATTCCCCTCAGTGGTACCTTCTGTGACTGAGACTTTAAACATTTTGATGTATAAGACAGTCTCAGGTCTGACTCTTCTTGGTCTTTTAGAGCTTTGTAGGACTATGAAGATTGAGGGAACAATGRTAAGGCTATAAGGTGGTTTTCTAACATAAATGGAAGTAACTGATCACCTCCTGGGAGCAGAGTTTTTATGCAGGATGGTTCTTCTCTGGGGGAGAAAACTCATTTATATTTTAACTTTCTACTCTGTCCTCTCAATTTTTCCATTGCTCAGCATGTTGCTGTTCTCTTGGCTTTCCTGGATTGTACTTATTAAGAAATCAACAAAAACAAAGAGATGAACAAAATCTGGAAAGCAAAATGCATAAATGAAGCAAAGGAGACTGGCTTTTATATTTCTTCCCTGTGGTCCTGCTGCAAAAAGCTCCAAGTTTAGAAATTACCATTTGTTTTGCATGATGCAGTTTGCAATTTTTTTATTTAAATACTTAACTGAATGTTTCCTGGATCGTTTGGAACTGGTGTAAATGGGAGAGTAACTGATTTTAAGAGACAGAAGTCAGAGGGGGACTTTCCAGACTTGTCTCCTTCCTCCCTTACAGTCATTTCTACTCTAATTGGTCTGGGCTAACAGCAATGACAATTAAGGCTGTATGCAAATAGCTTGATAAAGACAGTAACGTCTCTTTCTTTTTTTCATCCAGATAGAGGGACATTCTGCCTCTTTCACTGAGGGGGAGGCAATAGGTTGCGAAAAGAAATATCCACCTGTGGTCACTGGCTGGGCTGTAGTTTCCTACTGTCTCTTAATAACAACCACATCCTTAGCAGGTGTCCATTTACACACCTGATTTCAGTGGAATCGTGCCACCTGCCAAGGGCATGAACTTTTCTGGTTGCAGCACTATGGGTGTTTTGCTATGCCTATATAGTGTGGCACCCTATGGGATTTCTAGAATGAGGTCCCATAGGTTTTGATCTTACAGGGAGGGATTTAGTCCCTAGGGTTATAACATGGTTTGCACCAGATCCAGATTTCCATGTGGTAGCCTGAGGCTTCAGATTTGACTTAGGACCTTATGATCTTTTATGGATAGGGGAGGAAGTTAACTATACTGAGGTGTTGTCTCCCAGTGTCCCTGTAAATTCTCTTTATGGATTAATTTATTCATAAAAAGCTCCAAACAGAACAAAGCAATAGAAGATGAGGCTAGAAATATCATAAAATGRTATCTCCACTGGTACAGAACAGTTGATCTGTGTCTACTTGTTGCTYTTACAGAGAAGAGCAACAAGGTTGTCAGGAATGACTAAATGGACTAAAATTTTTCAGCTGGCAAAGAAATGATGGAGAAGAATGTGATAAAGATCCAAAAAGCTGAGTAGAATAAAGAAGGTGAACACATGTAGTTTCTACTCTTCCCCATAATGTGAGATGGAGCTATCAAGTGGTGGGTCCCAAAGAAAAGGAGGTGCATATTTAATGCAACATTTAGTTCAACTGTGGAGGTTGGTGGTATCCAGTAATCTTATGGCAAAAATTTATGGATTCAGAAAGTGATCTAGTAGCAGCAAAATCTGTTCATTGCTGTGAAACACAAAGATACTATTTCAGCCTCCAAAAGTACCCGAGCTGAGAATTACTGGAAGTTGGGACCATGACCAGGGAAAGCATCGCAGTATGCTTGCTCTATCATTGCATTCCTTCCTAGGTGTTTATTTCAAATGGACCTGGTATAGCTGTTACCATATACCATATCCAGGCATTCACGTCAATAATATGTAGGGTCTTATCCTATAGCGTATAAAGCTCACAGCCTTTTCCTCCAAAAGATATCTTTCCTGATATCTGCAGTGCAGTTTTTTACTACGGTGCTTATTGGTTCAGGATGCAATGGCAATATGAGTGGTTCACTTTCTGATCCTTAACCTTCTGAAGTTCTTGCAGCCTGTTGTGACTTGGATGAGTTGGCTGATTGCAGGAGCTTGCAGCATTACGCATCTCATTTGTTGATGGAACTGGAGGAGGGCACTCTTAAGACCAAGATGTCCTTGTCCAGTGGGTGTTCTTTACTGCATATTACTCCAGCCAGCCACATCTTATGCTGGTGTGCCATTTTAGGGAAGTAAGGTATCTCAGTGACTCTGTGTACCTGTACTGACATACTCTGTGCTGCTATTAAAGGACACGAGAAACTTGGAGTGCTTTTCTTCAGCTTGTTTTTATTCTTATAGGATCTTGAATAGGGTCTCTGTAGGGCAGGAAGGGGTATTATTTCTACATCAAAGTCGTGTTGTTTYGTCATRTGATTTATATATATATATATGTTCAATTTTTCCAGTTCAGGCAATGGTTGAAAGAAGAATATGGGGAAAATTCTTCTCAGGATCTACAAGAAGCCAAAAATCTTCTGAGCAAATACAGAGAGCAGGCAGAGTTGCAGCAAAGTACTGGAGGAAGACAGTGGAATAACAACTTCTCGTCTGTGCCATCCCTCTCGTACAACAACTACACAACAGAGACCTAACCATAAAAAGATGAATTTCTTTTTTCCTCTACCTGTTGAAAAACATCTCACTGTAACTTCCATCCCATCTTTGAGATTCCCAGCAGTAATCATGCAAACAGTTGATTTGTAGAAAGCTTCTTGATGACAATACTACATTAAGTGTGTGTGTGTGTGTGTGTGTGTGTGTGTGTGTGAGTGCATTTGATACCGTTGTATAGTTTGGGCAGCATCAAGCTCTGTGCTCAGAAACATGATCAAGTTACTGAGGCTGAGCCAGTCTGTCAGCCACAGCTATTATCTCCATATGCCTATGTAGCCTGGCATTTGCCATGAGGTTAGCTCAGCTCCTTTTGTTGTAGGCTACCAAAAGGCTCTGAGAGATGAACTCTGGTGATTAAAGCTGTGGCTATTTGACATTTCTGCTCTGTTCATGAAGGTGTTATTGTACCTGAAGAAAGGAASTTAAATCTGTGCCTCTGCTGCTCCAATTCATCATCCATTGGCAAGTAATATCCTGGAGATGGGCTTGTACCTAAATGCTATGCTCTAAACTGCAGCAGGTGATATATGGGTGCATGTCCCTTTCTACCAACAGTAGCATCTAGGGGAGAAGTGGGACAGACAGCTCTGAGTAATAATATCTTCAACTGCCACAGTTGTACTTGCTTCAGTGCACGTGAGACAGCTGTTGGTAGAACTGGCGCAGACGGAGAGCACCGAGACTGTTAGCACAGCTCAGCTCATGTGCACTGATTTAAGCCCTGGCCACTTGATTGTGCATCTGGTCTCCCAACATAAACTTCTCTGGAGAGAAGTTTTTCAGGTTTCCAGTGCCACTGACCTGCATTCCCTGTGGAACGCGTGCCTCTTCAACACACACCTGTGTGCACATGATAACGTGTCTCCAAAGAGTGGGCTGGGTGTGAGTGTGAGCACCTGTTTCTTTGCTTGTGCTGTGGTTTGCTCTTTAACTTTAGCTACCTCAAAAATGCTGTTCTTGTCATTGTGGTTTTAAATGCAACCTTGAAAATTGCCTTGTATAATCTTAATTTCACTCTGAGTGAAGTAAGTGTCTGTGTGAGAGGGTATGTGTGTGTATGTGCATGTATATTTCACAGACATCTGTATCTGAGAAGTTTGTTGTTTTCTTTTAAAACTGTCCATATTTCTCACTAGTTTAAAAATTCAGGTGTTTGAATTTAACTTTCTGCTATTTTAAAACCACTATATGTTTTGCTGTGGTCACATTTATAGGAATTCATTTGTAAAATGTATTTTAAACTAAGGTAAAACTAGGGGCCATATTCTGCTCTTGGTAACATGATGTATATCTGGAATGGAGCCATTGAGGGACTTTAATGTTTCTAAGACTAACTTCAAACTAGAGATGCTGGGCAGTGTATTGATTTCTGACGGTGTAATGGAGAGTAGCATTGATGCCATGGTGTTGGTTTATTGTCTTTGACTCAGAGGTTAAAGGGTTTGCTTTTCTCAAAGTTTGAAAAAGTTATCTCCCAAACAGCCATGTTAGTTTTTTTTTTTTTAAAATCTAACTTTTAAAAATATATGATATATATATAGTGTTAAAACCTGAGTATTGAGAATGAGAGGCAGTCAGTACACTAAACAGACTGTTGTCATCTCTTTCAGTATCTTTGTACTCTGACCTCCCACCCTTTTACCAAATTCCTCTTCATGTGATTTTTTTTCCTGCTTGCTTTGAATGACAGTGAATTTCTTGAATGGGAGTAAGGCTTTCGGGGTCAAATAAGCCCTGGCCTTATTAAAAATCTTCTAAAATATATTTTATTTCATAGGAAATACGGATCTTACAAATCTATTATTGCCAAAACGAAAAAAAAGGGGGGGGGGTGATGGGGTGGAACTAGCCTTACTACTTTATCCAAGTCCTAGCTCCATCATAATTCTCAGTGCAGTAAGTGCTTTAAGTGTATTGAACACAGTTGAGAGCAGAATAATTATGTATGTGTTGTGGGAAGGGATATTATTGGACTTGAGAAAGGTGCTGGAAGTTGCATTGTGTTTGTTTCCAAGCTTATAGCTAAATGAATCACTGCCTATTTTGGATATCCAGCAAACATGCTCTGTGTTTGTTTGGTAAGAGAAGAATTTGAAGTATTTGGCTTTTTTCTTCTCTCTCTCTCTCTCTCTCTCTCTCTTTTTTTTTTTCCCTCCTTTCCCCTCTGGAAGATGTTCGTCTGCCAATAATTGACTTTTTAGGAGTTTCAGCACAGCAGTGCCCAGATTGGCAGTGCCTTCTGTTTTGAGGAGAAGGTAGGTCACTAGCTTTTGTGGACACAAGTAGAAAATACTTTCTTCGGTAACAGGGTCTGACACATGGATTCACAATCCTGTGTCATCAAATTCAGGATGTTGGTCTCTCTTTTCAACTCTGTCCTCATGATAGGATACATGGTATAATTTCAGCCTGTGCCCCAAAAGTAGCTGCTAGAAGTATTCTGCCAATGCCCTTGTAGGTATCCAGTCAGGCCATCCTGTTGCTGACTGCTGCTGCTGATAGGTAGTCCCTAACATTTTTGTCGGTCGTCTTCTGTCCTTGCAGTACTAATGTTGTGAGTGCTGATAAGTTATCAATTACTTTTTTTGCATTCTGACAAATACAAGACAGAATGTGAGACATCTGTTACTGTTCATGTGTCTAAGATTGTTCCCTACTGGATCTTTTTTAATAGATAGATTATCCCCAAAGAGTTGCTCCCAGAAATGGGCTTTAAGGCTATACAGCCACATCAACAATGTGCATTTCGCTGCAATTAGGGCAGATACAGGGTAAGCCGGGAAGACAGAGAGGTGCCATATTGTCAGCAAGTAGAAATGCTTCCCTTTTTAAAGACAAGAGAAGGTATTTGCTGTAGTCACTTGCTCCTAGATCTTTTTTAGTGGGCTGTATATAGTATGTACCACATTTGAGAGTGGTAACAGAGCAACAGCAGTCTAAGAAAACTCGGATCTAGTTTGTCTGTAGTCCTGCCCTGTAGGGAGCAGGAAAGTAGTTTGCTCCTTTAGCACCTTAAGCTGCAGAAGAAACAGCAGCCACAGTTCTCACCTTAGTCTCCTAGAAAAGGAGAGCAACTAACGTTGCCGAAGAACATGACATGATCTGTCTTCCAACCAGCCTTTCATTGGCAGTTTGTAGGACTTTTCAGCTGTCTGGAATATGACTAGACCCCCAGTCCACAGGCCGATATAGTATAGATGATGTGTTCAGTTATTTTGTGTGTCTGTACCTTAAAACACTGTCCTTATTTTGATGTCCACTGGAAAATGTATAAAGTTTATAATACCTTATTGGATATCCATATTTGAAATGTATAATCAATTTTTTGTAAACTTGATATCCGTGTGTGATTATAAGCAAATCCTTTAGTGTTATACTATGTAGGTAATGGGTAAATGCATTAGTATTTATTACTCTGATTTTTAACCTGGAAAGAGTTGCTTCCTTACATTTTGTGGTTGATTGGGAAGATATGGCAAGTCATATCTCTTTGTATTAAAAAAAAAAAAAAAAAAAAAAGCTATAATAGTCACTGTCTATAAATAGGTCAGTGAAAAATTATAGTAATTACTTCAGCTAATTTAAAAACTAAATCTGGTAAGCTTCTGGATTCTGTCTTCCTCTTCCTGGGCATCTTAGTGAAGCCTTGATTGCTTTTTCCAAATGTTTGTATTTAATACATTCTACATTTTTTTTATAAATAAAAATAAATGTTAGCGTCTAATCTACTTGTGTGTTTTCTTGAAATAAATAATAGTCCCTAAAAGGCTTCTGGTCACTGTCTATATCCTGCAGATAGAATAAAAACATAGCACTGAATCATTTTGATGTTTCAGATGTCTACATATAGGATTAAAAGAAGTCTGAGACTTCCCACCTCTTCACCCAGTTCTTCCTGGTAAGTTCAAGAATCTTCAGTGCAAGCATCTTCCGATGGTAGTCCTGTAAGAGGATGTTGCATGTAGCTCTTTCTTACTCGTTGCTGGCCCATCATTACTAGAGGGTTTTTATTTCCTCCAGATTTTTTTTTCTTCAGAAATACCCTTTTTTCCTAGGAGGCCATTGTTTTAGGTCCTAAACTGAGATTTACAGTGAGATACGAACTGCAAAAACTCTAGACTTGCAGTAGCGGCTTATCAGAAGAAGCTGATGCAAGTGGCAGAACATGCTTCCTGAGCTAAAAATTTGTAAACTTTTAGTGTAATGGGGGGGAAAAGCCCCGTTTAAATTCCCACAGATAACAAAGTACATTTCTGGTTTGCCAGAATTACCCTCTTAGCAGAGGTAGTGTCATTCGAACAATCAAAAAAAACCCCAAACTGAAAGTATGATCAGTCATGCTTAAGTAGCCAAAACTCATRGCCACCTTAGTCATTGCTGAAGGCTGTGATACGTTCTTGCTGTGGGACTCCCTCATCAYGAAGGCAAAGTTAGATGTGCAGTGGCTTCTGGGTCTTTTTTCCTTCCTCCTTTCTCTCACCCCAGATGTTGATTTACAAGCTGCTGGGAATGTGTGGATGCTTTCTAAGGGATCTATGAGAACTAACTATGAGGAAAATTACAGAATCACAGAATGGTTGAGGTTGGAAGGGACCTCTGGAGATCATCTAGTCCAACCCCTCTGCTCAAGCAGGGTCACCTAGAGCATGTTAGACAGGGTTGCATCCAGGCGGGCCTTGAAGATCTCCAGAAGGAGACTCCACAACCTCTCTGCRCAAYCTGGTCCAGTGCTCTGTCACTCTCACAGTGAAGAAATTCCTCCTCATATTCAGGTGGAACTCCCTGAGTTTCAGTTTATGCCCATTGCCTCTTGTCCTGTTGCATAGCACCACTGGAAAGAGTCTRGCCCCATCCTCTTAACACCCTCCTTTAAGGTATTTGTAGATACTGATAAGATCCTCTCTCAATCTTCTCCAGGCTAAAAATTCTACTGGAATAAAATCCACAAGAACAAAAGGTAAAAGGTGTGTGGATAGCTTTCACTGGGCTAGCAGATGCACCTCTTTCCCTAATATGTTTGTGAGTTCATCTCCTTCTATATAAGTGAAGTGGTCCTGATTTTATCAAGGTGTATTTTTTTGTCCCCCGCATTTCCTTCTATGAAGAGACTTCAACTGATATGTGAGGCTTGAGTTAGTGGTATAATTGCCTTGTTTTTCTTGTTATCTCTAGCAATGTCTTAGATGTGTAYTGTAGCACTGACAAGACAGAAAACATATTTAAAATATTGTCAATYGCTTCAGAGTTATGAAAAGTTCTTAAGTTTCAGAGCTGGGTCCCCTACCTCCTCCCYTCACACACACCTTTAAGGAAAATAGCAGTTTCCAAATGAATAATACATTGGCTTCTTTATCTTCTTTCCAACAAAACAGCGTTTTTTAAGGGCAATKGTTATCCAAACTGGATGTAAAAAATGTGCTGCAACCATGGTGCCATATTATTGTTCCCAACTGTCTATCACRTTTTGTTCAGTGTTGTAATTGCTATGAACTCCGGGACGTGGCAATTCTGACTTGCTTCTTGTACTGCTGTCCCACCATACAGCAAAGTAAGGGAGCTAGAGCGTAAAACCAGTTGTCCTGAAATGTGCTCATCAAGCGTTTGGACTTTACCAGGAAATTATGCAAAGGAGTCCTTATGCTTCCTTAAGATGATTGCACTAAAAGTGGGCCTATGGTGATGTGCTCTAGAAAATATTAGACAGCATGAGGAAGATGTTCGTGCATCTTACAGCATTTGTTTCTGTAGAAACCCCTGGAGACATAAAGCATGCAACAGAAGCAGTTAGCTATTTTCACACTTCTTTCTCAGCAGAGCTTTAAAAGTGGCTCTCGTTTACCATGTGACTCAACTCCCCTATTTAACTATTTCATTGCTACATTTAGTAGCTGTCCAGTATTTTTCTTCTGCCTTCACCCAGGGGACAAATTCTTGTTCATATATGTCTGAACGTGTGCAAGCTTAGGTTTGCTTTTGCTCTAGTGAATTATGCAAACTGTAGTTTACCAAAAGCAGGTAGCTTGTGAGTAGCARGATGACCTCCTGTAGTTTCCACGTAATTTTTAGTGTTGTTGTGAGGAGCAGGCATCTAATAAAAGTGTGAGCAGGTGCTTGGTTGCCACTGAACTACTGCAAAACTTAATATTTGTAGGAGGTTAAATTCTGCTCAAGTGTGAACCAAACTCATCTACAGTAAATTGTCAGTAAAATTTATCTGCAAGCAGTCCAAAAAGATGGGATTTTCAGCCAGACTTACACCCAGTTTCCATTTTAGTTGATGCAATTATGAATGTTCAGCTTTGTACTCTTCATTATTCACTGAACTATGAATAGAGCAATTAGGACCAAGACAACCATGCTATCTGATTTGAAGTGCAAAAGGTGCTTTAAAGCTGCCKGCTAATGCCTGTGTGAATAAATGACCAATTGAGCAAGGCACAGATTTCGTTTTGTACAGATGCATTTAAAAATTGGCCCTGAGTAGTGATGTCCCTCTGTCTTRTATTTAAATTTGACAGATACAAGAAAAAGGATTTTTTGTTAGCTTCTTAAGGAATCTCTTTCTGCCCCTTTCCCTTATCTTGATGATAATTTCTTTCATACTTGGTATTTATCCCAGAATTCTTGAGTCAGGACAAGTGCAACTGTCAAGACGTGGCTTGCAAACTCTTCATTTCCAATAAAAGTGTATCAATGAATATGCTCATGTTATAAGGTGGTTGATTTAACTGATYACTTATTAACAAATACTGTTCTGCTGTATCTGCATCTGTCTGGTGTGGTGGTGGTGGTTAMARGCTTGCCATGATTTCTGTGGTTCTTTGTGAGGCTGTTGTCTTCTATGACAATCCAGCAATGGCTCTTGCACAGGCTGGATGTTTCRGAAATGTAACAATGACATAGCTGTRTTTAGGGRATATTTAATTTATATYCTTATGTCAAAAAGCAACGTTCCCTGGTGGATCAGCATCACATACAAGCTATTGAAGGTGAACAGTGTTTTGTTTGGGTGGATTCTTTGT
Source organism: Rhea americana (assembly GCF_003343005.1). Taxonomy (NCBI): domain Eukaryota; kingdom Metazoa; phylum Chordata; class Aves; order Rheiformes; family Rheidae; genus Rhea; species Rhea americana. The sequence continues at coordinate 3,703,614 of NW_028186868.1, forward strand.
ATTCCTCACTCCTTGTCAAGATGTGGTGGGGCTTTGTTGAAAGCTTATAAGTAACAGAAAACTCTACTGTGTATTTGGTGAAAGTATATATTGAAGATGTCAGAAATATGTCTGTGTTTATGCATACTCCTTGTGTATTTTCACAAGGGGTTGCCTTTTGTAAGTCTTCACAAGTAAGCCTAAAGCATGTTGCCTTACCAACAAAAATGCTTATGTAATCCCTGAATGTCCCCCCAAAATGGGAACTCCACTGAGTGCTGTGCAATTTTTGGTCAAATTCCCAGATTTTAAAAGTGAGATTCTATTTTCTTAAGTAGCTTATTTACTTGACAATGTCTGTCTTGCAGTAGGAGTCTTATTAAAGTTGATAAGGATCTCCATTCATCTGGAAGATGTGTATGTCATGCAACAACTTGCAGCCTCTAAGTAAGGCTTCATTTTTGCAGAAGTCCGTAATCTGGGTTTATTCACAAGATGCTGAAGGTGCCTGTGTTGTACACAAGTGAACTTGTTGGKCTTTTACTGACCAGCACTGCCATTAACCCTGGAAGGAAAATGACTCTTCTGTTCAAGACTACTGAAAACCTTTTGAATTTGCAAATCTTGGGGGCTACACAAGTAGTTCCCAATCTTTCATCAGCTATATAAGGCTTTATGGCTCTAAAAGTAACCCTTGGCGTGGGAAGAGGTGTGTCACAATACACATCAAGGTATGTTTTAGTAATGTGCTAGTTCATTGCAAGTGTACTCTGGACTTTGCTGTCTGTGAAAGGTTGTTAAATACACCTTATCTCCTTTAATTGTTTTTTTTTCTTTCACGGTCAGAAGAGGGGTTGTTACAAATTTGGAGCTGACCTTAATTTTCCTGGGTTGGTCACTTACGTAAAAGCTGATTGTACTGGATCAAGCATTCATCTTATAAACTCTCATGTATCCCTAGCTAGGCTTTTGTCCCTTAAAATTAGGTGTCCCTAAAATGCATGTAGAATTTCCAAAATGACATGAACAGGGTTATATAAGTGGCTGCAAAGCAATAAGATAGATTGAAAAGGTCAGTAGTCCTCTTTGGCTCAGAAGTCTTGTGGTCTTGTCTCATCAAGAAGGCACACTGGGAGACCATCACATCACCTTTGCTCAGACTGTCAGATATTGGACTGAGAAGCATTTGAAATTCTGATTCTGCATCTCCCATGATCTGTTGTGTGATTAGGCAAGTAGCTTCATTTTTATTTTGCTTCATTTCCCCAGTTGAGTGGGGAAGAAAGAAGTGTTATGACTTTCCCTGGTACAGTTCTGTGAAACCCGCTGCTGAAAAGTGCTGTGACAGTGTTGGCTGTTTATTGTTAAATCAAATATCTGCTCTAGATCTGAGGAGTACTCACAAATCTTGGTAAGAAAGAGATTCTGAAGGAGGACATGGAGCTATCATGGTTTCTTGCCAATTCTCAGCACCTCAGAGTATGCACATCAGCACTTCCTATGCGCATGGACGTGCATTACCCAGGCAGGTTGTTGAGTATTGATTGTAATCGGGAAAAATCAAGGTCTGATTCCCCAAATACCAGTTTCTGTATTTCAACATGAATTATGAAAACTGCAGATGTCATAATTACCGCGTGGGACAAGAGGGACCAAAGTGAAAGAGTTCCAGAGCAGTAATGATTGTGACTACCCTGGGCAAAATTCATCCTACAACTGATTTTGTTGAGTATAAAATTGCAGGTAAACATAAAATGATAAGAATGTATAACACTGTGTGTGTGATGTCAAGAATGATAATGGGGCAGGTGGAGCTGAAATGGCATATGGAAAATGTGAAAACATTGGTAGAACTGAAGGTAATAGGGTGAAGACCCTGTGATGTGTTTGCTATGTTCTGCATACTCCAGGAGCAAGCTGGCAGCGGAAAAAATCTACACTATTTCCCATACATTGGATGTATGACTGCAGCACTAGGGAAAAAAAAGATTTTCCCTTAGGCTTATTCTGGAAAGAAAGTACATATGGGGAATATATCTGATAAAAGCTATTCTGGCAGATGAGAACTGGAAGAGGAACAAAAATAGTGCCTCCTTGGCGCAGGTGCAGCTGCTGCTTTTGAATGGTTTCATGGAAGGCATGAATTTGATTCATTTCCAAAGGCAACTTGGAAACTCCAGGCAGCAAAAAAAAAGGGACTCCCCCTGGACTTAGCTATTTTTCTCTGTATGTATTGCACTTGTGTGAAATGCAGTCAGCACTGCATCTCAGTTCATTACTGGGGGAAGGTCAGTGCATGGGGACTGACCCTCTGTTCTGCAGTTCAAGTGATTTGGGAGCACAATAAACTTTGAGAGGGACGGGGCACTTACAGTGCCTGCTGTGGGCACCTCAATTAACAAGGAGTCTCCCCAGCTTTGAATCAGAGCAGATCCAACTTGTACTCCAGAGAAGCCTATCTCTTTCTATTCATGGTCAAGGTCTCCTCAGTCTCTTTCCGGTTACCTTCAGCACTAAGCTAGGTGATTAGGACTTAGTCCCCCTAGCCTCTTTTCCTCCAGGCCTGAATGAAGATGGTAGCTGAACTCTGTTCTGCTCATTCATTCAATTAGGTCAAACATGGTTTTATCCATTTTTAATTTGTTTGATGTCTGTATATGAGGATGACTGGAAACTAACTGATGATTTACCTAGCTAAAAGCAATCCATGTGAGGTCTGGGTTGTAAATAGTCGAGACAAACATGGGGAGAGCGAGGTTTGGTGAGCGTTGTGATAGTGATTTGTTAGCTCTGATGGGAATCTATAATGGGGAAGAAGAGACAGTAACCAGTGAATCAATCCACAGGGCTCATTTAAAAATACCCCCTTTTTTGTGGCTTTGGTTACAAGAACACTTTGTGGGTAAGAGAAGAAAGGCATTAATAGTTGTGTTAAACAAGCTATATTCTAATTTCACATTTTATGAAGTCCCATGAGCCGCAGAATTTCCACGAATGTGTTGGGGGGGAGAAAGAGGAGGGAACGAATGGGTAATTGATATTTTAAGCCAGGGGTTGCAATTGAAAAAAAAGCAGGAGCTCCAACAACAAGTGCTACACATTGCATTAAGGAGTGCATGTGTTAGAGAAGGGACTGGATGACACAGTAGCAATGCCATTTCAACTGAAGCTGTGAAAATTATGCTTTAAGGAAATATTTGGCAATAAATTTGCCTGTAATGGCCATTGTCTTCTAGGAAACCACAATAAATATGGTGATGTCTCCATCATCTGGGATAAAACCTGCAGAACCAATATTCCCTGCTTGTATATCCCAGCTGACCCTGTGCACGTGACACACTCCAGCTTCCCAGAGGGCCCATTAGCTCTGCTGCAGCAAAGGACATGCACGCAGAACCAGGTCAGGTCCAAGCTAATGACCCTTCCTAGCTCAGAGGGACTTGAGCATGGCCCAACAGCATGGTTCACTGACAAACAGGATAAGCCATACCTAGGTAAATGGGAGCTGACTGTGTACTGGTAGTGTTAAATGTGCACTGTTGAGGAGATGATAAGCTTGAAGACCTTAAGGGAAAGCTTTAGACATTGGGTGCAATCCTAAGATAAGTGTGTAGTGCATATTTTCTGAAGTCACTAATGCGTTGGGCAGTTTTGTTTTTAGCTACCCGTTAAAGGAGGATGATCAATATTCTTATGCTGTCCCATGCTGGCCAGCATTAGGAAACAGGAGCTTCATATTTCAAGGATGATTTTTATCAGCCTCTGCAGATGGAAAGTCATGCCTGGAGGGAAGGATGTAGCAATCAGAAGGAAGACCTCTACTACGGTATGCCTTCCCTTCCACATTTCAGCAATAGTTAGGTGTGAGAAGATTGCATAAGATTGCATCCTAGAGAGGTGTGATTTATACAAGAGAAGATCCTAAGGTTTCAAAAGAATTTCTCATAAGATGGTATGTTTAAAATCCTCCTCGCATCTGATAGCCTGAGCAGTAAACAAGGCAGTTGCTTGAGCTAGGCAGATGTCCACTGTGGTTGTCTTTGAAAATAAGATATAAAATGTAATAGAAAAGAAGAGATCACACAGTAATTATCTAACTTACGGTTGCCATTAAATTTCTCTTTTTTCCTATGTCGTTCTAAAGCTTTACACCGATGACTCTCAGTTTCTGCCACTGCTGGAGTACTGGACAGTCGCGGCGCAGGCTGTTAAGACCTTGAAGATTAACAGCCACAACAGCTGTGGAGATGTGAATGAGGTTTGCGGGGGGCTGGCTCGGCGAAGGATCGCCGAAGGCAAGGGGACACGGTGAGGCTTTCAGAGGGAAGGCAGCCAGGGCTTTGCGCTTGGTCTGCTGGCTTCCTGCCGCCCTCGCTTTAGGGGAAAGCACAGCAACCGAAGAGCGGCCCCTGTGGGAATCGCAAGGAAAGTCTGGAGGAGCTTTAGGGAACTACATAAACTTCTTGCGAAGGATGCGGCTAGGCAGAGTCAGGTTTTGTTTTGGATTTTCTGAGAGCAGAAAAGGTGGCTAATGCTACGTGTAAACAGAAAGATGAAAGGAAAAGGGCTCTTCTTCAAGAACTATATTGACTGTTGTATCTTAATGTGCCAAAGAAAGATGATGATGAAAATACAATGACTAACCAAACTATCTCGGTTCCTTGTCTGTTTTGGAGGTTTCTTTTTCTTTTTTCTTTTTTTTTTCTAATGCAGACAGCTAGTACTGCCGCTTCTCCAAAAACTGACTCGTTCTTGCTGTGAAAAGTAAGCACCTATCCTTGAAGCTCTCCCAATCCTTAGTAGCAAGGACTATGTCTGACTCTCCTGTGTGAAATGGGCACTTCTGATCCTCCCCAAATGTAAGATTACTAGAGTTTCCAAACTCTCTCCTAATGATAACATACTCCGATATATTACACATTGAAAAGGTACTACCTGTGGCTTTAGGCTAAAGTTCAGGGGGATAGAGAACATCACTGAAATTGTATCCTGTAACTGCTGTCAGCCACATAGCATTTATAGCAATATGATGTCTTTAGATCTAGGAAGTAACTATACCAGTAATGTCCCTACCTGAAAGATGCCTTGGAAGTGCTAATACATGTGCAAATTTACATAGAGCATTTACCGTTAAGAACCGCTGCGTCAATGAAAAATTCTGTTCTCTGTTCTTTAAATACTGCTGTCTGTCCTTTTCAAAAGGTTTTTTTAAAAATCATTGCCAAGCAATTGGGGAGGGAAGCCACACTGACGCATAGCGTCTCGGGCAGTATGTCAGTAGGCAGCACGTTATTTTGACAGCACTGGGACCATTTGTCTCTGTGCATCAGTTTGCCCTGTCCTATAGACCAAAAATCCAGATAGCTTGCTCTTAGTGAAGTTAATGGGAAAATTTCTCATGAGTTCACTGAAAGAAAGATCTATCTTTAGTTATTTGAGTAACAGCTTGTTAAGGCCACCAAGTGGCCATTTCTTTTGTGTTTTCTCAAGGCAGTCCAACAGCCATGCTGCAGAGTGCAGCACTATCGTGTCAGGAAGGGCTAATATTCAGTATTAAAGTGAGTTAATGTGATTTTGCCTTGCATAAGATGAAATCACATCACTTCTCTTCTAATTGTCCAATCGCAAAGAAATTCTCCTCTCTGCACAGAAAAAAAAAAGGTCTATGAAAGCAAATGGTTAGAGTGGCTCTTAAAAAAAAGTTTTGACAATGTAAGGCTCTTTAGAACAAACACTGACAGCCATTTCTATGCTTCTCGAGCAGTAAGAGCCATGGAGCACTACCAGAGGYGTTCGGAGGCCTTTGTAAATGTGCTAGGTCTGAATATCCAGAGATGATAATGAGGAGGAGGGATGCACGGTCCTGTGACGGGCACAGACAACTTGTCACCAGCTTTTCTGCCCAGCCTCTCGCTCTAAGGATTAGCCCGTGGGGGCCTTCCTGCCCAGTCTCTGTCAGAATTGCACTTACTATAAACAAACACAATAGTCAGGATTTTTATTTTAGCAGGCACTGTATTTTTTAGCCCAATCCATAGGAAAAAAAAAATTATGTAACGAAATGAGTAATGTCAAGTGGGCGAGGGAAATTCTTGGTGTTTTCTAGCATGCATTGCCTTTGGTAGATGTGTGCACAGCTAAGTTTGCATCACTGGCAATGCAAAAACTTTATTTTGCTTTAAAAGAGAAGCATTCACCCATGCTAGTAAGTCATCCTTCAGAGTACCCTTCCTGTTCATGTTAGCCAAGAGTAGTCATGCATGCAGACATCTCTTTTTTTTCATCATTAGAAAAGAGCAACTTGGTACTAAAGTTAATGAAATAGGCCATCCAGACTATCAGCTGTCAACAGTCGTTGCAGCTGTTGGCTCATCAAAAAATATCGTGGGCCAGCATCAACTGTCAGATGAAATTTAGAGAATATTCAGAATTTTCCTGAGGTAAAGTGAAACAAAGTGAGGTGGACAATGTATTTTAAAAGGGGAGTTTTTCCATGTCACTAGAAGGAATGAAACGCTCCATTGTCACCGAAAATTTCCCCTCGTACCTTTGCAAATCTCCCCTTGGCATTCAGAGTGCTACATTTCAGCCACTGCAAAGTAAGTAAACTTAAAAACAAATAGTAGCCATGTGAAATCTTCCATATGCATGCATGCACCACACTCTCACTTGTACAGTCTTTTCCAGCTCTCTTTGGCAGCAGTTATACAGATTAACACCTGCTGTCTATTTAAGATTTTCTTCTAGCTCTAGTCTAGTTTCTTCACCAAGTCCCGAGTGTTAGTCTAGTGGAAATGCTGTCATGACTCACAGCTGTAGAACTGCCATGGCCCAATGTTACATAGAGACATCGAAAGCTGCTGCAATCTGGAGTGGCGAAAGTCGGGACAAGAAATAACAGCATACAGCTATTATCATCTAGCATGTCTACTGTTTACAGGTTCTTTTCCAAAAGCAGCCAAGTCTCCTTTATCAAAGTGGTCACAACATCGTGAAGTTTCCCACTGACTTCTGATGACATCTTAACTCCTTTTAGTTGGTGGTCTTTTCACCACTTTTTCACAGTTTTATCCCAGACTGGCTAGGCATTTGTGTTTGGTCTTTATAGATGGCAATGAGATTTATTTTGGTGCGTTCCCTTATCAAAGCGTCTCCTGTGCACCAGCCTTGTTGAAGAGTTCAGCTCGGGAGCTCTGACCCTGATTTCCAAAGGGACCAAGCACCTTCAGAAAAAAGGCGCTGTGAGCATTGTGCCATTAGACTTGCCAAAGGCAGCCAAGCTCCCTCCATTAGGCTTTACTGTATTTGGGAGAGAAATGGCCCCTGCAGGCAGTAGCCTGCTGTTTGGAGCACATTTGTGCCTCTAGCTCTCGCCTCGCTCGTGCAAGGTGAAGCCCCTAACTGTTTCATCCAGCACCATGCCCAGGTGTGAGATAGTGCTGGGGATATCATTTGGGGAAGCGGAGAAGGCCAGTGCCTTGAGGGAGCTTACAGTTACACTGCCTCTTCCACCCTGCTCCGTGATAGGGACAACCCGCGCTAAAACTGCGTGAGACAAAGTCAGTGATGTCCTCAGAGGGAAAGGGGATTTCAAGCAATTTAGCAAAACCTTATAGTCTGATTCTCTCCATACTCTTACTCCCCGTTGTTTAGAAAGCCACTCAGCAAGGGTGGCTGTGAGCGCAACTGTCACTGTTGGCTCAGGAAGGACAGTTTCCCTCCTGCCAGGGCTCGTGCCTCAGCCCCACCAGGGCAGCTGGCCTGCCGGAGCAGTCTGCGCTGCCCTGTGATCTGATCACTGGAGGTGAAACCACTGAGGATCTTGGTGGTTCATCAGGCTGTAAACTGAAGTTTGATTGCATCGTGTGTTGCAACTAGTGAAGGTGTTACATGTTATTGAGAACTTTCAGAAAGCATTCACTGATTTGTGTGTTCGCCAGACTGATCTTTGAGAGTAGGAGAAATTCTGACTGGACGTACCTACCACCTCCCATTCTTGTCCTCCACTGAAATCCTTGTTTACAAAGACTTGTTTCTTTTTAAATCATTCTTCTGTGCATGTAACAGTTGCATCACTTCTTTTCAAAGTGAAATACCACTGTACATTCATTTAGGTCTCATGTGCACTCCCTCTAGAATATAGATAAACCCTTGCATTGTGCTGGTGTTAATGAAGAGAGTCAGATCTCTACTCAACAGAAAAACACAAGCAGTATATTTATTCTGCTGCCTAAGGAAATGCAGTTAATAATAACTGGATTTTTTTCTTTAAATATTTTAGATTATATCCCTCCTTGCAGGCTGAATATTCTTTCTTTGGGGCTGCAAGTTCCTCTTTTGCCTATCAAAAAGAAGAAGGTAACACAAGCTACTAGACTATCAGCACCATCACCTTCTCACAGACATCCTCCTCTCATCACCATCTGCTCAGTAAGTTCAGGTTGAGGATTTACCCCTCATTAATCAAGACAGGATGAAATCAAATCATGTTTTAAGTTCTACAGGACATGCTATACCTATCATTTCTGAAACAGGTCCTGCCAAAGGGAAGAGTGTGCCATAAATGATCTCTACCACAGAATGGTCACGGACAAGAGGAAAGCCTCCCAGTTTCTTTAAAGCAAGGAAACCTCAGTGGCAGCAGGACAGCAGGAACTTTTTTTTCTTTTTTTTTTCTTTTTTTGGTGAAACTTCCTTCCTAAAGTTTCAGGCTTTTCCTATCATTTAAATTCTTCTTTGCAAAGGTGCTTTAATTCAAAAGGATGGAAAACCCAGACAGGCGTTTTTCCTCATTAATGAGAAATTGTAGTAAGCAGTGGGAATAGAATGGGCAATATACACACAGTACAGATCTCGTGGACTGTTTTTAAATGTTGAGCTTTTATCTTTCTCCTAATGTCTTTTTTCTTCTTGCACCACCCTTACCCTTTACCTCTCCAAGTCATTTTCTGATTTAATTTAACTCCTTTCAACTCAGTCTCTTTGAAGTGGAACCTCAGCCCAGAAATGCACAAAACCAAGTTGATCTTTTGAACGAACCCAGGAAATGATGTGGGTTTGAAGTTAGATACAAATGAACAGAGGAACAGTTCTTACCTTGTGCTAGTATGAAAGCAGGTGAAGATTGGTTAAAGCAAGAATACTTGAAGTGTTCATACAGGCAACCTTTTTTTTCCAGAGCACAGAGTGCTCACAATGTGCCCTGAAGCCCACTAGCTGGGGTGTTTTTCAACCTTGGACCCTAGACAAGCTTCACGTGTACTCTAGAAATCCCCGGCCATTTGCTCCTGCGTCCTCGCCTGCCTGCAGCTGGAGGAAGGGGCTGGAGACAGCAATCGTCAGCCAGGCGTGGGAGCCGGCTCCGCTCTCAGCTCAGCCCCAGGGCGGCTGGCCACAGTGCCAGGCCCTTGGGGCTCCCCAGGAGCTGGTGCCAGTGCTGCGGCRGCAGTTGGGGGCAGCCACATTTTGGGCCCAAGTGTGAGGTTTGTCCAGCCTGGCTCTCTCTCCGACCCTGTGGGAGAGCAGGGCTTGCAGGTCTGCACGGGTATCACCCCCGCTTGCGCGGAGGAGCCTGTTGGGGACAGCAGCGGCAGGGTGGTGGGGCTGCCTGTGCGGACAGCAGTGGCAGCGCAGGATGACAGTCCTCTGGGGACAGCGGTGACTGTCTCCACCCTGTCTTTTACCTCCAAACAAAGGATGTTGACTCTGGAGAAAAAAAATAGCATTATTGTGTTTTGGATCTAGAGAAGAACCACCCGCTGCAGTAAAGTGTAGCTTGGATCCCTAAGCCAGCAAGAGCAGGATGGACACATTTACTTCCAGGAGCAGGGGATACACGGCTGCGTTGTGCCCACTGGGCRCTGGCCAAAGGATAGCACTTCCTTAGCTTGAAGGAGGCAGTCCCACACTGTCCTTGATAGCCAGATTGTAAAGACTCAATACAAATTAATTGAGTCACAGAGAAGTTGTTCTCAGCACCTCGTGGTCAGCACCATAACATGAGGTAGAGCTGGCTGATTTGTTTCCTGCAAGTCATTAGAACATAAATCCTTTTGGTACTTAAAAAAACAAAAGGCCAAATAAAATTTAATAAAATATTTCTGTCTGTGGTAAACATATAAAAGCATAATTTTAAAAAGCCCCTCAAAGGAGAATTTTAACAGATTTTTCTTTTTGTATGTTTCATCAAACACTTAAGGTTCTGATTTTTCATATGAAATGTGAATAATTTTTAAAATGTCTTTTTCTAAAAAAATCTAAATTTCTTTTTTTTAAAAAAAACTAGCTATGAAAAACTTTGACTTATTTCTCCACCTGCTCTCCTTGTTACAGTATTTTTTATTTGTTGTAAACTTTAAATCCTGCGGAAATTCATTATATTCAGCTTTCTGATTTTATTTCAGGGCCATCAGGCCTTCCCAGGCTTCGTCAGGACAGGTTACCCCCCCCGCCAAAGCCTTTGTTTTGGGAGTGAGCCCTCAGAAGCAAGGGACTGATACCGGTACTCAGTATTATTTAATAGAATACAATTTTTAGAATGGAAACAGCGATTAGTAACAATTTGAAAGTTTCAAAAAGTTGAGCATTTCCACTTTACACAAAACTGGAAGCTGTTGGTTTCTTCAACTCAATACCRGCAAGCAAAGAAACAAGAAAGAGAGAAAGCAGACAGGAAAGAGATTTCCTTTCAGTAATAGGTGAGTGGGCTTGTCCACTGMACGGGCGATACGATGCTCATCTTGAAGAGATGCTCTGAGATTCGCTGGAATTGAGCACGGGAAGCTGGAGGAGCCGTGAAGGTCGTCAGCAAATGAGCTGCTCGTAGTAAATATCGTATCATATGCAATGACTGCCTGTGAACTGAATGCATTCTTTCAAGACAAAATGGGTTTATTCTTCAACAAKCAAAATGAAAGCAAAAAGCCAACCCCCAAAATATCTCTTGGCAAAATCAAAGTTGCAGATGGTATTGCTAACAAAAAAACATTTGAGAAGCCAGTTCCACCCAATCTCAGCTATTTGGGAGTCTCAGAGGCCCCTATTTCTGCTTAGAAATTTTCAGAAATTGTTGACTTGAACATATAATTTTGATGGATTATGGTGTGAGTTGAYAGACACAGGAATCACCAGTGTGTTACGCCGACAACTGAATGCAGCTAGAGGGGGCTGTTTTTTTTCACATCTCCTGAATCCAAAAAAAAGGCCCTGTTAGACTACAGAAATGTCTCCCTGTGGCTGCTGTGGTGTGCCCTGCTGGTGGCTTGGAAACTTCCAGCCAGGGCCCTTGAATCACAGGGATGGTGCCATACACGGGTGTATTACGGGTTTCTGATGGCTGGGAGGGTAATGGCAAGAGTTAAGTTGGCTGCCTCAGCCATCAGACAATCACATCACTATCAGATAAAATAATAACAAAAATCTGGATAATCAAAGTCAAGGTTTKATTGTGTAGTCACCACCTCATTTCTAGCAGGTCTGATGATCTCAAAATCCACTGCTGCTAAAAGCATACAAGACCTCTATAATTACCTTAGTGTGCATGTTACAAAGCTGGACAAACACTATTAAGTGAATACAACAACACTTTCCTCATTATTTTATTTGCTCAAGCACATCCTAAAGCCTACTTTTTTCCAGTAGCTAAATAATCAGATGAATAAGTGTTGTTTGCTGACTGGACTGTCATAGCTTGAACTGCTTCGGGGAGATGAGAAGCGAGAACAGCATCGTATTTGGAAATAAAGCTAAAGCAGAAAAAGAGAATGGGAAAAGGATGTCATTCTAGAGTAAACCACTGCATTTTAAATTCTACTMTGACCTATAGTAAGTAAGTTCAATTTCTTCCTCATTCACCAATCATCTCCCTCAATATTGTCTTTACTTATAATGTTGGATGATCTGACTAGCTACACCACTCATTCATATATTTTCATTTCCTTAATTTGGTGAAATCGTTAGATTCAGGTATCCAGCACAAATGCAACTGAAATTTTTTGGAGTTTCAGAAAGCTTTGCTGTTTCTTGTTCATGCTGTTGACACATGGGTAGTGATTCAGAGATGCTTTGTGACTTTTCAAGAAGTGCAGGGTGAGCCTTAAAAAGGCCATTTAGCAAATATGACATTGTAACTAATATCCCACAAAATGCATGTACACACAGTGTGCACACACACACACATGCATGCACACACACGCGCGCATGTGCACAAAATCCAAGCTTTTCGCTCTCTTATGGAATTAGTAAAATCTAGAGCACATCAAGAATAAAGCCTACTCCTCCCATTAGTTTTATACCGGAAACGTTAATGTGTTACGGTTCCAGATGGCAGTGCTATGATAGGCAGGTTAGACGATGGAGCGGTGCCTAAATTCTATCCTTCGTACTTCTGTTTACTCTTTTGGTTTCCAAAATGAAACATCTGTTTTTGCTTTTGTTTTTTTACCATTCTGTTTCTTTGCATTTTTCTCAGGGCACTTGTCATTTTCCTCAGATGACAGTAGTATTTATTAATCATTTGTTGTCACCACAGTAGAAATAATACATACTTGCAACTCTCCAGCAACTTTTGCTGTCAAGAGTATGCAACCTAAAAATTGTTGTTTTAGGGTCATACTTCTTTTCACATATTTCTGCATATTGGTGAAAATACTCCATAGATTTGAACATTARGCTATTCCTCATTTCAAAAATCTATTTGTAAGATATACTCTGCCAAACTGTGCTTGTATCTTCTTTCCCAGCTAAAGTGGGAAGTGTCAGAAAGCATCAGAACTAGTTCATGAATGAGCTGTTAAGCCAACAAAAGGCTTAGTCATACCCCTTTGTATCCTAGTTCAGGAATTCAGTGTAGCACTTGAGAAAATGTGAATGTTATTGTGGTACTGGTGGGAAGAGGTTTAATAATGATGTGGGAAGAGGTTTAATAGTGATCCAATACCTGAGGATTCTTGAAAACACAGAAAAGAATAAGATAAGTATGCAGGAAAAAAAAAGTAAAGAGAACACGGAAATACATGAAAGCAAATTAATACTAAGAAGTGTCATTAGATGTGAATGTAATGATTTTATTATTATCAAAACTATCATCTTCAGCATCCGGCAAATAGTGCTGCTCTCAGTGGAGCTCTCATGACTGAAGTATAATATTGATCATATGACCTTTTCTTTTAGGTGCCTTACAGGATCTGAGCAACCTGGGCATGGCTGGCACACAGAGAAGGGACAGCGATGCTTTATGGAGATGAAGCCTTTCATCTCCTAGTGCCAACAGCAAGACTAGCACGTAAGTGCCTGTTTTATGAAGAACACATTATCAGAACAAGACCAACTACCCAAACTGCCTGAGACTCAACCATGATGCCCCATAGAGCAGAAAATCCATGTGAATTTTGCTGTTGGCTTTGCAGGGGAAGGTTTCAACCCAGGATTTTTCTAAGGTGCGCTCTTGGCCTGGTCATGCAGCACTAGGAAGCAGCACAGAGCTGGGAAATTCACCTTGCAACTTCTAGCTCATTTCAGTTGATGAGCGCATCAGTCTGTTGGGAAGGAGAAAGTCTGGATACCAGGTGTTCAGGCACTGGCAGGAGGTCCACTTTTTTCTTCAGAGGAAAGTTGCAGAGTGTCTCAGGTATTACTACATACASTGAAAGGCTATTTGAGTCCTAGACATGAACTGATGTATGGAGTTAAATATCTTATGAAGGACAGATTGAACTATTTTTGGTTATAAAACGGATGAAGGGTGTGTGAAAAGGAAACAAAACATACACCGAATCCACCAAAAATAATTACAAGTGAACCATGAGGCTTTTCACTGGTTTACCTTGTTTCTAGTGGTTTAAAACGATTGTGTAATTAGTAACATGGAAGCTCTATGGTGGAATAATACTGTTTCATGAGTCATTATTTCAGATGGAGGAACTGCAAGTATCCTTCCAAAATGCGAGGGGAGTGCCTATGACACAAGCAGTCACCACAACACAGGATGATTAAAATCTGGCTGTTAAGACTCGTGCTAGATCTGGTTAAAAAGCAGGTGCTTTTCTAGCGTAAACCAAAGTAATCAGTAATCTATTTTCAAATTTCCAGTGTGCCTTTGAATTCTGTTGATATCAACCCTGGAGGTCTTCCTGCAGTGTAAGGATGGCTGCCTACTGATTTGTTTCCTCAGCTCCGTGTCCCAACTTTACTGCTTCAAATGTGGAGTTGTGAAATTTTAATAGTGCTGTTACTTTTGGCCTGAAGTTTGTGGCTGCTTTGGGTAGCTGAAAGCATCCTCTCACAGATGCACAAATAAGGATTTTTGAGGATTTCTAAGGGAAGAAGGAACCTTATGGAAATTGGTGCCAGTAACAAGTTACTAAGTATTTCAAAAATCTCCATCTCAGGAAGGAGGTTTGGGGCCCCCGAAGATGCAGACAGGCAGCTGCCGGTTTTTCAAAACCTTCATTAGGAGCTTAACTTAGTTCTGAAAATGCATTTGCCCAAGCTGTCAAGAGCTTCAATACAGCCTCCACTGCACTCCTGCAGACCCCTGAAACCCAGTCTCTGTACAGCTGTGGTGCATTCCCGGTTGGGTGAACTGGCTACTGGGCATTAAAGCAGGGGAGAGCTTTGTGCCCCCTTCTGCTTTCAGGGGTGAAGGGAAAAATGTACCAGGTTGGTCAGAGTATGTTCAGGGACTTGAGCATCCAGGTAAGGAAAAAAGAAGTAACCTTTCAGGCTGAAAGCCATGGTCAGGCCCCTGCTGTCTTCATCCAAGACTAGAACATGGCCGCTGATGCAGATGCTTGCTCACTGCTGCACACCTTGTTACCTGAGAGTTTGCTCTGGCCGCAAGCTCTGCAGGTGTGCAGTGCTTCGCTTGCTGCTTAGACTGCGTCTAGTCCAAGGGAGGCTCGCCCTCTACCAACCTYCAGGACCTGCTGTACCATGCATCTTCCCACCAGAGCTGCAGGTGGACATCCCACGCAACCAGTAAAGCTGTCAATGAAGATGGGAGCAGCGAGCAGGTGAGCTCAGCCCACACCCTGCAGTCATCCCAGGCAGGTTCCTCTTCTGCGCGAGGAACTCCCCCTGCAGCGGTGCTGTGGGGATTTCACGGTCTCCAGCRTGAGGTGAAGCCCTGGGCACATGGCAGCCCTTGAAGGGCCTCTGTTATGCTGCATCTCACTTCTGACATGTTTCCACTAGCTTCTGACTTTGAGACTGGATTTGCCCTGCGCCTCTCCTGGGAGGCAGGCAAGCCTTGCCACTACAGCGGGTAGCTTTGCTCCTGCACCCAGCGAAAGCGTAGGACGCTTCTGAAATAATCCTTTCAGAAGGTTTATTTATTAACCACAAGGAATAAACTCCTGAGTGCAAGACTCGCTAACACATGTGCCTTTTGAATCATCATTGCTCTCTTCCTAAGGGACTCACTCCACATATCTTCTGGTAGCTAGTCTGAGCTTTCATCTTTGTTATTTTTCTGCCTTGGGTGCAGTTCCCATGCGAGTCAGCTGGAACTTCAGAGGTTTTTGGTAAAAGCAGAACCCAACTTTCTATGCCTTAAACATTTGTGAGCACTATTGAGAAGAAACAGTCATTTTTCCCGGCATGCCCTTAGTCACTGTGACCTTAAGAGTGTGAAAAGCAAGGGGCCTAGTGGTGAACGCAGTGGTTAAGCAGCAGCAAGTATTTTCACAAAAGGACTTAAGTCTAGTATTGACATAGAAAACATGAACATGAAGACAAATGGGGCTTTTGGGTAAGGTTTTACAGGTTGAGTTAGACACTTAAAACAGYGTGGAAATCACTAGAAAAGAACAGTTTGGGAGGTCCTCTAAGTGTTCAGATCATGAACTGGACCATTTAGCGAGTAACAGGTTCTTACCATATGCAAAAAGCACGCAATGAAAGTTTACCAGTGCAACACTGCAACATTTAATGTAGATAACACAGTTGCGTTATTGATCAGAGCTTTCTACTTTGCACACTGAAAATGGTGGTCCTAAATTTTTTTGCTATCTAAATGGAAATGACTGGTGCYTGAAACCCTGAGTAATGAAGCCAGTAAAGCTAACGAGACTTAGCCCATCTTACTCATGAAAAGACTTATTTGTAAAAACTAATTATGTATCTAGGAGCATAGCTTTAAGCATCCACTCTAAAAATTTAGGCAATTGGAGACTGTTTTTTATTGAGTTCTTTTGGCACCGAGACAGTGACAAATCAGTCAACTAAATAAATTCCAATACATGTACTTTTTTTTTTTTTTTTTAAGTGTTCTGACTGGCTTTGTCTTCCCTTAAAGATTTCTGAATTTATAACCCATCTACCTCTCTAACTAGAATTCGTTGGACAAGCAGAATTATTTTCTTCAAAATATTCTCCAGAATTTGAGAAAGCTGTTAATTTTCTCCTGAAGGACCTGATCTAATGCAGATCAAATCTTCTTGTTTCACACCGGCGCAGAATTCCCTGTCTTAAAATTTGCAAAAGTCGGAGGCATTAGAAGTGTTCATTTTACAGTAATACATTTTGATACATTTCTATATTTAAAGAGATTGCAGTTGGAGCRCTGAGTACCACCCAGTCTTGCTTCTAAGAATCATACCTTGAATTTTTGGAAAACATTTCAGATGCCTATGGCTAAAGCTATGGTTGCTCTTGTCTTGATTTACAACGGCAGTCACCTCCAATCTCCATGACGTGTTTTAGTCTTAAAGGTGCCTTAACTTGTGACTGAAAAAAAATTCTGACAGGCACTGCCAATTCTTTTTCTGGAGGACAGTGTCTGTTATAAGCTAAATATCTAAAAATGCCTGTCCCTCTCACTTCCCCCTCAAAATGTGGTGATAATTACATTTAAATTTCAGAAGATGGCGTTGAAGATTTGCAATTAATAGTCTAAACTCTGCATGTACCCTCTGCTCCGGCGGCTTGCCAGAACAGCGCATAATGACTGGGTTTTGATCTGATACGTTACAGCAGAAAGGATGTGGATGTGTGTTGGAAACGTTAGAACAGAACAACAACAAGAAAGTGCCGTGGCATGAAACACGTGTTTGAAACCTGAAAGGCGGTAAGAAAGATTTTCGTGCAAGTCCGCACCTTGCCCTTCCTTCCCCAGCTCCCGCTTCGTGAAAGCAGGAGGCTCTGCCGCCGAGCAAGGGAGCAAGTTACTGACGCCCCCCGCGCTCCCTTGCGCTCCCTGCCCCACGTCCAGCTGCTGCGCTGCTTTTTAACACGGGCTTTCTCCGGGCAGAGGCGCCTCTGCCCGCGGGCCGGGCCGGGCTCGCCGCGGGAGGGGGCCCCGCGGCGCCCGTCCGCGCCTCCCGCAGGGTTTCCGCGCCCCGCTCTGACATTTCGGGGGCTACAGACCACGGGGCGGGCTCGCC
>NW_028186868.1:3721158-3751305 GCF_003343005.1 Rhea americana
TGGGTGCTGCCCGCGGGCCCTGCCGCCGCCGTCTGGAGCGTTTCTGGTGGGTGTAGCTAGCTGGGTCTCTTACAGTAAAAGCCGTCTGGCTATCATAGGTAGGAGTTTCCCCGTGCTATTTATATACGTGTGTGTCTGTATAAAGTTAAAAAAAAACCGCGGACACAGAGAGGGCGGCGGGCTCCGAGCTCTCCCTCCCCACGGCGTGTGTTTACCAGTAATGGGCATGTGTCACTGCCTCAGATGTTTTCCACCTCGCTCCCTTTCGCCGGCTCCACCTCCGGGCGGGAGCCCGCCTCCCCTCGCCCGGGCTCGCAGCCCGCCGTCATATAAAGAAACTTCCCCGGGCCCGGCGGCCCAGTCGCGCTGCGCCCGTGTCCGCTGCCCGCCCGGGAGCCGCCGGCCCCAGCCCGCTCCGAGCGCCGCCACAGAGGTAAGCGGCGGCGGCGGCGCTGCGCGGGCCCCGCCGGGCGCTCCGCACCGCTCCGCTCCCCCGAGGGCAGCCCCGCGGCGGGGCCCGGCGGGCTGGGGCCGCGGCGAACGGGGGTTTGGGCTGGGGGGGCAAAGGCGGGGGGGGGTCGCCTCGCTTCCCCTCGGTCCGGTCTTTTCCTGGAGCTGGCAATCGATTTTTTTTTCTAATTTTCTATATATACATATACACATATATATATATATATAAAATCTTCATACATATATACATATATATATATACATATATATATATATATATATATAAATCTTCACCTTCTTTGCCCATTGCCGGACAGAGGCGAGGTGAAGTGGCGCCCGAGGGGCCATGCTGTCCCTGCGCTGTAGAGGGTCGCGGAAAGCTTGACCCAGCTCAGGGGATGGGGATGGGGATGGGGCTCCATTTCAGGCCGCGCTTGCCGTGGGTGAGGATTTGATGGGGGCCTGGCTTTGCGGGGCTGTGGGCAGCCCCAGCTGCCCTCCCCAGCACATCTTGCCCTGTGGGGGGAAACTCAGTGAAGCAGGTCTGCTGCGATGACCGGAGCTGCCACCTGAGCAGGGGAGTGAGGGGTGCAGAGGTGCTCACACTGGTGCTCTCCTGGCTAACCAGGGCTCAGAAGGTCTCGCTGTGTGTAGAGGCAAGGACTGTAGGTGAGGACTCACTTTTTTATTAGATATATTTGGTCTCTTCACCACCCACCCTGCCAGCTTTTGGGGCTACAAGCACTTTTTCAGGTCGAGGGGGACAGACTTTACTCCAGGTTCCCCATCACTYACCTTAGGACCTTTTCAGTGGGCGTCCATCGCTCTGTGAAGCCTTGTTGCTCTGGGCGAGTACATACACCTGTGCATGTAGCAAGGGCTCTGCATGTAGCTAGGTGCAAACTCGCCCGCCTCTAGGGAAAGTGTTCTTATGCCAGACTCCATAGGTTGATGTATTTCCATTTTTAGGTATTTGCAATGTATAGATTTGAATGTTATTATATATGCGTCTTGGGAACAGTTGGAGAGGTAGATATGTATAGGACATCATGTGTTCAAATGTGTCTTGCTTAAATGAGCTTGAAAAAGCTACTTCAACATTATAGTTAGATACCATATAAATTGTAAATGTGTGTGAGGCTCTCCAAACTGCATGTGTCTGCTAGTATATAAGTGCACTGTCATGTGCAACTTCATTTTTATGCATTTTTTTTCTTTTTGGTTAGAAGAATAAAATCCCAGCTGAACTTAGAGCAGGTCAGGGGGGTTATGTCTTAAGTCACTGTGTGCTGAAAATTTCAACAACTGGCGTGTATGCATGCAAAACAGCGTTGAGAGGGGGAGGAAAGTCTGTCAAAGTCTGCAGCCTGAGCGGTGCCTGGGGAGGGTGTGAGGGGCCGTGCGCAGCCTCTCGGGGCTCTGCACCGCAGCGCTGCTGTGCTTCCCGGACCCCCTGCACACCGCAGCCCTTCCTGGTGCGGTGTGTGCGGCACCGAGCACTGGCACCACCGGCAGGGCTCCGCACGGGGACTCTGGCTGGCCCCTGACCTGTGGGTTTTCCTCTCTCCCTGTCCTACCCCTCTCCCCGCTCCTCCGCAGCACCAGAGAGCCGGTGCTCGGGGGTGTGTGCAAAGAGGCGGGCTCGGTGAAGCACTCCAAAACCCCCCATCCCACCCCTCAACGTGAGTGGCATGAACTTGGAGCCGGGTGAGTGCGGGATGAACTCGGTGAGCTGTGGCAACGGGAAACTCCGCCAGTGGCTGATCGACCAGATTGACAGCGGCAAGTACCCGGGGCTGGTGTGGGAAAACGATGAGAAGAGCATCTTCCGCATCCCCTGGAAGCACGCTGGCAAGCAGGACTACAACCGCGAGGAGGATGCTGCCCTCTTCAAGGTAMGGCTCAGCCCAGTGTCGGGGCTGCAGGGGCACAGCCAGCTGTCCACCATGGTGACTCCTCGCCATCCCTTCCACGCCATCAGACTTGCGCTGACCCCAGCTGCCTGCCTGGTGGCCCTGGCTGCGTCCCTGTGCCCCACCAAAGCCTGGGTGTGCAGGGTGAGACTGCCCTTCCTTTCCCCATTCCCTCATGTGGAGCCACATGCTCATAGGACTGCAGCACATCTATTTCCGTATTGACTCTGGATCATTTTCTCCCTTTTCTGATGCCTCCAAAACGGTTTTTCTTTACTATGTTCCTAATGTTGCTTTTTTCTTAGCTTAAACCTGCAGGGAGTAAATTCATGTGCATATAAGCGCACATATATATGCTGTTTCAAGTGTTGTGATCTTGTACCTTGTAGTTTAATTCTTTCTTTTTTCCCCTTTTGATTATCTGAAATGTTTCCAGGCTTGGGCTCTTTTTAAAGGAAAGTTCAGAGAGGGCATTGATAAACCAGATCCTCCTACCTGGAAGACAAGATTAAGGTGTGCTTTGAACAAGAGCAATGACTTTGAAGAACTAGTGGAGAGAAGCCAGCTGGACATCTCAGATCCGTATAAAGTGTACAGAATAGTGCCAGAAGGAGCTAAAAAAGGTAAAATGTCTCAAATTCCTAGTGTAATGGAATGTGAGTATCTGTCTCACTCTAAGCATATGAGAACTGAAGTGTGCTTTTCTGGAATGACCATGCTGTCTTTTTAAGTGAGGTAGTGTTGCAGTGAAGGAGCCAAATTGTAGGGCTCAAGTACATCTTATTCTGATGACTAAAATAAGCGAATCCATCTGTAGGAGGACTGTTGGCATTGGAGTCAGAGCACTGAAGGGGAGCCCTTTGTAAAAGATGCTTCATGTATGTCGCTGCAGGAATTGCTCTGTTACCTGGCACCTCCCTTCCAGGTCTCTGTAGAGAGAGGCCTGTATTAAGCAGCTCAAGGGACAGGCAAAAAAGAAAAGAAAAAAAATGCCTTCTGGATCCAGATTTTGAATAAGGGGAAGAGCAGAAGTGTTCTGAGCCAGGCAGTACATAACTGCTGTGGGGAAGAGCTGAGACTGAGAGACACTTCACCTATGGTCTCCTGCGCAAAGGCTGGGGATGGTGGTAGCGTAGCTTTGCTACAAGCTCACTGCCTGCTCTCCAAGGAAGCTCTGGCACCAGAAAGGGCTGGCAGGAGGCAAAGACTTCACAGGATTTGGGGAGGGCATCAGAGCACTCTGGATTGTGACTGAAGGGCATTTCACATGCTGGGAGGCTTGGAGGGACAGACTGCTTCCCTGAGCTGCCTGGGATGGGAGGGCTGAAAATCCTTCCCCTTAGGGGCTGGTGGAAGGTGTTTGAGTCCTGTATTTGATAAGGATGGGCTGTATGGATTTGTCTTCAGTGTGCCAGTTTCAGATTTCTCTAAGATGTAGTTGACATCATTTATTTTCATCTGTCTGGTGACCATAGGTGCAAAACAAATCAGCATGGAGGAACAGCCATTAATGATGAATCACCCTTTTCCAATAACTTCTCCTTACACTTCACTACCATCTCAGGTATGTCATTAGTTATGTGTTTTACTTGATGCTTATACATTGAGCAGCAGCATTTTTATATTCTGTGATATGTCTTTCTTTGCTGGTCTGGCCCTCTTTAGTTCTGCCTGGGAAGGCACTTTATTACAAAAACTGAGAAACTGAGCAGCAATTTTTCTAATGTCGTATGAGACCATAGGGCAGCTAATTTCCCTTGGTTTTGTTTAATCAAAGTAACAGCTCTTTAAGAGTAACAGCACTTTAAGAGTAACAGCTCTTTCCGTTCAGCGGTAGAAATTAGTGTACTGCCACCATGTTGATGCCAGAATGTAAGCATCCAGTGAAGCATTGCTGTTCCAAACAGACATTTACCAGCAATGCTTTGACTGCCTTTTGTTATTCTACCCTGCTTATTATTTACACCAGTGGTGAGAAGTTCATTTGGAAGTCTCATTGGTGGTGGTGGCAAAGTGCCATTCATGTAGCCTGTGCAATGCTTAGACTCTGTGAGCTTTGGCAGAGCAAGTAATACCAAAGAGCTGAAATGTGAAAGCTGATGCAACACATGGCATCAGTTTCGATGACTGCCAAATAAAAGATCATCTTGTTAAATTGAATAGGTACAAAACTACATGGGGCCCCATGAACGGAACTGGAGAGAATTTGCCCCGGAACAGCCCCATCCCGATATTCCCTACCAGTGTGCCAGCATCCCTTTTGCAGCTCGCAGTCATCATTGGCAAGGACCTGGTTGTGAAAATGGTAAGACGATCCTCTTTAGGGTCAATTGCAGACCTTGGTTAAAAGAGATGTTTGGTCACCCTGAAAGGACCACAGATGGCATGTTTCTGTTCATGACTTTAATTGGGGTTAACAAAGGTGGCTTGGTGGAGTGCTGGGCTTCCTTCACAGAGAGCTGTGGGGTCCAGCTACCCTCATGGACCCCATCTTACTGTCATCTTACTGACAGTGCTGCCATAGGTGCAGTGTGTGGGTTACACAGTCCCTCAAGTTAAAACCTCRAGTCAGCTCCCCCAAAACCTCAGCTATCTTAAATGTCCTGARCAAGAAGAAAGGACCCACCTCCTAAAAAAATAACATGAGAACATGTGGTCTTTAGCTTTGCTTTCCAATTCCTTTGAGGAGCTTTGAGGTGCACATTTGTGAAGATTTTCACTCCACCTTGTAGGTTAGAATGGTAGCCTTCTCCTCAGAGGAAAGCAGCAATTATTACATTTTTTTTTTAGTACTGTGGCGATAGGACAACTTGCTGTGGAATGAGTCTCTGKTGGTGCTGGTACAGAACAAACAGAATAAAGGGACGCTCCCTTCCCTACAGATCTTACACTGTAAGAGTCTAATGTAATTAGAGCTTTCCAAGTTCTGCATCCTTAGGAATCCTGAATCATGTGAAAACTGGCAATGCTAAAATCTGCAGGGGATAAAAGGTGAAAGAAAGGGGAGCATGATCAGCGCCTTAATGGGGAATAGAGCCACAAAGATTAAGTGTCTCACACAGGGCATGTTGTAAGAAAAACTAGAAGATGAATCCAGATCTTCTGAGGTGAGGCTGAGTGCCGTAGGCATATATCTCCTGTATGTCTTAGACACTTACTTGCAGGATAACTCACCTCAGTAGGCAGGTATTTGCTTCATGAGGAGCAGAAGAAGCTAGTTCGGGAGGACAGAAGAGGGTG
Organism: Rhea americana; assembly: GCF_003343005.1. Classification (NCBI taxonomy): domain Eukaryota; kingdom Metazoa; phylum Chordata; class Aves; order Rheiformes; family Rheidae; genus Rhea; species Rhea americana. The sequence goes on from NW_028186868.1 coordinate 3,726,762, forward strand.
TGAAGTGAGGAGGGACTTCCTAGAGCACTGGAGATACTAAGTCTGCAGAGGACAATTCTCTAGTGTTTTTTTGTGCAGAGAAATAAACTTCTGTTTCTTTGGATCTGCTAAAAAGCAAATACTCTGCAACATTTGCTGGTAGTCTATTGAAACTATTGGGCTGAGTCAYTGCCAATAATTGAGCTGTTAAGCTGAGTGAACTCTGCCCTGAAGTACATCCTCTGCAGCAGCAGTTAAACACAGGTTTGGGTGCTTTGCTGAGTTTGGAGGCAGTTGTTAGTGGCTAGTATTGGGTTTCTCGTGGGGCTCTCAGGCTTGTCAAGAGTTGCTGAGGCTTTGGATCCGCGTAGGTCCAACCCTTGTGTTCTGTCACCGGGAAAGGCTGTGCGCGCTTGTCTGCAAGTCACTTGCACCTTCCTCTAGAGACTTGTGTTGACATTAAGAAGCAGAGAAAAATTTAAATTGCCCATATTATAATCCATTCACTGGTAGGCATCACTGTGATCTGTCTAATACTAGTCCTGGTATTAAAAGCCTAATAATCTCTTGTTAGACGATTTTCGTTATCTTTTTTTCTTTTTTTTTTGTTTTTACCAGTATTAATTCCAGCTTTACTGTTTTACCTGTCTTTAATAGGTTTCCTTTGACTAAATGGCTCATTTTATGCCAGCAAATTTAAGAGCACTACAGTCTAGTTAAAATGTAGGTTATTTCTGTAATAGAAAAGCACATTCTTGTTAGTCAAGGAAACAGTACTAGAGGGAGTACTGAAATGCTAAGCGAGCATTTCGTGCAGACCCAAATAAAAAATCCAGATAACATCTAGAGAGATTTGTAGAATTGGCACATTTGAAAAAATGGGAAGTAAGACCTTTTTAGGAGGAAGAGGGGGAAGAGGGAGGGTTTCTGGTGGGGTCAAAAAAGCCTCACTTTTGCATAGCTGTGATCTTTGCAGTTGTCACTGCCTTTTGTTTGTGAAAACAGGTTGTCAGGTGACAGGAACTTTTTATGCTTGTGCCCCTCCTGAGTCCCAGACTCCTGGCATCCCGMTTGAGCCAAGTATAAGGTCTGGTGAAGCCCTTGCACTGTCAGGTAAGGACTATAACCCTCCGGCATTCCCAAGGAGCTTTCCAAGAGACTCCTATTTCTGACTTACCCTGTCACTCTTTCTCCTTTCTTATGGAAAAAAAAAAAGAAAGAAAGAAAGAAACCTCTCTAATGAATCAATTTGGTGTATGGACTTGAGCCTCTGTTCATCAGGATGTTCAAGCACTTGTAGCCTGAGCTCCAAGGGATTTGTTCTGTGCTTAAAGTTAATGAAAATGCTTTGYTGGATCAAGGCATTAGTACTGAGTTGCTTCGGTGAGTCATCAGAGAATGCCTCCCTGGGAGAGCTTGGAAGTTTTAGGGGTCAGAAAATTTTAGCTCAGATTTTTAATTGGRAGGAGCCCCCACAAAGACTGGTCTTATCTGGGTTTAAAAAAATAAAAAGACATTTAGGAAAAAAAAACAAAATAATCTCAGCCAGGTTTGCAGAAATCCAGATACTGGGAGATTTTGTGAAAAAATCCAGGAAATGGTGCGGGAATGTGTTTTTTAAACTACTAATGGATAAGTCTGCAACATGGCACTAGGCAGGTTTCTTGAGCAGGGTTATTCTCCTTAATCAGGGTCCATACACATAGYGCTGTGTGAGCTCTTGGCAGCAAGCTGTGTTGACTGAATGGTCATTTGAAAGTAAGTCTTGGGATTTGGGTTACAGCGATGCTTGAGCTGGAACCAGCAGTAGCTCCTCTAAGGGCAACCAAGTGCAAGTTTGCAAAAGGCCTGTGCAGAAGCCTCTTTTATGCAAAAACTGGGGAGAGACACAGCTACTTCCTGATTAAATCTGAGGAAGTGTACTTAGCCAGTGGGTTTAATTGTGATGTAAGCTTAGAAAATGTGACAAATGACTTTCCTTGAATTTATTTTTCTTATTAAATAGAAATATGAATTTTGTCAGACTGACTTTTTTATGAGCCCTAATAAAAAAATTTGAGTGAATGTTTAAGAGCTCATATCATAGTTCACATTACTGTGCTCCAAATATTTTAGTATTTAGATTCATTATATGATTTTTACTAATGTGAGCCTGTCTCTTGAGTGGTGGTGACTGCTAATAGTTATAGAGGCTCAAAAATCTCACACAAATTTGTCTCTTGGTTTTAATATGTATTTGTACTGTAAAACATTCGTACTAACGTATCACAATGATTTTTTTTTTCCTCCTTGTAGATTGTCGACTCCATATCTGCTTGTATTATCGTGAAATACTGGTAAAGGAGGTAACAACTTCTAGTCCTGAAGGCTGTAGGATATCCCATGGCCAAAGTTATGAGGTCAGCAGCCTGGAGCAAGTTATCTTCCCTTATCCCGAGGATAATGGCCAGAGAAAGAACATAGAAAAACTACTGAACCACTTGGAACGAGGAGTAATACTGTGGATGGCCCCTGATGGCCTTTATGCTAAGAGACTTTGTCAGAGCAGGATCTACTGGGACGGCCCCCTGGCGCTCTGCAGCGACAGACCCAACAAACTGGAGCGGGATCAAACATGCAAGCTCTTTGATACTCAGCAATTTTTGGCAGGTAATTCTTACTATGGCTTTTGATATCATTTCTGCAGATGTCACAAGGTCGTTCTCCATATTGGCTTTATGAGAGTGCTCTTTTTATGTCACRAAGGCCACTGGCAGAAACCCAGGCTCAGCTCCCTTAAGAATTACCCCAAACTACTTCTAAGCAAGCACAGTTAAGGAATGGTTAACTTCTGAATAACCCTATCAAACTCTGCTCTCTGTGCACATCCAATGCTGTTGCACAAACCAACAGGAGGAAGCTGCTGCAGACCTGGGGACACCCAAAATCCCACATCTCTTTAAGAAGAATGAGGAGGAACCTAACAAAATAGTCTACCCAAGTATTGGGTAATAGATGAAAATGGATCCTGATTTCAGACCTACTAGTCTAAGTCCTGGGTAATTTTATGATCTGCAGTCATGCTACTCTCAACCTGACCTGGACTGAGTCTGAAATCTGGCTCGGAATATTCAAGTATTGGCATCAATTCCAGCAGAGGTCTTTTCAGTCTAGGTTCTGTGCTGGCATTTAAAAGATATCTTGCAAGGTAGAAAGCTTAAATAAGCTCTAGAGTTTCAACATCTGCCTAATGCTCTCGGCCAAGGCTTGTTCTTCCTCTTCAGAGCTCTGTACGAAGGTTTTTTTTTCCACAGGGCAAATGTGAGCACTCATACAGAGGGGGCTGTGGCATGCTGCGGGACTGTGTCTTTTCCTTACAGCCCATGAAAAGAAAAGGCAGAACCTCAACCCTGCTTTCGAGCGCTTTGGAGCAATGAGAGGGAGGAAATCTGTCCACCCAGTTATACTAGTGGGAACAAGTCATTTTCCTTTCTTAGAAATGAGAGGAAGACTGAGCAGCAGGGATGAACATTGCCCCTTGTTTGAGATGTTTGGCATCACTACAGGTGACCTGTGTCGCTATGGCTTGGCATATTTTCCCATTAAGGCAAAGCATTAGCACTGGCATGAATCTCTCAGGAAAATAATGCCATTCAAAATAAGAAGTCAAACCTAAACCAGCAGCTTTAACTTACTTTATATTCCAGGGCTGATRTGTCATCCTAGCAAAGTGGCCAAGCAAGAAATGCGTTTAAAGAGAAATCTCCTATGGATTTGAGAATTGACAGTTAAAAAGGGGAATTTGAGGCCAAAGTATCAGGTTAAGCTTCAATCACATGCTAATTTAAAGACTTAAAATTTTGTCTGTGATGATGGTTTTGGAAATCCCTCTCCCTTTTCTTAGGTATTTTTTTTAGATATAATCTGGGTTCTTCCAAACAGTTCACAGGATAGACCTCTTTTTAGAAGCCTAACCCCAAAGATCAGCTTAAATAATAGTTATTTTTCCCCCCTCCTATCTTATGCACCAATGCCTGTGGAAACCCAAGCACGTGGTTGTAGTCATAGTCTGTGGTGTGTGCAAAGTGAGCTTTTGCATGTGTTAATGCTCAGCTAGGATTATAAGAGACTTGTCATGAGCTTATCATATCTGCAAGTTAATTTAGAATACTGAGGTCTCAGACTAAAAGCAACTGTGGAGATTCCCCCATTAGGAAAATGGAATTTCCAAATATGCAGTTGACTTCTGCCAGGTGGAGATAGAGTAACAGAAGAGAAAGGGGCTGAAGCAGAACTGCTGTCGGCTGCAGTTATTGGGATCCTGCTGAGGAGCTGGACTCTGCAATGCAGACTGTGCTGGCGATCGAGCCCTGTCTTAAGCAGCCTCTACTAAAATGGCAATAACTCAGGAAACAGATGTTTGGGGAGTTCTGTGTAATAAATGCAGTATATCTGTGTGGGTGAAGAGTGGGAGGGTATGGAAAGAGATTTTGGGAGCGTGAAGACGAAAGCTAGAGGAAGGCTGGCTTGTCAGAGAGACGGGCAACTGGAGCCAGGGTGAGCAACGGTTTGGGTGGGAGTGTATGGTTGGGGAGCCGTATGGCGCTGTGGGGAGGCGCTTGGGCATGGGGAGGAAAATAGAGTAAGTGGGTGGTTTGGAAGAAGTGTAAGGTGGACCTCAAGCCCTGATTATCCTGCAGGTGGGAAAGCAGATGTTTTCTTTTCCACTTCCATGTCAAGGATGGCTATGTAACACTCCCACAGGTATTCAGGATTTGGAGAATTACTAAGGCTAAGTAACACTAGCAGGAAAGAGAAAGATGGGCGAAKTTCTCCATTGGCAAATGAGACAAGCATATCAGGCTTTGGACTGGCCCTGGATGGATCGTCCTTCCCTGTCCTGCAGCAGCACTGTACACTGAGGAGAGCAGGATCCCACAGAAAATCTCTGTTCTCTCCTAACAAACTTCTAGAAGGTTCAGAGCATTTTTAAGGTTTTTTGGGGGAGACTCTGGAGAAAACTATGCTTTACTTTGTGTTTAAAGTGAACTGACCATTGTTCACTCTTACACTCCCCTCCTACTAAGGCCAGTAGCTCCCAGCTAGGGCCATTGAATTCGTATTCGGTCACAGAAGCTGGAGTAGAAATGGCAACTGAGTACTTTGGGAACAAATGTGTTTGTCATACCCATTTCAAAGACTCTCCTTTTCCTGTGAAGCGAGGGGTACTTCATTATAAGACATTGATTTTAACATTAATTCCCTTTGCAGGTTGTTCCAGAGAGCATGAACAGAGTTATAAATTAAAATGATCTCTTTATCAATCAGCTATGTAGAAAGACTTCACCTAATGCAGATTTTACTGGGAATATTGTATTAGAGGCAATTTTTGGGGGGAAGGAAATACAGTTTCTAAAATAAAACACAGTGATTTTGATCTAAGAGGAACTCTCTTAAAAAACCTTCCTGTTGTGGGAAACACTTTGACTATTGAGGTAATAATATAATTTGACCTACCTTTTCCCTTTGTGCGAGGGTGTGGGTTAGTGAAGAGAGTACAGGAGTGCTGAAAACACGGGCTCTTTCCTGGGCTTGCTGAATGGCTTAAATAAGGTCCTTTGCCTTTCTGTGCCGCACTGTCCCCCCATTAGGAACAGTGGTGATAGTAACGGCTGCATGGCTGTATGTCTAGCTAAGGCTGAATTTTGTGCTGGCAGTGCTTTGAGTCTCTGGTTCTACTTACTTAGTGGTTTCAGTGCTACTGTTATATGTTAGGAGTTTTTCAGATASGGCCCAAGGTTTCCCCCCTCTGCTTATTTAAGTCAGTGATAAAATTCATATTCGCTTTAGTGAGGCCAGGCTACCACTGGTGCMTGCTCCATAGCAGAAAAGTAGATGTAACAAGAAATGGCATGAAGCATGTGGAGGAGATGAAAGCAGGTGCTGGGGCTTTGGACAAAAGGAATCGAGTAAAGCCTGGAAACTCAGCTCTGACAGCAGACAAAAGGAAAGCCTTGCACAGGCCTGTCTAGAAAATGAATGAAATAATCCCTTTCCTTTTTGGAGGCTTGGCCTGGCAAGATGGACAACATGGACTGCTTAGGCTCATTTCAGCAATGTATCTGTAATAAACCCTTCCATCTCCTATTAACCCGCACTGTTTATTAAAAGAGGAAAAGCAACATGTAAGCAGTATTGTCCCTGGGAAGTGCACAGGGGCACAGGAGAAYGACAACAGATCCATTTCCCAGGTCCCCTAAAACTTCCAGAAGTTTCTGATGTTAAGGCCAAATATAACTATAAATTGGAAATGTCCTAGCTTGTGCATATGAAATGACTTGTAAGGCAAGGCAAATAGAATAATTGCAGTGTTAGAACTTACTTCCCCTCAYCTCTAGGAAAGTCTCCAAACTCAGTTTCTTCTCCTCACCTCTTACCTTTCTCCTGGCCTCTCTAATCCTCCACTGCAGTCATTTCATTTTCTCCTACCATGCTCCAAGGTCGTCTACTTGGAACTCAGGCACCCACAAAGACTTTCTTACCAGTCCTTTCTCTCTTCACAGAGCTGCAAGCTTTTGCTCATCATGGACGTCCACTGCCGAGATACCAGGTCGCTCTGTGCTTTGGGGAGGAATTTCCAGATCCACAGAGGCAGAGGAAACTAATTACAGCCCATGTAAGTAGGGTTTCTGCCTTAACTAAATGAAACATATTCCTCAGGGGATGTGAATCTGCCAGTCAGGCTTTTCTTCCTCATGTAAGTTGTGAAGGAGGTGTTAAATTCTTGAAATTACAGCACCATCACAACGGGGGCTGAATTCCCAGATCTGCCAAGGACTGACTGGTGGCCCTGGGAAGGTCAGAGCACCTGATTTCCCTCAGTGCAAGACATAAATGACCTCTTTTGCAAAGCCCTTTGAGATCTCAATCAGAGAAGCCTAGGAGAGCTGGACACTATCATTACTGCCCCAGTAGAGCAGTGCCTTGGGCTGCAAGGCCAGTGCAAGATGGGGTGCTTTCACAACTGCTCCATAACCCCACCTTGTCTCTCAAAGACCTCAGAAGCTCTCCTACATAGTGATACAAGGACTGCCTGTGCAGTTCCAGTGTTAAGATAGCTGGTAAGCAAGTGAGCTGGATGACCACAGTTCACACACACTCAAAGCTGGTGTTTCAGGATGCTATCTGAGAGAGGATGATGATGGAGACTGTGACAAAGCACTTTCTATATTGGCTCTATTGGCCCACAAACCCACAAGAGAGTGGTAATGCACAAGTTAGTGGCRAGATTTAGTTTATTGCATCCTTGGGAAGAACACTGGTGTTGGCTTTAATTTTTCCAAAGCACCTGAATGCTGTGGGTTTCCAATCAGACACTTGTCATGAATCATGGTTTTCCCTTAGCTGTGTGGCTTTCACATTGCTACGCTGCTGCTTGTTGCTCTCTGAATCTTGAGTGGAAGGTGGGAAGCTCTCAAATCCATCCTGAGGTATCCAACAGCTGTTTAAGGGGGCTCTAAACCCCTTTCTGTCCTTAAACTCTGTGCCATCCTCCTTYTAGCTTTCCAACTTTCTAGTCCTCTTTCCTAGAACTCCGTGCCCAGCCACTCCATCYCCTGTCCTGGTTGCATCTCCATAAGCCTGCAGCTCCTGCCCCCRTGACCTTTTGGGGAGCTTTGCACCCCCCATATTGGTTGCTTCTCAACCTACTCAACTTCTTCTTGGGCTAGCCCAGCTCCTGGCTTTGCTGGGCTCTGCTGTGGGGTGACACACAGCAGTGCCAGAGTCAGGTGGCATGGGGCTGCAGTGGGTGCCCCAGAGCTGGCTGACTTGCTGGCTTCACCACCCTCCTGTCTTCCTCACTGCAGGATGTGAAATGCTTAGCTACCTCTGAAAGCTGATGTGAGGAAGGGAAGGGGAATTGACAGAGCTTCTCAGTACAGTGTTGCCTTTCTGGCTTAGTCCCTTTCTGAAAGGAGGACCTGCAGCATATGTGTTACTCCTCTGGAATGGTGCACATGTACTAATGTTGAGAGGCTGGCTGACTTGGAAGAGAAGGTTGTGGAGAGTAATCTCAAAGCTTGCTCAGTCCTCAAGACAAAGGAAAGCTTCAAATGCAWTTTTTTAGCATGCAACTTAAATATTTACAGACAATGCCTAAAGCCCTGAGGGGTAATAGTGCTTTTTAAGTAGAAGTGAAGGCTATGCTAGATCATATGAATCCCTCTTGATTATGTCAGTGGCTGAATAGATTTCTTATTAGACTGTGAATTAATAGAAATGAGTAACTTTGGAGTTATATCGAGGTCTAGTTTAAAACGCAGTTGTTTTGCAACACATCTAAGCATAGCTGAGGGCTCCAGCATTTCAAGTTAAGTGCTTGAAGTTCTTGAGAGTGAAGGCTAGACTTCAAAGCCCTAGGTGTGCATGTGAGTGTGTCTAACTTGGCCATAGACATGCCTGGTGTGTGTGGCCCCAGTGCAGGCATTGCTCACACCTATGGACTGGCTAATGGTGTGCAATTGCAAATACATCATTTGTGTCACTGATACATGTCCTTCCAAATACCTGCCATGCAGTAAGGCATGCATGTGGTAAGCAAAGTACTTATCATCATAACAGGCAAGCCCTAACTTAAAACAGCAATTAGTGAGGATGTAGAAATTATTTTGCCATTCTGGCAAGCAGAACTGTTTTGTCTGATCTTGTGCTTAACTTAAAAAYGCCATAAATAACCAACATGAAGAGCATGAAATTTTATCATATGTCTGATTAACATTTTGTCTGTTCTTAAGGTTGAACCAATGTTTGCCAGGCAGCTGTATTACTTTGCTCAACAAAACAGTGGACATCTTCTGAGAGGCTATGATTTACCAGAACTTGTGACTAGTCCAGAGGATTATCACAGATCTATTCGCCATTCCTCTATTCAAGAATAAGATCCTCAGAATGATTGTTTTTAAAGCCACTGTAAAGATTATGCAGAATGGAGGAGCAGATCTGGATTGCAATTTGGAGATCTGAATCACAGCTGGATGCATTCAGGGTATCAAGGGTTCAATGATAGGAAAGTGAACTAGTACAATATTGTATGATACAAATGATGGGTTTTCAACGTTTGGATGCTACATCTCACRTAGATTCCACTTTTGCTGGTAATAACTCAAAACTGACGAAATGATTGCTATGTTTGCATTTGCTTAACGTTTTCCTTGGGTTTTGAGGACTGATTCTTATTAAAGACTCAAATCCATAGTTTACACTGTTAAATTTACAGGGCTATTTATTTTGGATTACTGATCTCAGGGAAGGTACATAAATTTGCGGTATTCCCAGTTTGAAACTATAGCTACTATAGATGAGTAGCAAATGTAGATGATTTATTGAGAATAGTTATACATGTAAGTGGTTATAAATTTAGATGATAAGTGTGGTAGACATTTAATGCCTATATTCTTGTATAGAAATTTCCATGTATTTTTTAAAAACAATGCAATTCTTCAGAGACATATTTTTTTAATGCCTGACTGACGTTTTTCCTTACAATGAATTTTGTTGCTGCCATTGTTATTGGACTCATAATAGCAGTTTTTAAGGTGGTGAATTTATGGTACTGTGTTACAAAGTGACCATTTAACTCAGCTTACCTGTGGATTTAGTGGATTAACCACTAAAATTCTAGAGTCCTGAATAGCAGATTTAAAAACAAGTTACTTTTTTTTGATGATTGCAAGCTACTATGCATTTTATATATATTTTATATATATATATATGTGCATTAGAATTAAGTTTGTGGACCTTGAAAAACAATACAAAAATGGTACTGCTAACCTTTCTTCATGTCACATGCATGAACCAAGTTAAAATAACTACCACTTCTGCATTGCACAGAACCAAATTCTGTTCTTCCTGTGTGCTCAGAACTCCCTTTAATTGGTACTGAAGTAAATAGGAAGGAAAAATTCAAGGAGAGCAGATTTTGGCCTCCCATACTAAGTAAATGTTTGTTTTTACTTTTATTCTGAAAAGTTTTACAGAAATATAATTTCATGCGTTTTACAGCTCTTAAGCTATGATGCCATTTTAAAGATAAAGAGAAGAAGAGGTCAATTGGGTATGTATCTTGGTGAAATTTTACTTTGTGTTATGCTGGAGATCAGACCAGGTGCTCTTACTAGCTTTTAACTCCATAGCAGGGTCCTCTCTATAATTAGCAAAAATACTTCACTTGATTTTCTAAATGAGGAAGAAAAAAATGTTACTTGCAGACAGGTACTTGGTCTGGCAGCAGACTTGTGTTCCAGGGACATTTAATATATACATCTTAAAGATGCATACTCTTTTGGGATATATTATCCCACTCCTCCACAGTGACAAGCAGAACGATGGATCGTTTTTATTTTTATGTTCTTTGTTACTTGAAATGTTTTCTTGGCTTACAGATTTTCTTAAGGGAGACCTCTTTCTTAGACATTAAAAGCACTGCTTTWGGTGACCTTCAGAGCATCTGTGTATACTTTTGACCTGTGCATACATTTTACTGAATGGGACTTCTGCGTTCAGACTGCACTGATATAATACAATTATTTGATGTGGTTTTCATTTTTTTCTAGTGGTCATTGCTTCATATGCTCATTGCTTCAGCTTACATCTTAGAATAAAATCCTTATTCCCTACCAATTTGATTCGTACATGTTGTTTTCAGCAGTGGGGTGCACCTGGGCGAGACCACTGGCTAAGTCTAGGGGGAACTGCGTTTTAAGCCAAAAGTGCAGGGAAAGGTACAAACGCCAGGGTTTTCACGTAYGGAAATGTCCGGGATACCAGCTGAATCAGTAGAGGAAGAGAAGACAGGGAGGCTGCGGCTTGGCTGCTGGCGGCTGCTGAGTTCCCGTGCCRCGCGCAGCTTAGCCAAGCCCTGGTGCTGGAGACGGGGCGCTGCGCGCACCGCGGCGCCCTGCCCGGTGCCTCGCTGCCTCCGGGGGCTCGTGCCCCTTCCCGCCCGGCCCCGCGCCGAACCGTGCCCCAGCCCGTCCCGTGCCGAGCTGGGGCCTGGACCTCGAGGTGGTAGTTTTTAGGAGTAGCTGTAGTTTCAGGAGGGCTTTCAGAGGAAAGGGAATCCGGGAGAGGATGAAAGGGAGAATAGTAAAGTAGCTGAAATAATCAAGATAAATCTACAAGAATTAATTTTGCAGAGCAGCCATTGCTAGAAATAGGGGTCCTTGAGAGGGTTCAATAGCTTGCAGACAGAGAAAAATGAAAATTATTTAAGAGATCTGTAAAGTATCTTAAGATGGAGAACCATGTTTTTCTTTATGTGGTATCATCTCCTGTTGAGTATCAAAGGTACACTATCATTTTTGGCTTTGGAGTGAGCTTTTAATTATTTTCCTTGAAAGAAAAAGCATGATTTAAAGTCAGCAGCTATGAAGAGGGAGGAAGAAGACCATGATCTAAGTTCTGTCCAAGCACAACTAGCTTAGCATTAGCRTAGGTTATCTCCAGGTGAAAGATTTATTTTAAATAAGCAAAGAGGTCCAAATATTTCTACAGTGTGTGTAGAAGAAAAATCAAGCTGTTGAACAGAATACTTTGTAAAGGAGAACTTTAAAGGTGTATTTGATTCATGTGGCAATCTTTTACTGTTCAAAGTAACTAATGGATACTTACCATGGGGAAAAAAGAAATAAAAGAAAAAACCCTGAAAACATCTTCTCATTTTGGTATTTTTTTACAGTCACTACGTAAAAGCATTTGAGGTACTTCCTACTTCTGTTAAATTCTGTTTATAGTTTCTGAGGTCTACTTCCTTCCTGTTATGATTTCAGTGGCATTATAAATGACATGTTTTACTCCTGTCAAAACTGAAGGCATGGCTAATGTTTTTAAAATGAATTTTCAGTGTGCATTTGTGTCAGTATTGGTTTCTCTTATGTTAATATTGCCATAACTATTTCTTGAAAGGGTTTCATGTCAGAGTTCTGCATATGAAATATGTATTTCTAAAATTTAGTTCTGCTAAGTGGTTTTGCCTACTACTGAAAACTGCATTTGCCTTGGAGGGGATGTAGGTTAACCAGAAATGAAGAGATATATTTTAAGCTGAAATACAACGTAACAGGGTTTGTGGAAAAAACACAGGATTCACGTGAAAACCCCTGTGGCCTTTTAAACAGGCATATGTATGCTGTTTACATCAGCGTTTGTCAGCAGAGTGGAGGTGGGGAAACACCACTCTCAGCGAGAGCTTTCAGGAAAATGTAAAGCATTTGCTGTTGCACACATTTAGATCATTGTCTGTATATATAGAGAGAGAGAGAGAAGGAGAAAGAGAAAAAGAGATTTTTTTTTTTTTAAGAGTAGTTTGAAACAATCATAATATCTCATTTCCCAGGGAGAAGTATGTATCAAATTTAGCTGAACTTGGAGGGCAAGATTTTAAAGCTTGCCAGGGTGTTTTCATCTAAAATCAGTATCTGATCTGACTRGTAGGTGTCAAAGAGTTATGTGTTTGTGATCAAGTGCATATGAGTTTGGTCAGCTCCAAAGAGAAGTTGAAAGGTCCCCTTGACTTGGAACTGGTTTAAACATAGTTTGTATGTGGCTTATTCTCAAGTTAATATGCATTTATATTTCAAATGTGTAGCTAGGAAGTACATTATCTTTGAATCCCAAGGGATGGTTACCTTCACTWCCCCTTGCAACTCCACGGACACTACTGGGTGTCACACAGAAATTGCCTGAATGTTTGCAAAATGCTGAATGATTTGAATTTGCTGAAATGATAGTCAGGGCGGAACTAACAGCAGTCTTAAAAATTTCTTGAACTGTCTTATAGACTAAACAACTAAAAAACTGAGGAATACAATGGGGTAGGATAGGATGGTTTACACTGGAGGATGGGAAGGTGCCCTTTTGACAATCAGCAAGAGGGTAAGGCAACCACCTATAATCATACGTGAACCAAAAAGCAGGCCAGATACCTTGGTTCTGAGCTTAGGTTTGGGTTTCTGTTTTGTGCTGCTGGATTGTTACCCAAAAGGCAATGTGTAAGTAACCAAAGGAGGAAGGTGCCGGCCCTGGTGGCCCTCCGCAGGTGGTGTTTTGTGAAGAGGGAATGTTCAAGAAAGGGTAGAGTCTAGGCCATTTTGTTCAGCTCTTAGACGTGAGGAGGTTCAATGCCTGGAAAACRATGGAGATGAAACACAGGACTGCATTTTGCAAGTGTATTGTTCTTGCAGTGCTGGCACAGCACGGCTCTCTCACATGTCTGTGCACGCCAGCTGGCAGTCTCCTGCAAGTTTAGCCTCAATGGTACTGACTAAGGCTAGATTTTGGACTGTGATCTGGTCACTTTTTCTGAAACTGGAAGCTTGGAAGCTTTTCTTACTCTCTTAAAAAAATTCTTGCTCTCTTAAAAAAAAACATACGAATTCTGTTTCTAAAGTCAAGAGAATAGATAGATATAGGTGACTTCTTTTGCACAAACTGCAAATAATGTGTGTCCTCTGCCATATTCCTTGGAAATGGTTCATCTTTGACCTTGGACTTGGTCTGTCTTGGTTTCAAGCCTGGTTTCTGTGTTCTTGCTCTGGAAAGGTCTGAAAGTCAAAAACTTTGGGATTGCAGGTAGCCTGGCTGTTCACCCTATCTTATAATTGCTTTTCCAGCCAGGCAGAAATGGTGTCCATGTAGCATCAACAAAACTCCATCTATCAGAGCAAGCTGTTCTGTGAATGTCTTCGTGTGTGAACCCTGGAGAGGAGCCTAGAACCCGCACCTTAGTGGCTGAAATACGCTTGCCACTCTCTGCTGCTCCAGTATTAGCGCAACATACGTATTACCATGTGCATCAAGCTGACCTCACCACATCCTCACCATTGTCCACATTACTCCTATTCACTTTCTTCATCAAGAGCAGATGTTCAAATCTGACTGCCCAAAGTCAGGCAGCTAGAGGATTTTTTTCCATTCTCTAAGATCTAGAATCTCTTCCCAGTCTTAAATAGGTACCAGCCATAGCTCATCAAGAAATTTCCTTCTTTACTGGTGGCCACAGTTTTGCAGTCATGTGGATTGCTAAGAATCTTGTGGTTATAGTTAAGTTCATCTCTCTGTTGGGTCTTCTCTCAATCTTTCCCTATGTTGACAGCAAGTTCTAAAGGCAGGGTACAGTTCTCACTATATATTTGTATATTGCCAAGCACAGCAGGGCACTGCCTTTGAAAGTGAACCTCTTGACAGCGCTGCATTTCTCATAATCATGATTCGCACCCTAGAACGCATAAAATGCTCAGCAGAATATAATCGTGGCAATCATTTACACTAGGCTTTCCCATAGGAAACTGATATGCTGCTTAGTTCAGCCTGAGCCACCACATTCAAATTACTTTTTCTCAAGGAGGTGATTGAAACAATTGTTTCTCACGCTCCTGTTACAGCCATTCATAATTATCTTCTAAAGGTGGAAGGCTGAGAATTTCCAGTTTCTAGCGTAGAGCATCTAGGCTCAGATAAAATCACTTTTAGGGGTAGATTCCTTACTTTTGTCCTTTCAAACTTCCCCTGGGATTCAAAAATTTTATACCCTCAGAAACCAAAATTATGGGTCAGGTCTAGTTACATCTCCAATAATTCATTTTCATTTCCTCTTTTCACACATGATCAAGAGGTTTAACCCTCTTCATGACTGTTCCCTCCCACAAAAATACCCATGTGAGGAGTAGTGAGAGAGAAAGACTTCAAAAACAGCATGAATGACATCATCATGTATCTACTGCAGAAATGTCAGTCTCCAAGAAATAGGAAAGGTCAGAGGTGTTCAGGGCAAGGGGTTTTCACAAAACAGCTGAAAAACCCATGCCATGTCTGAAGAGTTCATACCATTCTTCTCCCTTATATCTTCTTTTCCCAAAATATGTGGAAACCATCCATCCAGAGGAATTAGTACTCTGTGGTTTTTAATGTTGGTTTCCATCCTCAAGCACTGGTCATGGCAGCTTTTGCAAAACTTAAGTTGGCCAGGAAATGAGATGGACTCTCCAAAAGAAAACTGTGAACAGATGACAGGTATTTGCATAGGAATTAGTGCAAAATATTTTTTTCCTCTTAAATATATTTTTTTCCCCAGAACTCCACCCCCACACTCCCAAAATAACTGAAAGTTTTCATTACCCCATCTTACCAATGGTTATTATTCTGACTGGTAGCCATGAATTATCTTTGGGTTTTGCTCTGTGACTTGGGAGAATGCATTGCCAGCCAACTGTCCATCTCCTGACCTCCTAATTTGCAGCAGCATGCCTGGGGCAGGTGGACGCAATGAGAGCAATGATGTGGCCCCTCTGGCCTGCTTATTCCTCACATTGTCATTGTGTGTTGGGTCTTCCTAAGTTCATATCAGTGCATCTAACACACGCAACTGCTGTTGGCTGGAAGGGAGGGGAGAAAAGATGGACAAATCAATTTCACAGCAGTGGAGAAGGAAGGTGAAGGAGTCTGGGGCAGCCTGAGGAAGATCTCTGTCTGAATTAGCTAGAGCTGGGATGGATATTTGGCTGGCAGCCTAAAGGCCTCCAATGCAGTAGATGCAGGTCACCCATACCAGCATGCAAGGCAATGTCAGCCTCAAGGGTGACTCTGAGGTCTCGCTTTCTTTAAAATCATCACTTATACAAATAAAATGGCTTACCTACAATCCCCACAGATGCAGGCACTATTTAAATATAGCAAGCATTGATGTCTATCTGTAAATTACAAGGAAATGAATAAATCGAAGCAACATAAACCACAAAAAGGAAGTTTGAAATCAGCCCAAAACTTTGATTGGCTGGCTCCTGCTGAAGGAACCTGCCTAACCTTCATGATCCACTCCAGCAGTAATATAACAACTGAATCAAACCCACAGGTCCTGATTCCTCAGCCAGTGTCACTTAGTTTGAAACTATCATCAGCTTCTCTGCACGTATGTCTACATATATTTGCCAAGGATCTGGCCCACATTTAATGGTCTAGACATGTGCTGTGGGGGCACTAAGCTCGGAAAAGCTGAATGAGCCCTTGACATTGAGCATCTGACAATCCCTGTCTCAAAGAGGGGCCAGCGCTACGTTTTCTGGAACTGATGAGTTCATTTCTGGGAGGTGTTAGTGGGGGTTGCTGCAGTGCACAAGGGCTTGTGAAGAGGATTTATGCAGGAAGTTAGGGAGAAAGGTTTCTTTCTCGCCTTTTTTTTTTTTTTTTTTTTTTTTTTTTTTTTTTTTTTTTTTTTTTTTTTTTTTTTTTAGTTTGCAGAGAGGTTTCTGTGCTACTTACCATCTGCAGATTGCTAGGTGCAGATACTCAGCAAGGAGAAAAACAAAAATCTCTTCTTAGTTTCTTTTTAATTATGAAGACTGAGTCTTTTTTTTTGATTTTTTTTTCTTCTTTTTAAAACCTAGGTCATTAAGAAAAATGAAGAAATTGCATATAATGTTTGTGCTTGTGCATGTGTGTGTGTGCAGCTAGCAAGCCAGCCTCATCCCTCCAAAATTACTTTTGTTGCAGTTGGCCAGTTTCATTCCCATTTCYCCTGCAAGATCATGTGGAAAACAAACTGCATGCTCATGTCTCCTTCTTCTACATGCTTGGTGCTTCCAGAACAAAGGCAGCAATTCTGGTACTGCTGTCCCCTTCCACTGGCTACCAGCCTGGGGAGGTAGTTTTGATTTGTGATGGTGGAAATGGGTCATGTGTGACCTCTCCTTTTAGCCTTTCCAAGTGCTGCTGATGTGCTCTCCAAGAAGCTGGTACTGAAAATATGCAAGAATTAGTCTGGCAAGAAATGGAGGTTATCAATATTGTTCTTTCCAATACTGGCCAAACCACGTCTTTCCCAGGAATACTCTCCATCTTTGGACAAGCAAGGCAGACCACAGTCTACAGGAGTGGACCCAGTGGATACAAGGAGGTGGAGAACAAACATGGAGGAATAAATCAGGCTKATGACAATATGTTTGCCAGGAGCCCTTTAGCTGGGAATTGTTACGGCCCTTTAGTGCATAATGCTGTTGTAGGTGGGTTGGCAGCTGAAATTTGCCTTGCTTTACATAAGGGATGGAGAGAACAAGTCTGGAGTGGAGAAATGGGTTTTGGCCAGGAGGAGCTATTTCTCAGAAAGAAGGTGTCACAGGCAGACCTGTGGAGCAGGAAGGACATGAAAAATATAATAAATGTATAATGCCCCCCCCACACCCTACCAAAAAAAAAAAAAAAAAACAGAAGAGAGAAACTAAAAATGGCTGGAAGAGGAGGGTAGGTATAAGCTGCTGCTTGTGGCTGCACAGGGAAAGTAGGTTATTTGGCAGGGGGAATGGGCAGCAGCAGCCTAGCCATTGGCTAAGGAGCAGGTAGGTACAAGGCTGGGAAGCAAGCAAGSTGGTAGCAGCAAGGGAGCTGGCCAGGAGCAAGCCTAGYRGCAGCACTAARYGAGCATGGAAGAGAGGACAGGGAGGAAAAGGGCTTCAAAAGGGGCAGAAGTTGTCCCTTTAATTGTGGAGAAAGGTGGCAGTGGGGTTGCTTGCTGAAGGCATAAACAGAAGTCAAGGGAGTGTTTGGGGAATATGTCATGCTTGGATTAGGAGAGAGAGACTAAGGAAGAGGTAGGAGGGAGGGAAAGAGTAAAGAAAGGACAAGAAGGAGGATGTTGCAGCCACTGGTTCTCTGTAAAGAAGAAGGAAGGGAGGTGAAGGAAGATAAAGAGGATGATGAAGGTCAGAAACAAGCAGTGCAGCTGGTTGTATGTAGGGGAATCAGTACTGTGTGGCAAAGGACTGGAGGAGAGGGTTATTGGAGAGTCTTGCCAGAATGTTTTCAGTGACACTGAGATAATGGGAAAAAGAAGATATTGAGCTGGGATAGACCTTACCGGGATGGACTTAGTGCTAAAGGGAATAAAAAAACAAGAGACCAAAAGCTGTTGGAGAGGTCCCAAAGAAATTCAGCAGTGCAGAGGGACAAAGGGAGGCTGCAAATGTCAGGGAAGCCATGGCCAACAACACAGCCGAGGTCATGGAAAGGCCAGGCAGAGAGACAAGAAGATGATGCTGAGGGAGAGGAGAAGGTGGCTACAGAGAAGGAACTGAGAGCCCAGAGATCAGATAAGGAGCTGTGTGTAGACTGAAAACGTTTTTAAGAGGAGCAAAAGTTAACAAGTGGGCCTGACACCGTGAAGCCCTAGTGAAAGTGGGATGTTAAATAATTCCTCAGTTCCTCAACAATGTCAAGCAAAGCTTTCTTGGCTTCATGTGAGAGTCTCCCCACAGCTACCCACACGCTCCTGCTCCCCTCCAGGTCTCTGCAGCTATGTGTTCAGAGGGAGACACAAAAGGGTATTATTTTTGGAATGGAGCCTGCAGTTCCTGCKGCGTGTACCATGGAGTCTCAAGACTCTAAAGAATCTAATAGGCCAGCAAGGCTGATTTTAAGAACTGATTAATCCAAGTTAGTCATTAATTTTATTACAAATGATAAAGAGTTACCACCTCCCATTACCAGTCAATGCTCTCTCCATTTTTTTTTTTTTTTTTTYCCTGGGAAACATCAGGCTGTTGCTTTGACAATGCCAAAACCTTGCTCCCAGCAGAGCTGCAGGTGTGCGAGGAAGCACCTATGCCCAGCATTGCTTTGAATCAGCCATTCCTGCATGTCTGCTCTGTCCCTTTCCGTAGGCAGGTGGACAACCCTGCACAGGGAGCATCTCCCCAGCCGACAGAGCCCCTCACAGCCATGTTGCATGTCTGCCTACGGGAACCAGCTGTTCCCCTCTCTGTTGCATGGGCAGATGGAAAAGGCTGTGTGAAGCAAGCGAAGGTGTCTACACATTGCTGGAGAAGGATTCRGGCTGGTGGCAGTGCATAGAAAGCCCCTCCAAGCTCACACCCCTGCCTTTCGAGCCCTGTGTAAGCATGGGGCAAGGTGCTCCACCCAGCAAGCCAAAAAAAGGCAGTGTGGATGGGGAAAGCTGTTCGTGAGGTTTGCCAAGGGGCAGTTAAAAAGTAGGGTAGGTCCAAGATAAAGTCACGATCACAGGTTACCCAGAACCATCCTTCCACTACTAAAATGGCCCTGTGCTTATTTGTTAGAGCTTCTTTAGACCTGCTTTAAAACACATTGGAAGCAGGGGAGTTTTAAGATGGACACAAACGAGTCGTTTATCCACAGTGTAAAAGTGCCATTTATCACTTTTTATGGTAATGATTAAAGCAAAGATTTTCTTTCCTCTCTAGGGAATATTATGAACAATGTTTGAGTGTGTTAGTAATAGCAGTAACAACAATGGCAGCAAGTATTATTTCAGTGGAAACTGAGGTGTTCATGTAATCTGTATCGTCTCAGAAGGTGGATTAGGGCTGGGCTCGAGGTGGGGGCTTGAAATCCTGATTCCACTGACTTCGTGGGTTAAGATTTCATCCCGTATAGTAAAGCCTATGTTTGAAAAACAGAGCCAGCTTGAGTCACTTGGGAGGCGGTCTAGGATGTTACTTAACTGCAGAGGACATCCCATGAACCTGACAGTTTGTGAGCATAGCCACTAGTGTTTTGATGGCCAATTTGTAACCAAAAAGTAAGTTATGCAATGGAAATAATTATCTCATTGTCTGATTTAGTCACTTCAGCAAGGTGTTTGCAGAACGTAGTTGCTTTGTATAGGATAACAGAAAAGCAATGGGCTGGCTAATTCAATTAAAAGCGAGCAGTTACAGTCTAGGCACTGACAGCATGTGGGAGGAAGTGGTGGTGTTTCCATTGTGACTGGCAGTGAAAGACTAGYAAAAACAAGGTGGTTTGAGGAACGCTTGCGTGTTAATGGCATTTCCCTGTTCTGTTTGTCAAGTAAAGGTGGGAATATAGAGTCAGAATTTACTTGAATTTGTTCTTTTACAAGAAAAGACAAGCAGCCTCCATGGGAACGACTCCGAACATCTGGCTGCCCCGGCGTGCAGACAGCGCTGCGCCTGCGAGCGTGCGCCGGTGCTGTAGGTGCTCAGATAAACGCTCTGTGGGTGAAACAGAAAAAAATATCGTTGTGCGCTCAGTATGCCGGAGATGAGAACTCGTCTGTGAGGAGGGCTGACCTGCTCCTGCGGCGCACCTCGTGCTGCGCGGGGCCCAGGGCACGTTAATACCTGGGGAAAGGCTGGCCCTGCTGCGGCTGAGCCACCCCCGGCTCGTGGCAACGGCGGCCCGCGCTGCAGCGGCGGGCTCAGCAGCCTGCCTGCGGCATCGGACCAGAGCAACCCCAGAAGAGCACGAGACCCTCGGCCTGACGGCCGTACCAGACGCTGCGAACGACCAGGTGTAATACCACGTTCCTGCGTGTGTGTGTGTGTGCGCACGCGCGTGCGTGGCTTCACCTCGCGGCTGAGCTAGAAAAGCCATCTGCCGTGGTGACTGGCAGCCTGCTGAATAATCTATAGGACATTRATTCCCTTCTGACCACCTCACCAAGTAAGGGTGAGGTGCATACGGAGAGAGGAAAAAAGAAAAAACTCACTTACTTACAAAAAAAATTGCCTCGAAGTAACTAATTTCAACATTTTGGGGGCTTAACCTTTCAGTCAGCAAAGAGAACAAGACAGGATTAAAATGCAGTCGAGAAACAGACCGCTCAAGGGCCCTGCGCCAGGGCGGCAGCCCCGGCCCTTCAGCGGGGCGTTTCTCTGCCCGCCTCCGTCCGGAGCCGGGAGGGAGCTCCGGAGGTAACGCCGGTTTGGCAGGGACGTGCTTTGGTGAGGTGTGGAGTTACGTGACAGTCTGCTGCGATGGATCGGCGTGAAGTGCACGGGAGGGAGGGCTGGACGCCATCCTGACTTGTTTGCTGGAGGACTGGGCCTTCCTCGTCATGTGCCGGCAGCGGGGAGGGCTCGTGCAAATGGGARCTAGTAAAACCTCCCCTCCTCTGCGGGCTTTTGCAGGGGAGACCCCAGCGGAAATAGCCCACAGGATTTGGGGAGATAGCTGCCTCCTCTACACCTCTGCAGGGAACTGAGGACCTACTTGCAGAGGATGGCACAGAAGCTTTGTAGCCCAGAAATTTGGCCTATATTTGAAGAGGTATCAYCAGGCAAGTGTGTGATGCCTCTAGCACTAGCGCAGGGGCACAGCCACGGTGTGTTCCCGCTTACAGCTCTTTCAGCTTAGTCCCACACTGCCACTGCTTGCTGCTGCAAAACACATCTTTGTGGGTCAGTCTCAGCCTTGTACTACTTTTTTTTTCTTTTTCCCCTCTGTTGCATAACAGTAAAAATAAAATAACTACATAGATTTCCCCTCCCCAGCTAATGTTTTATGGCAATTTCAACAGAAGGGAGAAGCTCTGAACTCACCTCTGTCATTTAAAAGATGAACACAGTGCAGTAAATCTCGAAAATTAAGCAAGGTTGCCTCCCCCCTGTTGCATTCCTTAAGAACACTCTCTGCCATGCTGCCAGGAAAACACAACTGGCCCTTCATGGCTCCTCAGGTTGCATGGGAAAGATTTCTGGGTATGGGATTTTAACACTCACAGAACGTGCCTGGCTAGCGGTTCCTGTGTGTGTAAGCATAGGCTTGAACTGACATGACTTGTAACCTCCCTGCTGCCCACCTCGCTCTTCCCAGATTGTTTTCAGTGGTTTATCATCAGATGCATCTTTGTTCAGTCTAGCCTGTGAACTTTTTGGCACTCTGTGTGTGTTTGTATGGGTGTTTCTGTCCCACCAAGTGCCACGCAATGATAGGCCCAGCCAGGAACTGTGTATGCTATGATGCTACAAGGGCTGTCCGTATGAGGAGAAGAAGGTAGGTTATATGTAACAAATGAAGTCAAGAAATGACATTGCTATGGCATGATCTCCTGGAGTTTATCAGTCCCAAACCTGCTGGCATGACATGGAGCACAATCCTCACTGGCTTGCTGGGTGACACTGGAATCAATGATGTCCTCCAAGCAATTCCTGAAAGAGCCTCTGCTGCTCTCAGCCTCAGSGGATGCCCCCCAAAAGCAGGAGGAGAGGAGAGGCAGAGAGTTTCCTGTGCCTTAGGAGATGCCCTAATGCCATTGAAATGAGGGTCCAGATCCCCTGAGCTGGTTGCAAATTGAGAAAGAATAATTATAACCCAAGTAGACGCGTGAAGCAAAGCTGGAGCGTGCAGTGGCAAACACACTGCACAGCTCCAGCAGGCCCAGGACATGGTGGCAGCTGGTGATATTAGATGGCAAACTCCAGAGTCAGCTCCAAAATGGTTTTCTACTGCCATTTTCCACTCCCACAACTCAGTAACAGGGTTTACAGGAACCGGGCTTCACCTCAAGATAAAACCCTTGTGCTTAACGTGCATCAGCCGAACCAAACCAGCAGCTACTTGACTGCATTTACTTATGCAAAAAGGCAGTTCCTTTTGTTCTGTGGTTGGCATCAGGAACTTCACGCCAGTGATTTTTTTTTTAAGTCGTTGTTTTCTCTTATCCTGTTTGAATGAGCCTCTCCTCACTCCACCCCCAMCGAGGGTTTTGCCTCTTTGCAATTGAGAAATGCTGCAGGGGGGAGGCAGGGGGCTCAGGCGGGGGGAGGGAAGGTGGTTTGCTGCCTTTCCTTTGCTTGCAGCAGCAGCACTGCTGCTGCCTTCACCCTCTTGCCTTGGGCTCAAGCTGGGTGCCCACAGCAGGGTGCTGCTTCTAATGACTGTCCCGCCCCACCAAGACCGGGCACCCTGAGGCYGTGGTGGAGGTGCCGTCCCGCCAAGCGGCCCCAGACCCCGGAGTTGGCCGTGCTGTGGCCGGCAGCCTTCCAGCTGGCAATGTTGCGGCAGCCGCACGAGGCAGGAGATGCTGCACGGCGGCGCGTCCCGGACCAGATGGGTGTGGGGGCACCCGTGCACCAAGGCAGCAAGAGGCCAGGGCAGAAATAACTGCCTGCTTGTCACATGCCTCCGGTTTGCATCCCCTCCTGGCCCTTTCCCATTTTCTGGCTGCTCCAAAACGTGCACTGGGCCGAGCAGGCAACACGAGGGAGATGGCAAAAGGCAYAGGGCAGGGGAGGGCTTGGGGTGAGGGGGCACAGCGCGACCACGCAGCCCTCGCTCACGTGCCGCTTGCCACGAGCGCAAGGGCAGGAAATTGCCAAAGGGGCGCTAATAGATGGAAGCAAAACTGAAAGCACACTATTAGATGCTGGAGGTGAGATTTCTTTATTCTATTTTATTTTATTTTATTTTCGAGAGGGGTGCTGGGTTGGGGGGAGGGTTAGTGGCACTAAGCACTGCCTGCAGCTGCCCGGCGGCCTCGGCTGCCGCTCGCACCGTGGGCTTGTGGCAGGGCAGCGAGGGCGGGCTGCCGCGGCCCCTCGGCTCAAGCCACGCTCGTGACAGCAGCATCGTTCTCAGGAATTGAGCTGCATCCCGTGTGGGAGGGCCTTCGTGTTTCCTTTTTTTTTTTTTTTTTTCCACCACCGCTGTCACCACACGTCTGTCTGCCTCTGCTTCAGTACGTAGGGGCTGCTGGACAATAAGAAATCTATTTTGGAGAAAAAGCAACGAGTTTTCTGACATCTGGGGTCTGGCTTTTGGGTTTCTTTTTCTTTTTTCTTTTTTAACCTGAGGGGAGGAAGTAGAATTCCTTTAAAACTTTCCTGTGAAAAAATTCCAGCAAACAAGCAAAAAGAAAAATTGAGAAGTAAACAAGCAACACCACTCCAAAATCACTAATCCTCACAGCATTACTAACAACAGATGTGGAAGCTGGAAATACGRAAGAAGTCCTGGCTCAACCTAGCCTCCCCCTAGTCCGGCAGGAACACCTGCCGTCCGGGTTGTTGTGACGGGTGGAAATAGTGGGAGATGGCGGCGAGCCAAGTGGGACTGGATTAGGGTTAGGGACCTARTATTTTCATTACTGTTTTCCTTCCTGCTGTAGACCAGCAGCTCTGCCCACGGGTGCAGCGCCGGCTCTGCAGGATAAGGGGCTCTGCCCCACGTTTGCCTGGAGGAGAGCCAAGCGGAGCATCGCCACCGGGAGCTGGGCTTTGGCTTTCGTTATTGAGCAAGAGTTTGGTTTTAGGTGCTCGGTTGACTCTCCGAAAGGCCGGGACTGCTCTGGGGCCCTGTGCGTGCAGGGGTAAACACGCACCCGGCTCTTCACAGCCTGCAGCAAGCAGGCACCGCAGCACCGCGAGGGCTGGAGCACAGCTCAGAGTTTATGCGCTTAACCCGGTTTTCTAAAAACAGAACACTTACTCAGAAATAGAGTAGAGGTGCCACTTGACTTTACTCCAGCCCTTTTATATATAGTCCTTATTTCTCCTGATTTTACTTCAGCAGTTACTATATGAATTGAAGCTTAGAAGTGGTGGGGAGGTGGGGAGGGGACCTGGGATGAACTCGTGTTCGCTCATTGAGCTGAAGTTGCTGGTTTAATGGATACGAGGAGGTCATGGCTGGGGAGTTCCCTCTGCAAAGCCTTTTAAAGACTGACCTTCATCCATCAAACAACTGATACTGGTTGTCAGTGGTGGGGGGTGGAGGTGTGTTAGTGAAATGTGAATCCCTTTTTTTTTCATTTCCAAGGAAT
>NW_028186868.1:3751376-3816144 GCF_003343005.1 Rhea americana
CATAGTGAAGCTGCAAACTCAAGAGCTTTATTTTCCTGCAATGTAGGACTATGCAGAGCTTTTGTAATATATGCTTGGGTTAGCCTCAAGCCTTTTCAAGGATCATGCACAGGACCAGCTCCAGGAACCAGATTGACCCCAAACCTATAGTCAAAACAACGGGAAGATAGCAGTGGTAGTTTGACCTTACCTTTAAACACCTTAACCTTGGAGGCCACAACAGSCTTCTTTCAGTTTGTCATGCAACTTAGAAGAGCCCCTGAAATATCAGCCAAACTTCTCGAGGAACTGCAGTGGTCCCACCACTCCTTTCCTCAATATGCWTCACAGTGATGTAAATTAGAACCGCATTTACTTTGGAGATTCCCGAACTGATGAATCAAGCTCTCTGCTTATGAAAGCAATTCAAAGCACACATAAATAGGAGGCCAGACTCTGTCTCTCTTGGCATTTTCACAAAGTTATGGCAACGTAAACAGAGACTCATAACAGCCACAACATAGATCACTAGAGGAGCCTGAAGTGTCTTCCTAGAGAAGGTACACATACGCRCCAATCTTTTTTGCCCGGATTGTTTTAAGTAGGGATAAACAAAACTGTTCTTTTTAGACACTTAGGCTGCTCTATTCAGACTTAGGGAATTTAAAAGGAAGGGATCTCTTTCCATTCTTCTCACTTTAAAGAATCGACCTGATATTATTCTTTCTTCAGTGGCACCAAGCAACTTCTGAAAAAAGAGCTCATCTCCAAAGAGTTTCCTACTTAATTTTAATAAAAGCAGTGTATGATCAGCATGCACACATACAYGCACAGACACACACTAATCAGGTCATCTACATGTTAGAGCCAAATGYAACAAAAACACCAAAAACCCTCAGAAAAATCCAAAGACAAGGCTTTATCTTCAGTGAAGGTAAGCTTGAAGCTGTCAGACAGAACTTTCAAACATTTGGGCATTTAGTTTTTACTATTAATTCGCTCCTCTGCATTACTGTCTAGACATCAAACCAAAATGAAGTTACYCAGTGCAGTAGCATGTAATAAGAGACATTTCTTGTCCTCAGAAGTTTCCTGTCTCAATCAAAGAGACAAGTRGCAGGAGAATGGAAGTAATATTAGCCAGATCTTTCCTCCGCTGCCACCTTTAAAAAAATTACACAAAGAGAGTGTTGAAAATAGACTCAAGGTTTAGATTAAAAAMAATGAAAACAACCCAAAATGTGGCTAGCATTCCTGAAATGCAGTCAGCCATATGCTTAGAAGTGGCTGGAAGTCCCACTGACGACCCTTTGCACCCGAAGTTCACCTTCTGCTGGCTTCTAGGGTTGCTGCAGGCAATGCCCCCAGGTGCCTCAGGCAGCACCAGTGTGGAAATCCCTTTCAGTGCTATAAGAGGAGGATTTCTGCACTGCGCTTGGAAGAGATGGGTAGGGACTAGGGTGGTGGTGGTGCAAATGTAAGTAAGACGAACAAACAAAACCCTTGACAATCCATTTTTTTTGGAGCGATTTTGTCCATAAGAAAGAAATCTCATAATCCTTGGCAAGGATCGGGGTTTATTGGACAGGAAGGATTACCCATCATCTCCTGCCTGCAATCCGTACCTTGGTGGGTACRAAAGGGGTTAAAAAGAGTTGGAGAACGCAACCGGAGCACGTGTAATGCATCACTGTAGAGCTGGGAAAGAAGAGCATTGGTAAGGGATGGTTTCAGYGCAGGTCTCAGGATTTGGAAAGGCCTCATGACCCATGATTCAGAGGCGTCGGTCACCTCTGTTGCTCTGACTAAAGAGGTGGGTGTTCAGCTTGTCAGAAAGTGAACTCTTTATTTACAAACCCATCCACTTTACAAGCCCACTTACTTACAAAGCCTGTTGCTGAAAGTGTGTTGCCTTGAACTCTCATAGGAAGTCTCTTTAATCACACAAGTTTCACATCTCTTATTTACTTTGGTGTGTGTTTTTCTTTTTTTTCTTTTTTTTTTCTTTTTTTTCTTTTTTTTTTTTTGCACTTCGTGTACAATATTATGCACACAGAAGCTACATAGTCAAAAGTTAAGAAATATCAGCATTAGCCTTGTCTGTGTGGTTTTTGTGTGCCTGGGGGTGTGCAGTTTCCTTGGCTTAAGGAGACAAAAATGGAAGGGAGACAGCAAACAAAAGCAACCAGATGTGATAGTGCTAGTTGGGAAACTTTGACTGTAGTGTTAGACACCTGCTGCTTCAGCTCATAGCGCTGCTACAGTTCGGCATCCTCTCCGCTTAGTCCTCACCCAGGATGTCCCTCATATTCGCCAGACACTTGCTCCTTCACTGCTCCTTGGTTCCTCCTGTTTCCTCTCCTTTCTCTCGTGCCCTTGCCTCTCTTTGCCATTGGTTGCCAGCTCCTTCAAGCCCATATCCCCCTTCCCTCCTCCACTTCTTGCTCGGATGATTTCTTGCCCTCTTCTGTATCCTCCCATTCCCAAGACCCAAACACTTGGTGAGGGGATGGAAAACCATTTCCCTCACTGGTTTCCACTTTTATTTCCGCATCCCATCCCCACCAACTTGAAGGCACAATTTCTTCCTTGGTTTTTCATTCCTAGTCCCACTCCTGCTCATGTCTTTCCTCCCATCTGACTCCAGTTCCTTCTCCCTTGCCACTCTGGCTCCTGCTGCCTGGCCCCATCCATGCTTGTGGCAGCTGGGCCTTCCTCCCAGGGAAGATGCTACGAAAGCCTGAAGCCCAGCCATCCAGGCTGCACTGCCCAGCTGCACTGCAGATGGCCACAGGTACTGACTTTCAAGCACGGGGAGCCCTGAGGATGCAGTGAAATTATGGATTTTTTTTTCTGTCCAGCTTCACTGAATGCTTGTGAGAGAGATGATTTATCACTTCAAAGGCTTATAACTTGGCAAAATTTGGATGGAGATTTTTTTGCAGGCAAGCAGCACGTTCCTAATACACAGGCCATATTTCAAGTCCTTTTTTTCCAAAGCCTGGGAGCATGAAGAAAAGCTTACCAAATTTCTTGACATATGGGGAAAAAAAMCACACATTTTTTTTCCAGCTAAATGATCAGTAACCACTTAAAATATCCAAGCAGAGAACATACATTGAGGAAGATTCCAACCTGGAATATTCCAGCCCCAAGAGCTGTCATTTGACAAAGCTACAAGCAATTGTAATTAGGAAGCAACAGGCAATTGCTAGAACTGGTGGTGCCCCTTTAAAACAAGTTTTTTATTTATTTATTTAATTTTTTTTTACATTTTTCAAAGAATGAAAGCTACTTAGCAGATTTATTTGCTATGGTTGGAGAGGCGCAGCATTTTGCTTGTCTTTTTTTCCCCCCTTTTCTGAATGAAAGTGTTTTACAAATGAAAAATGAGGTTTCCTGAAATGAAGGGCTGCCTTTTATTCTGAGCTGGCTTCCATGAAATGCATCTGAGAACCTCCAGTGCTTATCTCTGAACTTGCTGGGGGGTAGCAAGTGGCTGTCCATGTTGGCTTGGTAAAGTGAGTCACCAGTTTGGAGGCTGAGCAGTGACAAGAGCTGAGTTTCATCAGCTTTGCAGAGCATCTGAGAAAGTTCTAAGCAGCCTTAGGAAAACTGCTTGCCATGTTTTTCGTTGCCTGCCCCACATTTAGATTTAAACTCAAAGGACTCTCTCCTGTCCTTCTCCAGGGTAAAACAGTTGTGCACACTGGGAGATGCTGGCTGCAGGGCGATTGCCTCCCCCTTGCATCGCAGAGCTGCAAACAGCCCTGCAGCCAAAGCGAATCTGTGAACATGGCAGTGTGGATGTGCTACCAGMATCAGCTCACGGGCCTTATCTAGGTGGAGGTTAGGGAGGGGATGGTGCTGGCTGGAGGGTGGGAAAGAGCTGGGTGCTGTTGGAGCATCTGGTCCTGCATGCACCTTGCTYACAGCCTTGGGATAGGCTTGTGCAGTGGGGCAGCCTCCAACATTGTCCACCCTCCGTCCTGCACTAAATGGCTCACTTTGCACGAGCTCGAGCAGGGAAGGTCTCCCTGGACTGCTCACCAGGGATGAGCTGGTCGTGCTTTGGGGGCTGCTGGTTCTCTCGCTCTCCTCTGTGCTTTCTGACTCATCTCCATCACCTTCCTCCAGGCCTTTTTTTCTTCTCTCTCTTTCCCTTCAATTACCTCACTTTGTAGCCTGGTCCCTCTTTTCTTGTTCATTGCTACTGCCTGGGATGCTGCCAGGGAGGCTAGAAGGCCGTAAGGAAGCACAAGTTTCTTCTCTGTGGAGTGAGAAAAAATGACTGCCTGCAGAAACATGGCCTGACACRCACAACTTCCATGGCCAAGTCACACAGACAGGAACCCTCAGGTACATGTAGGAGACTTCAGGCTAGATCCTCCAGGACTTTATCAAGGAATAGCTCGATGCCCATTGAGAGAAGCTCTGGTATGTGAATTATAGCACCCCAATACACTTAGCTCATAGAGTGGGCACCAAAACTCCCCTACATGAGCAAAGAGGAATGTGATTGTATGCATGTGATACGTTATTTGCAATTATTGCTGTTTGCATGTGTTAGGATAAACATTCTAAATAAGATAAAAGCATAGGAGGAAAAACTCGTAGCTGTTCACTCACATATTAATCTGTTGAACTTATTGCCACAAGATATTGCTGAGGCAATAACTCAACAGAAAAAATAAAAGCTTGGAAATTTAATCCTCCTTCCMCCTCTTCCGTAAGACTTGTGACTGACATAGCAATGCATCAGAGGAAAAAAACCCCTCCATCATGATGCAATCTTGCGCAGACATTAAATACTGCAGGGAAGCAACAGTGACATATTCCTCCATGAACTCACTGGGTACACAAGAAGGACA
The DNA here is from genome assembly GCF_003343005.1 of Rhea americana. NCBI lineage: Eukaryota > Metazoa > Chordata > Aves > Rheiformes > Rheidae > Rhea > Rhea americana. The sequence goes on from NW_028186868.1 coordinate 3,756,227, forward strand.
GGCTATATTTCCCAAAGCTGGAGCACTTACTCTTCCTCATCCAGAGTGGGATCATGCTCTACAGAGCAGTCTTTCCCTGAGTTTTCACTCTGTGGGGCAAATATAAAAGCAAGAGAGTGGGTGCTTGGGTCTTTGAGCAGGGGTAGATCTATCAGGGAAAAGGCTTGAGGAGACAAAGCCTTTCTCTGTTAGCTCATATCTCTGCTGGCATCGCTGTCACGGTACTAGCATTGCACGCTCTCTTCTATTCCAGGGTCAGAATCACACACTTTCATGTATCACGTAGCAGACTGTGCATAACAGAGTCTTTGGTCAGAGAGAAAATCTTTGCTACATGGAGGTTAAAACTGAAATAATATATTGGTGAAAAGTGCAATTTGAAAGAAAGAGAAGACATGGGCACTGCAAAATCCCCCTCAAGTAGTAATCCTCTGATAAATAAAACACATCACACCCCCTTCCCAATAAAAATCCTAAGAAATCAAATCAAGTCAAAAACAAAAGAAACAAAGAAAACTAAAAAAAAAAAACTGACTCAAAAATTCTCACAAAAGAATAGACACTGGATTGCACTAGAACCTAGTGAATTTAACAGATGAAAACCCAAACAGAACTCAAATATAGTGAATGGGAAAAATAAAATAAATAAAAAAAAAAAGATTAAAAACAGAAGAAATAAAATGCCTGGAGCATCATTCCAAAAATCCTAACATTTTGTGGTGTGGCAAGCCACTGAAGATGATACTCAACCAGCTCTGCACAGCTTTGTTCCCCTCCCCGCTCTCTGCAGCTTCATAAAAGCACAGGAAGGATGTTTGATTGCAGATTGGCCACCAGCCACTTTCAAAGGGGAGTCATTTAGTGAGATTCACTCATACTTGTATAAGCTCAAACAAAAAAGGAACAACACTGGTAAAGCAGCTAGACTGATCTTGCAAACACACTTCATCTTGGACCCCACTGATGGGAAAAACACTCTGTTATATAGAATGTAACATTATGAATACTGATAACACCTCCCAGCAAGCCTCAAACATCTATTTCCAGATGAGTGTTTACTACCACATGGTCAGTTAAGGCTGACCATACTGTGCACAAGTCTGATTATTGCAGCCCTACTGTTGGTTTTACTTTTCTTTAAATATAGGCACGTATGGGAGGCCTTTTGACTAGCTGTTCRTTTGTATGACACACCAGAGCTGTCATACTCAGACCAAAATCTGAGAGCTGTTCAACCTAAAGTGGTCAACTTCACTAAAAAGGCTTCCTGAAAAGGCTGAGCCATTTTTAACAGTGAATATGGTTTTCAGTTACTACCCTTGGTGGAAGCTAGTTAGTCTGACTTGAGGTCATAGGATAAAACCCACAATGTTTCTTCAATTATTTTAGTGATATGTGACTTCCAGAGATGTTGAGAAAGCTTTTGAAGTCTGGATTATTTTTCATTCATGAGAATGTTTTTTTTTCTTTCCTCTTTCCCTCTCTTTTAAACATATCTCTCAGACAAAATTTGACACCATTCACCTCTGGCAGGAAATTTTGGAGGGTGAGGTGTGATGGGTAGAAGAGAGACTCAAGCCTTTGCATATCTCACTTCCATGCCTGCCGCTGGCACTGACTCACTGGGTGGCTGGGGGTGACTCACCTAGCCTCTCTGTACCTCACTTTGCACTGCTAGTGAGACTCCAACATACTTCGTGGGACAGCTCCGTTATTTAATTCAGCAAGTACCAAGCACATGATTTTTGAGATTACTGAAGCCAATGGGAGCTTTTGCATTGGCTTCCAGAGGTTCTGATATTTGCTGATATAAAATGCATCAAGAGTCAGAGATCAAAGGCCCAGTGTATTACTAGAAGTTTCTCAGAATTTGTAAACTGAGTTTGCAATGTGCCGATGGATTTCACACTAGGGTATCAGTTGCATTAGCACAATGCTGACTTCACTGAAACATCGTAGGCTTGACACAGATTAAGTCTAGAACTATTACTACTTTAGTAATCATGGACTTCACYGATCCAGGTTCAAGTCTCTGCTGTAGCACAGACTAGACTACATGTCCTGCATAGACAGACAAGGCACCAAGGCCGAACTTAGGCAAGAAGTGCAGTCTTGTGCCACTGCCCACTTTCAGGCAGGGCTGCACTGGTCCCATCTATCTCTGGACCATCTGTTCTTGCCCTCTTCCTTGCATCAGCACTTGTCTTCTGGCACCAATCTCTTCAAGAACCTGGACCAGTGATCAATTTGAGCAATCAGTGATGAATTTGATCCAAACGTGAAGGGCAGGGCCGGGGTGGCAAGGCAGCAATCTTAAGTTTCTTTGAATGGAGTGCTGGAGTTTTGTTTCTTTGCAATATCTCAGTCCTGCAGCAGAATTCATACTTAACCCCTTGAGCAAAGCACCTCAAAAACATTTCTCAAGAGCACACGAGCTGCATGAAAAGCCACCTACACTAGCTGTTAGGAAAAGTCAGGAATTCATCTGTAAACGTTCATTAGCTATAACACTGTAGAAGTCTTCAGAACTGCAACTTAGGCCTTCCTCTGTTCTCAGTCAGCACCTTTAGGCAACCAAATACTGCTTTGCTTCTGCTTTCTGGCCCAAGAAATCTTGAACATTTTTCTGCAGAGCTTAAACAGTGGAAATGGAGACATGCCATCCCCAGCACAGTCTACAGCAGACGATCTATGACATGGTTGTGAAAGGCAAAGGGGGATACAAAACCAGATATTCCTGAGAGGAATATTCTACCCAGGGTGTCCTCTTGACGATCCCAAAGACTGTATCTATATGGAGCTCCCATATAGACGTAGATGTAGAAGGGCACAGGCAAAGTTTGGTTGTAGGACTGCGATTACACTTTAGGCATGAGAAAGATGCCTGTAGCTAATCAGCACTACTCAGCTGGGAACAGTTGTTGGCAAGCACGCACACGTCACAAACATGATGGTAACAAAGCATTTGCCTACTATGTTTAGGAGTTACTGGCATTTCTGCTCTTCAATGGCTGTTGTCTGCCTACATTCCATTTCAGGTGCTAAAACCTGCTTGTGAAGCTGGGCATATAAAGTTATGAGAAAGAGGTCCTGGAAAAGAAAACACATGAACTCTGACGTGCTATGAATACAGCACCCCTAAGTACATTCTGGACATTGGACTGGAATACGATGGGATCGCATGGATCTGTATAGCACCTTTAGGAGAAGAAAAGTACAGACAGAATGTTTTATTTTGGACCCTAGACAAAGGGTCCTGGAAGAGTAGAGTTCACTGAGCTTCAAAAAGAAATTAGACATTCACAGATGTGAGATCCCCAGCAAAATTATAGTTTGCTCAAGAACTAATCCATGAAGCCCTTAGCCTCCCTTGCCTTTTAAAGTGGCCACTGACTACATTAGCTAGAAGTCAGCTTTCCATTAGGACATGTCATATAAATAACTGCTCAAAAAGCACAACCTGGATGTAGATGGTAAAGGACACAGTTGTAAAACATGCCTACAATAGATGTTTTCCTTAGACAATTCATCTAACTTCAGAACTTTTGAAACATAGATTTTATCTTTGCAAAGCAAAATTTTACTGGGGTTTGTCACATATTGTGCACGTGTGTGTGTACATATCTATATGTATATTTAGCATTTGTATATACTTGTAGCGTTTTAACTAATTCAGAGAATCACCTCGCCTTCCATACAGAGGTATCACCTTCTCACACTCTCCAGCACTGGTGGACTGAAATGTCTGAAGAGCAACGGCTGGACATTTTCTTCCCTGTGCTGGCTGTACTTTTGAGGTTACAACAGGTGTCTACCAACGTTTTTACCACAATGGTTCAGAGCTCTCTGGTCTTTATTAATTCATTTTCAAATCTCTGTCTACCCATATTTATGTCGGGTTCTAAAAATAAGTAGCACTGTTACCATTCTGAATTTTAATTATCTACTGAATATCTAAAAAGATAAGCTGGAAGGGGAACCCCCTCTGCGAGCAGAACTTCAATTTAGTTAAATGAGTGAAATTTATCAGAAAAAGTGAGTAATAAGCAGCGAGGAAGACTGTCTCATTTTGCTAATTTTACTTTATAAATTATCTGATTTGACATTCTATGCTAAAAATCTGCTTATGAACCAAGAAAACTAAAGGACATACTTCAATTGGTTGAAGCAGTATCTCTTGCCACAGAAATTTTTCTACATTAGTACTGCAGCATAAAAACTCCCAGGCCATTGAAATGAAGACACTCACGGTTGTTTCTAGATCATCACACATCTAGAAATAGCTAGGTAAGCTGTGCTTTGGGTTTGACTCTCCTGGTTTTCTGCATTCACATCAGAACTGCATTTATTTCACAGCATATGTGTCCTCGAAACACAGAAAGATGACAGCACAGGAAGTGTTAACCAAAGTTGTTCTACTCCCTACCTGCACACCCAGGCCCACTTCAGGGATGAAGACAATTCTTCTTCCCAGTTTAATTCTTATCTTCTGTTTAATGTATTTCTAATGAACTGTGCTGAGACTATCACTCCCCTTTATTTAGGCCCTCATGCCTGGGACTGGCAAGGAATATTTTACACCAAAGTTATTCCACAAGAAAGAGACAGAATGTTGCCAAAATAGGCTATAAAACTAAGCATGTGCTAATAGCATCTGTTACAAATACAGCTGGATTTCACTTTCCATCGTCTTATTTTTTTCCTCAAGATTTTAAATTTCCTAATTCAAAAGGAATTTGGTTGAAGATTTTCCTTACTTGGTCTCAACCTCAAGGAGGACTGCATGCAGAAAAGCTGCACAAAATCTATTAGAAGCCTTTAAATAATGAGAGTGTGACAGAAAAGGAACAGACTTCTCTTCTACTTGGATGTTCAGACTAGAAAAGATTAGGTGCAATAAATGACTCCCCACAACTGTCTGATCTCAAAAATAAACCACAGAACTGTTAACGTTGCCACTCCAAAAGCAGCAAGTTTTCCTCTCTGCTCCCAGTGAAAGAAATAGCAAAGTGTATCATTTATTTACCAGCAACATTTTTTAATGGACTTCAAGGATGCATTGGTGTCTCTCCAAATGAAAGTCCTTGTAGGCCGTCAAGCAGTATTGCAAGAAGTATATAATTTATCTGATAAACACCTTGTCCTGAAAGGAATACATCATTTTAGGACACGCTTTTTTAGGACATGTTTTCTTAATAGCTTCATTAAAGACAGAGCATTTAGAGCTCTGAAGCTCAAAGAGCACAAAAAGGAAGGGAGCTGGACTGCAGGAATCTTCTTTGACCTATGGCAGTGTTACATGAAAACAAAAAAAGTTAAAGATAAAAATGGCTAATATATTCCCTAATAGAAGTTTACTCTGTTATTCCCAGTTTTTCCCTTCATTCCATGCTAAAAAAAATCTAGTACATATTGGAAAGTACAAAACAAGCTGTCAACTCTATGAACTCAAAACACACTAACAGGAAACATAGCAAGTTCAAATTGTTTTGCCCATTATTAATTACGTAGCTTTTATTATGGTTTTCTTTAGCAATGCTAAATGAAACCATGTTATGTGTTAAYACTGCAGAAGCAGTCTTAAGTCTATGAATGTCCTGATAATACTAATAGCTAGTACACAATAATATGATTATTGGTGAAGAGGACATGGGAGGAAAACTGAATGATCTCTTTATCAATATATGGACAGGCTGGAAGGTAAGATGGTGGCAAATGTCCAAGGGTCTAAATCCAATTACTAAATGCTGTTAAGCCTTTCAGCACCGTGGAATCTTTCCATCGATTTTTAAATGATGGGTTTCTGAACACTACGAGAAAGGTATACAAGAGGTATTCCAGCAGTATTTTTAATTTGTTGTTTTTATCTTGGACTGTAAATTAACTGATTCTCTACTAAAAATATTTTAAACAAATCTACAAGTCATAATGATTTTCATTTTCTTTTCAAGTAGAAGGGTCAGCAAGCAAAACTCCTCCAAGTATGTAGCTGGTCCAGAAATGCCAAGCAACTCCAGACCACAACCCTGTTTGAAGTCTACCATCACATTTAACAAACACTTCCAACCTATCTGGAAGCCTGACTTTTTCAAAATGTATTTGTGTCCTACTAAACATCTACATATGCCCAGCCAGTACAACAAACACAAGAACTCTTGCTAGTTTTATTGCTTATTTTATCTATTTTGTTAAGTTACCATCCAGATACTTAATGAATGTTCCCCTATTTTTTCATCATTTTAATGATGGATTTAGGTAATTTTTCTGTTGCTCTTGCTTGGTTCTCCCCAACATCTTATTACACTGTTATTGTATTTACTTTTTATTTCTTCTTTGCTTACCTCCTGAACTACCCATGATAATTCAAAATAAATATTCAAAAATACAGTAACAGGAAAATGCTTCAACATCTCCAGAGGCTGATTATCTCAACACAGCATATTACTGTTAAATTTTCCTATAAGCCTTCACCTATTTTTAGCAAGACAGATTTTACAAACTTATTACTTCCTAAATTTGTTCTCCTAAATGAGAAATAAAGCTCTCCAGGTTTCTATTTCAATGTTAATGTTGTTTTTTCCTCCAGTTTGTATTGCTTTTAGTTCTTCTAGACATTCAAAGTTCATGTAATAATTCAGTTTATTTTCCCTTGTATTGTCTTTAGCTCTTATCTTTGCTTTAAATGTCAAAACCTTTCACTTCTGTTACTTCAATTTGATTTCCTTGCTGTCTCTCTTTTCTCTGCAAGCCCTAACTGACTGTGTGTTTTGGTGTGGCTCCCCACTTTTTCCCACTTCTAATAGTATCTTTTAAACCTCACTGTATCTTTGAACAGTATTTTGCAAAGCCACACTGACCACTTCTTGCTTTTTGTAATCTTCTTTTCAGAGGAACTGCAGCCTGCTGTACCGTGGCTATAAAGTCTCAGCAGTTCCAAGTCTTTTTCTCACACAAAGAGATTCTAATAAATCCGTTGCTGCATGATGCTCATTGATTCCATTAATTCCACCAAATCTGACTTCTTGAAATTCAGTGCTCTGACTTGACCATGTACGTTTATTTTATATCAGGTTGAATTCAAGCAATATTTTGATCCCTTACATATTATTCATTTGTTTGCTGTCAAAGGCAACACAAGACTGAGAGAATGCTGTTATGATAAAGCAGCACCTGAATCTATACTAATTCAGTGCAGATTGTGAAATAAGTTTTCAATTCTTATGAACATTTATGATACAAATATAAGTCCCGACAGAAGTCACAAAGAAACCACATTTCTTAGAGAATGAGGAATTAGGGAAAAGCTAATGACCACCTTTCTTATTATTTTATTATTCTGAAGCTAGCTGCTTTATAGATTGAACTGGACAATGATTTCAGTTAACACCAGAAGCTGAGACAGCAACCAGCTTACAATGGGTAACATCGAACAAAATGTTGCTTCAGGTGTTTAATGATTCTGTTAAGCCAATAATGACACGTATTTCAAGTTTCAAACTTCTATTCAAAATGTTATTACTACTTGCTTGCACACAAATTTTCATGAACAAATACATGTCTACCAAAATGTTTCTTGCAGTATTTCATAATTACTAGAACTGTATGATTTTCTTTTTTTTTAAATGTATATTTTCAAGCATCCGAATGGACTGACTSAAGAAAAAAGCTGACATTAAAAAAAAATATATATGAAAACACAGTGCACAGCTTCTGAAAGTCACATTTGGAATGAATATATTGTTACTGCACAATTTATTTAATGTGTGAGTCACAACTTCAGATAAAAAWATTAAAAAGCTCCCCCAAACAAAACAATTTTATATTAGTTGCTCTCTATTATAGCTTCCTGTATTTAAGTCCCAGAATGCATGTCAGTGTTGAATCTGGTCCCACCTGTTAGCTGGAAAGGCAGTTCTTGACCTTTCTGTAATTATATGTTAGTGGCAGCAAAATTTTTCTTCTCTCCTCCTGAATACCTATTTTCCTCCAAAAAAATCAGTAAGTGATGGTGAAAAGAGGACTGACTAACAAGAGGGAAGAGGAAGACAGTGGTAGAATGTATGTAAGAATAAGACAAAACAAAACAAGAGAGAAGGAAGCTATAGAACTAATGTACTCTTCCTTACTTGCCTCTGACTATGCACAGGCTATTTGCTATTCTACTCTATAACATTAAATAATATTTTATTTAAACATTTAAAAAAATTCTACTAATCTTACATTTATAAACTCAGAGTGCTTTTCTGTTCATTTCCAGTGACAGGTGAGGTTATTTCAGAAATGAATCTTAACATCGATATTCAGAATGAAGGAAAAATAATACAGACAGATCTGTTTGATTAAGAAAGAGGCAAGTAAATAAAGACTCCCAAGAAATCAGGCTTATGACCACTAAAACTGTAGATAATAGCAGAAATTTTTTTAATGTAAAAGAAGCAGTATCCTTTTGCATATTATATTTGAATATTTATTAGTCATCTGTAAGTAGTAATGTTTATTTTATGCTTCTCAACAGTTTACAGAAGCTGACTCTTCCAATCACTTACATCAGTATCACTCTACATCTGGAAGGTAAGAATTAATGCACTGAAATATATTTAAATGCATTTTAACAAATGAAACTGACATTGCAGCACATAAATGAAGATTTCTTCACACATGTGTAGTCAACAAGAATGTATGTAAACCAGATTGGCTTAATCCATGCCACAGAATGCAATATAGTAGATAGAAAATCATTTTATCCTGATATTTATGAATGGAACTCTAATTCAACAGGATACCACATATCATTATTCTGAGTTGTATCTCATCATTTCTTTTTCAATGAAATTCCTTTTTTCTTCAGAGTGCTCAAAGGAATAGAAGCAGTACAGGGAAATGGGTGATGTTGATCCATATTCACTTTTCGAGATCCCTGTATTGTGTTGCTGTCTATGTTTTCATCATTGCTGATGAAGAAGCTTGAAAGCAGGTCAGCTGCAAGTGCATGCTACTTTTAAATTTGTTTAGTAGCTCTTCTAGTAACCTGTAAATGGTAAATATTTACAACTTTGGCAGATTACAACAATTACCAAACATTTTGGCTATTCTGTATGCAACTTCAAATACGCTGTTTGTTTAAATACAGGGCCTAAAATTGAATCTAATTAAGATATCTTAATATTACAGACATTTAGAAATATGGCTAGTGTATCTCATAAAGGGATAATCTATAGCCAAAAGAGGACTTAGCCACAGAGATTTTTATCAAGGTAATAGAATACACCTTTATATCCCTTTCCTTCCATATAAAGACCATTTCCTGAAAGAAACACATATGCAAAAGACAGTGGCAAAAGGACTGGTGGTGAAGGATCGTAAGATTCTTATCACGTAAAGAAAATCTAGAAACTGCCAGACTGTGTGCCATAAAATAAGTATCCCATATCAAAGCTACGGTTTTTGGTGTCTATTTGAATTGTGAATTTTAGTTCTCAAACTTGTCTTTGGAAGGTATTTCAGGGATTTCTCTTCAGAATCATCAGAGGCAGAATGACTGCTCTGGAAGAAGTATCCACTCATTTGCAGCTATGTAGTTTTATCCTTTACAGATAATAAACGATGTATGAGTTCGTTCTTTAGTATAAAAATTGTTCAGTTACATCTACATAGTTGCCAAGAGGGTAGTTGGTGTGGTGGATCATGTTTATTCTAATCCTCAAAATACAGACATAGGATCAAGGATATTGATGTTTTTGTTGTAGGAGACATCTATTATAACACTAGAGATGCATTATTACATTTTACATTCTTGCTTGTATGTTTCATGTGTATTCTGAGGAAGAAAGTGTTCTCAAAACTTCTCGCTCTATTTCAAAAGCAAACTAGATAGGACAGATATACATTATCTCAAACCTTTGGCAAGCTGTGATTATTCAACATCCAGTAACAAAGGAAATTATATTATATGGTCAAAAAAAAATCCACAACAACAACTTGAACCACAAAATCAATATCTGCTTGATATTGATATTGATTACATAATGACTATAGCCACAATGATCATTCAGTATCGTAGTCATGATTTTGGTTAAACAGAAAGGAACAGCTCTAAATCAATGCATAAGTATGTGTTATTTAACACAAATAGGTGTAGTTTATAATGAATTGTTTGGAGTGCTGGCAATTGCAGTGGTAATAACCCAAGAAACAGAATGACGTTTGGCACTGTCTGTGGCTCAAAACTCTGAGACAGATGTAAAAACGATGCAGTTCTTGATTCTCATCTGTCCCATGAAGCTCAGATGCTGATGACTAAGTCAACAAAATCTGACAGGTGTCTCGGAAAGTCTGAGTTGAAAGAAGAACTCTCCTTACTCAAAACTGATCCTATCTTTAATAAAGTATGAGATAAGGCAAGAAGATAACTTGAGATAACTGTGGAGGGCTATTGAACAATAGGTTTCAATAAGCAGAGAGTGGACTTCTGGAAGAAGGCAAGGTTTGCAGACCATGGGCTGTACAAACAGGATCTAGATGTGTCCACAAAAGATTCTGAATTTTGAATGTTAAGTGCAAACTAATTTGATGCAGTTCAGTTCCTAAAGATATCATAATACCAACCTCAAAACAGTCAAATTTATACTAATATATTCACTACAAATCACGCTTGATTTCACCATGCTACACCTTATGAAGCTATGCTTATAACAGACTATCAAATACTAGGTTGGATGTAGAAAAGCAGTTTGGCTGTCAAAGGTTGCTATGGTGTGTCAAGGAGGAACCCAGAACTCCCTCCTCTTGACATTAAGGAAGAACCACAGACCCTTCTTCCTTGTTTTTAAAATGAAAGAAAGTTCATTCCACAGTTTTGAAAGATCCCCAAATATCAGCTGGCAAAAACTCAGACTTTGTTGCTTGCCTATTTTTTAATTGCTGCTAAAATCAGCAAGACAAGACAATGGAGCTCACTGAAACTAAGATTAGTATACAAGGCTAAAATTGACTGAAATTAAAGAACAAATACAAAGCTATATTCAACTGCTAAGCCTAGAATGGGAAAGGGAGATGTGCTGCAAAGCTACTGGCTCTCCTGTAGAATTTAACAGGCCACAGTGAACACAGACCTAGCTTATTTTCAGCACTGTCCAAATAAACTTTCATTCTGTGACTCACAAGAGTAAAATAGGTTAACCCTCTAGTAACAAAGTTCTGATACAACAGTTAAAAGAGATGGCTCTAGAAACCAGAAAGGAGATGAAACAGTGCAGTATACTCACTTCTTGTCTGTTCCACTTGAGAGCTGAGGTAAGGCTTCCAAAGCTTGTTTAAAGCTTGAGCTATAAGAAAAGCAAAAATACTTATTTTCCCTCTCAGCAATAACAGTTTCTCTGTATTTAGGTCAAAGAGACCATTCTCCATTCTTCTTATTTCAATAAATTAACAAAATATCAACTCAACACTTTACATTCATGTGCAAATTGTATATAAAGTGACCATGGGCTCAGGCAGGTCTCTCGACAGTCCTAATCTGATATACAGCAGAAGCCAAAAGAAAATGTTAAATCAGCAGCTCATTTAAGACAGTACTCGTTGTTTTGGATTCTTCAGGTATTACAGTAATTGCCAGCCTGTCTTCTGCTTAGAACTAAGTGACTGCCAGAGTATGAAGCACAGGTAAAATATTGATCTTGGCTTTCTGTGCTCAGCTGTCACTGAATTCTCTTCTACAAGAGAAGGCTCACAGAGAAAATTACAGTAGGTTCGCATTGATGTAACACAGAATCATAGAATATTTTGGTTGGAAAGGACCTCTAGAGATCATCAGGTCCAACTTCCCTCTCAAAGCAATGGCAACTTTGAAGTTAGAGAGGGTTGCTTGGGACCTTGTCCAGTCAAGTTTGAGTATTTCCAAAGATGGAGATTCCACACCTTCCTTGGAAACCTGAAGCACACGTGCAGGGAACGATGCAAGATCTGCACAGATATGTACAGTCTTCTCTCAGCAAAAGATGAATATAGCTACCTGTAGCAACTATTAGTGACAGATCTAGGAATAAAAAGGTATCTAAGAAGGTTCAGCTTCTGAGATTCACTGTTTTGTTCATATGCTGATTGAAAACAATAGCACCTAATTTTGTTCAATTTGAGCTGACACCAAGTCGTTTTCATCAACACCAGACACTCAGAACAGGAAAGCAAGCCTTTCCAAGTTGAATGCAGYGACATCATAGAATATCACACGGGACATTATGAAGATACACTAAAGTCTCAGGCCTTACAACTTCCCTTACAAAATGTTGATCGTGTAACATGACTGAACTGCAATTGGTGGGAATATGTAATGTCAGGCCTAACAAAAATGTAGGCAATCTAAAATAGTGAATGAATATGCTCATATTCAATCCCCAAAACAATCAACTAACAACTTGTCATCAGTCAACATTACTCAAAACTGCTGACAGATAACATAGTTGGTGTTTCATGTCTTGACTGCACTAGTCACAAATGCTGCTAGTGTTTTTCTTTTTCACTTTATATCGGTATGTCTGTATATGCCCCACAATATTTATCTTTGATTTTATAACCCACTGAAAGACGCTAAATTGCTGAAACTCTTTTAAAGGCTTTCCTTGTAAGAGACAGAGGAAAGCTGAACTCACTTTCCCGATGAGGTGTGTGGAAAAGGAGAAGTGTATTGTGCAAGCTTGTGGAGAGCCCTAATAAACCCTATGAGGGGATCCTGCCGGTGACTCTCTCTGAAATGTCTGGCAGGGTTTTAGCAGTATGCTGCATGGGACCCCTGTGAAAAACTGGATTAAACTCAGTGATACTTGCCTTTGTCTTGTTTCATCATTAGCTTCCTCAGCAACTGAACTATTCTTTCATCTTTTTAATAAGAGTACAAAATACCTAGATTTTATCAGCAAAGACGTTCAAATTAATAACAAAAAATTAAATGAAAGTAACAATGTTCTTTCAACTGATAAAACCTTAATGGTAACCTGTTTCCCATATATTTGCTTAATATATCACAAATTCTATTTTAAGCACAGTTTCCTAAAAACACTTAATTTACATTATGTGTTTTTGCATGTTTACCAAGGATTTCATACAATGAAACAATATAAATTACAGCACATCTTACTTGCTTTCTGGCGTTAGGTATATGGCCACTGTATCTCTCAAAGCACAGATTTCAAGTCTTGCCTAAAGACAGAAACACAAATACTGAAACAACCTTACAATGCCTTTTGGTCAACTGAATACTAGTATCACAAAGCTTCATCTCTTTTTAGAGGAAAATACTACATGCTGCAGTTTTAAGTGGCCTTGGCTTAAACAGTTTGTTTTGTGTATTTTTGGTTGCCATGCTGCCATGTCAGTTAGGAAAGTGCTAAAAGGAACAATTTCATACTTTTGATTCAAGTCAAATTGTTTGTACAGTCACTATGACTATGTAGCAGTCTAAAAACATTGGTTTGTCTCTCAGTAACAGTAATTAATCTTGAATTCTGTTCCATCTTTTCTGTTCTGCAACAGAAAGATAGAAAGACACTACCTGAATTTTTTTGTGGCCCTTTTATTTTCTCTCTCTCTCTCTCTCTCTCTCTCTTTTTTTTTTTTTTTTTTTTTTGATACAATAAAGTTAACTTCTCACAGCACGGCTTTGCCAGGGAGGAAGGAAACAAAAATCTGTCAATACGTGTTTTATTCTTGGTTTTGCTGTTGAACATTTTTCCCCATCAGATGAGGAAGTAGTACTCTACTTCTCTTGTCTGTCACCTGGTGGGCACATCAGCTTGGGGATTCCACCCCATACACTGTACTGTGTGTCTAGGTATTGATTTCTACCCAGACAAACTATAATGAAGAATGAACTCAAGGACTACACAAAGTTCATATATCTTTCTCCAGTCTTTGAAATGTAATCATTACCATCATAGGTTTTACACGAAACAAGAATTAGCAGCATTCTGAATGTGATCAATACTTAAATAACTTATTCCACACAAATATTAAGTGAACTACACCTCAATTCAGATTCAGCTCTTGACCACCATGTACAATTTAATCCAGCTAGTTATTACAGAAACTAGTATAAATGTAGTCAAAATGCATATCATGAAAATTTTTTAAAACAAAACCTTTTATAATGCAACATAGAAATTTGATTCTAATCCTAATGAAAAGTTTTGGCTTTTATACCTTCCCATCATCTCTCTTTCTTCTAGGTAGGAAGTCAGCAGAGATTTGTGCTTTTTTTTGTACAGAACTTTCTGGCACAAAATAGAATGTAACTAACCACCTGTTTTATACTCGTAAGACATATTTTTCTCATTGCAAAATGTTTCCCCTTTCTCTGTATAGCCCTCCAAGCTGAATAGTCTAGGATTTCTTAAAGTCCTACATATAAGATTTTGGACTCTATATTTTAGGAGGTAACAGTATGGTGGGAATGTCACATTCTTAAGTCCCACAGCTTAAACAAACATGGTGGAAGGGCAAAGCCTGCAAAAGTATGGATCATCTGATGCAGGTAAACAGACTTGGGCTTCTCTTGTCGAAGTCTGATTCTCCACATAGGGGATGTATAGTTGATCAGTCTGACCAGTCCAGACCACTCTCACATTGCTATTGTCTACCTCAAATTATACAGAATTTCCTAGGTTCAGAGGAACAGAAAAGAACCTTGAGTGAGAAATTCACAGTGGGAAGGGAAGAGCCTTTCAATTACAGGTTTAGGCAGCAAATGTGTAAGGTGGATCATCTAGTCAAAGAAAAATTATATACTGTCAACTTTGTTGTTGGTCACTGATTGGTTTAAAACGGCAGCAATCTTATCACTGTGGTCTTTCGGCTGTGAAGTAAGAATGCGGTCAAAGACAGTAAAAAGTAGTGGCTGGTTCTGCCTGCCTAGCGCAGTTTTAGCAACTACTGAATCAGTGGGATTTTTTTTTTTGATTTTTTTCTTTTCTTTTTTTTTCTTTCTTTTTTTTTTACTTATAGACTCCTTTAAAACTTATCCAGCAGTGAATACAACCAGTCCAATCAGAAATGAAGAGGGTGGTATAACAGTATTCGTCTGACCCATGCAATGGTATAGTGCTAACACAGAATTAGCATATTAAGCAAGTGACTAACAAGTTCTGCAAACACTTCCAAGATTCTACTGCATCACATTTTCAGGGTCATAACTCTCTAAAGAGCCTAAAACTGTTTTTTCTTTCAAAATAAATGTTTTATGTACTCAGATGCAGACTTCACTAAAATATAATCAAACCTAAAAATGGAATTGTATTTACTATTATGCAGTTCCAGTATCCCAAATGATATTGGTCCATGTATCTGAGAAATAGGTTGTATTATAACACTTTTTACCTCCTTGTTTTTTTCCAGTACTAAAATAAATACAGCAAATATACAGATTATACTTCTCTCTGTTACTGTCAGTTTTCTAAATTCAGATCTTTGACAGTACAAAGCATTCAGCTACCTGTAAAGCTCCATTTTTACTGAAGGATGAAACACATTGCATCAGTCGACTCAATTCTTCGGAGACTGCTTCAACAATCCTTGACATCACCCGAGGAACTAAGTCTTTGGAAATGGTAAATACCTGATAGTCATAAAGAATGAACCATAAGCATGGCATCCATTAACCATATATCAACTAAGAAATATTTTATATATTAACATTTTAGTAAAAGGCATTAAACAGTCTGAAGCGATTGCTTTGTTTTGATCAACAGACAGAAAAATTCAAAACAATTGGAATGTGAAGAATGTCTTTGACACTTGCCCTGTGCTTTGACCAATCACCTCTGTTAATAGCAGTGTTAACTACATGCTACACTTAAGTGATGTGTGATAATCACAACTTTCTTGCAATGCATAAGATCAGCCAGATTCCAAAGTATCTCCTTTCTCTTGATGGATACAGATAGTCAGGTGGTCACACACAGTCCGCTGTTTCATGAATAGCACCTTTAATTCAGTTAAGTCACACCACCCTGATTACATTTTCAGCTACTTTTTACTCAAGCATTTTAAAATTTCTTCCAGAGTCCTTTATGTGTGGCAAAGACTCAGCTGCACAGTTGCCAAACCACTGCCAAATTGCAAATATTTTTATGCTCTATGGCAGAGACAAGCCTTTGAAAGGGTTCGAAGATATGATAGTGTAAAGGATTTACATTTAGATTCTTCCACTGCTGTTAATTAGTGGTTCCTGGGCAAAAACATTACATCTCACTTTTTCCTATGCATCAAGACTATCTTTTTAACTGCTTATTTGTAAAATTTTTTAAAGTAGTACTTGGATCTTTCATAGAGGTCCAGAATACTGACTGCAACGTAAGAATAAAACAAAATTAAATATTAGATCTCTGCCTGAAGAACAGCATGAAGTAACCAATCTTCCTTAAAGCTTACTTTAAGGAAGTGAGAAATTTTTGGTGAATTAAAATATATGTACATATATATATATATATATGAGATGTTCTGCACAGAACTGGGGAAAACATAGGCTAGGAAGTTGGAATATAGAGGAAGTGAGATTATAGGTTAGGCAGATCAAAGTTGTGTCAAGACTTAAAGGTGATGATAAAGCTGCACTAAAATTGCATGGGGTTGGGCAGGGGGAAGATGACATAAGGAACTGAAGATGATGTGACTGGAGTGGTGAAAGGAGAATGAAACTGGATAGAGTTTTTAAACACCCTTTTTCAGATTTCTACTTTAAAATGACCTAAAAATGTTAATAATTGAGTGATTTTTCTGCTAAGGGATCTTTACTTTATGTGAATTTTAGATCTCTTATATTTGACATGGAAATGTAGCAATTAACAGATGATATTCATAAAAATATGCAAAGGTGAATTAAGGGAAACAAATATGAATACAAGATTCCTACCCAGTTTTCAGTTTTTTGAGAAATGAATTACATATCAGGGATCCCATAAAGTTAATCATTAAAAAAGGCAGCTTTACATCACAAGCTAAGTACTCTGATTATATGCTCTCAGTCATTTACATTGCTAATTCAAACATGCAGCCTACTTAAACTATTTTGACCCACAAAAGCTATGTAACAGACAAACTTAGCTGTGCAGTAGGAAAAAAAAAACAGTAATAACCTGTGAAGGGGTCATCTTATTCAGCAGCAAATACTGCTGAGCAATTTAACACAAATATACCAAGAACACAGTCAAAAATCTTCTACTGAGAAGAAAATGTTTGTACCCACAACGAGTACTCTAGATGTTACTATACAGAATCCAGGAAAAAAAATTCTCAGCAATGGTGAATCATCACAAATTTGCTATAAGAAGCCTTATTTTGATTTCAGTTAGATTTGTATTCTAAGGTAGAGAAACAATTTTCGTTCCACTTCAGACCATGGCCGTTCAGCTGATGGTTAATTTCTGCTGTTTCAAACTACAGAAACTTACAGTCTTGCTAACTAAATTTAAATTTGACCTAGCTTACAGAATTTCACCAGAAAACAGTGGAAATGGAAGTTTCATCTTGACACATGTTTTCATATTTCTGCAATATTTCACATGTCGAAATTTATGAGACAACACTATTTGGGCCAAAATCAGTATCAATCTCAATGAAGTCAGCAAGACGTGCACCCTTCTGCAGTAGAATTTTAATAAGTATGCCCATTTACAGGATTAGGTCAGTAAGTCACAAACACCTTTGAATTTCTTTAAATTGAAAATTCTCATTTTCATTTTTATTAATTTTGACTACATTGAAAAACAACATTAGACAGATGAATGTTGTGGGTTTTTTTTTTATTGTTTGAAGCATTCAGTTTAAAGTGTARCAATGTTTGTGTGAAAACTGCTACAATTAAATATTGAAATTGAACCAAAAAATGTCAAGTGCTTGACGAAGCTTTTGGAATATTTTAAATTTATACTAATGACAAATTTAAGGAGCAGTGAAATAAACAAAGGTCTCAAGTAAATCTTCTAAGGTCCTAAATTAATGCAAGAGGTAGAACAGGCATATTTGCGATATTTTGAAAGGTAGCTTTGCTAATACATAAGTAAGAGTAATAGTGACACCATTACTAACACTAATACCAGGAGAAATAGTAATCTGGTAACATCCTTAGTGATTAAGAGGAAATAGTATGTAGACTAGCTGCTGTAACCTAAAGCACTGCAGAATATTCCTGCATACAATCACAAAAGGCCAGCAACTGTAGCTCTGCAAACTGATTATTTTAGTAGTTACTTTTATTTTAATAAACACTCCCTATTGTAAGTCATTGTTTACCCAAGGACTTCAAAAACTCTTTGTGCTATATGCAGACTGTAAAACTTTCTACTTTTAGCTTCACGCTTTCTATCCTATGTGTAAGGATATGACATATATTGCCTTTTCACTCCAAGTGGCATATGTTGAGCCACAAACTCATTTTTACATGCTATGGAAAATAAAATTAAGCAGAGAGAGTGAGCATCAGGATACAAATTTTTAATCTGCATGGAAAGAGAAGAATTGAGCTTTAGACTTTGACTTTCTTCTTCATCATACTGTGGAAAGAATAAAAAAGCACTCCAAAATGTGTAATGGGGTGTTACTGAGGATAAACAGGAACCGTTAATCTCGTTCTGTCTTTAAAAAAGTTAGCAGTTTCATACTTGGGTGCCTAAACCTAACCCAAATCACTTGCATCCATAATTAGACACTTCAAAAGAGGCACAACTTTCAGGTGTAATGAAAGTCAGCATTTACCAAAGAAAAATATACTGAAATTATTCAAATGAACGTAAGCATCAAACAATCTTAAGTTTTCTCACCTCTGCATGCACAGCAATGATATTCACTAATGCTTCTTTCAAATAGTTTCTGACACCTAAAACAAAACAAAAAGGATAATTAATCACTTTCAGTCTGTTATCTTGACAAAGCTATAATATTCTACTGTTAAATACTGTACTTTTTCTTTTCATCTCTTTTACTAGCACTTTTACAATCAGAAGCAGAAAGAGAAAGTTCCATAGCCACACCACCACAGTCTATTTCCTTTTTCAAATCAAATGGAGAAAGGCACATTTCCTTACAGCAAAAGCCAACAGGTTCCTGTTTCAGTATTCTTCTGTGACAACCCAATTTCACCAGCTTTGCACTTTAATAAATATCTAGCATTAAAGAAAAAAAACAAATACACTCTAGATGTCTGGCTAGAATATATGTACCATAGCACAGAATATGCGCTATAGCTGGATAAATTCTAGCGAGCCAGAGAAGAAAACAGTTTAAGTACAATAGTCTTCAAGAAGATCTCACCACTATACCAGCTTCTCCCCTGCTAATTATTATTATAGATAGAAATAGCAAGGATTCTTGTTTCTCTGAATGCGGTTTAGAGGGTATTATTCATGATGACTGATAGAAGTCATGCCTTAGTAGAAGTTTCCTATTGGGGAGGGTGAGAAAGTC
Organism: Rhea americana; assembly: GCF_003343005.1. NCBI lineage: Eukaryota > Metazoa > Chordata > Aves > Rheiformes > Rheidae > Rhea > Rhea americana. Next base: position 3,775,676 of record NW_028186868.1, read on the forward strand.
GAGCAAGCATTCTATTTACCCAGCATATAAAATGCTTATCAATTTATAGTAAAAGGAAATTCTAAACAGGAAGACATTCAGCAGTGTAATCTTGACAGTTTAAGCAACCTCTTTTTCAGCCACGCTGCTGTGATTCTGGAGTAACTTCACAGAACTGGACTCCAGCGCTGTAAAATCCAAAACAGGCAAAAATCTAAAATAGCCTCATTTGCTTTTCTGAGGATCTCACTTCATGAGYGATGGCAATACAGAAAGCACTTAATTTATTAAAGCATGCATAAGTRTTTAAAGTGCAAGCAGACTAATGTTACCAACCCACATGACAGATCAATGTCTGATTTCAATTACTCCAGCATAAATCACAGTGCAATGACCCCATCACTCCCTTCTGTATGTTCTGTCTACAGTGAGAGATCAGAATCTTGGAGAGACGTGTGAGGCSATGTAGCTCACAGATTGCAATGTGATTAATGCTGCCGTTAAAAAAATTACATCAGTGAACTTTTAATCAGTTCATCTTATTTGCTCCACCTTCTCTCAGATAACATAGATGCAGCAACTTAACCCTACTATGAAAAATAGCTTTAAAAGAAGTTAGTTGAACTCATTAAAATTAATTACTCTACGGGAGAAACGAGTACAATGTCTCATCACTGCCATCTCAGCTGCGTTAACTGATCTAAATCAGACGAATCGCTTGTCCTGCAACTTACCCCAAGATCTGAAAAGGAGACACTTGTTTTCTCACTTAGATAATTATTATGGACAAACACTTCGTAAGAGTAGGACAAAAGGAAGACAGCACTCCCTTGCACGAGGTACGAACACTTTCATTGCCTGCAACTCATTCATATGGTGTGACACGATACAGCCTACAGCTCARGCTGGAGGGTGCTTACCGAAAAGCACCACAGCTCTCCTGCTGGAAAACTGGGTTGTTTGAAGGGAAAACAGAGCAAGAGATTTTGAACAATAAGTCTTTGTCTAACATGCTGCCAGGATGTAGCTGCGGTCTGCACCCAGACCTGAGTATCAAGGAGGTCTCAGTTTCCAAGCCTCATAGCCAAGAGGGAAGTGCCAAAGAAGCTTTTATTGCTCTCACTAAAAACAGTTTGGTTTCTGAACATACAAAACAATCAACATCATTTTAGAAAGAACATTCTATTTTCACTATTTTGAAGAGATACATATAACTGAAAAAAGTGAAAAAAAATACAAGTCTTTCTCACATATTCCGAAACGTCTCTGAAGTTTTGTCTGTCTTTATTCTTCTCCATGAAAAATCTCTAGCCACTCTTTTCATTTAAACTAAACCAACAACAGAATTAAAGAATACAATACACCAGGTTGCAAATGTTTTTATAATTTCGTATTTATCTTAGTGATTTACTGCAATAAGAAAGAAGGGAGGGAGGAACAGAGCAATACTAGAAATTTTATGAAACTGGCATTTTTTTCCCCTCCCTTGAAATTTGCAAAGCAAAATAAGGATGTTATACACCAGTAAAAGTTCACAAGTGTATGTATGGAATCACACCACCATTTCTCTTTTTCCTCTTAATGTCTCCTTTGTTTTCCTTCTTCAGTTTCACTTGGATGCAATTTAAAGCCTCTGCAGGTTCCATACTGCAGAGRACAAAATTTGTATAATCTTCCAGTCAAATACAACTTGAAAAGGCACAGAGGTTTCCAAATGGTGGTATGTAAATCAAATCAAGGAGGTACAGGGCAGATTTGGGAGCTAGTTTGCAGTTAACCTCAGAGTGCAAAGTATTGATTTTATTCTGCAAACTTCTGTGGTATTCAGCTCTTAACTGTCTATTGATCTCATAGGATCTTTCCTGTGGAAAGTGTGTTTTTATTGCTGCACAAACACCAGGCTAGATTAGGTCTTACAGAGACTTCTTTAGGGGTACATGAACACTGCCAGAGCGTGTTTATTACATGTTATCAACCAAAATTTTACTGGCRAACTAAGAAGCATTTCTTTACCAGGACTGATTTTCTCTAATGCAGAAGCTCTTACAAACTCAGCTGTGGAAGTGTAATGAGAGTACAGCAAGGGGGGCTGCTATATAAATCAGGAAGGGCAGGTGTGTGTCCTATAGAGTGGAGGCCAGCTGGTTGAGCAAAGATGTGTAATCAAAGAGATCAGTGAAAAGCTGGAATGTATACCTAGACATTGAATCAAGTGGGTTTTATAGAAGGGTGATGTAGTTTGAAGGAAGAATCCTCTTTTCCCACCCATCCACCTAAGCTCCTGAGGTAGCATGTCTTTCCTTGTGCTTTTATGCAACTTGGCTCAGGGATGGGACCTGCTAATTTTGTCTGCTGTTGCTGACAGCATCCAAAAGAAGTTACAGTGTTTTTACAGGTACCAGTTAAATGTGTACCATTTAACCAGGTACTAGTAATGTGTACAAACAGAGAGAGTAATGCCAGTAACATTAGTACTAAGTGTTAAGCATTATTATCTGTGGGTGCAGAGCTGAAACAGATGATTTAAATGACCATTTTTCAACTGAAGAATTCAGAGTGAATTAACTGAATGGAGTTGAGATAGAACCTATGGTAAAAATCAAGTAAGAGTAATGTAGTATCATACATTGTTAGACATCCCAACTCTCAGGTAAAATGGTGAACTCCTCAGTGAAAGGGCACAGGCAGATGTGTTTTATCTTGCATCTTTGAAGGACTATGCACATGAATGCAAGCACGACAACTCAGTTAACACTTTAGACTACTACAACTCTGCAGACTAGATCCCACCAAACCAAAAGCACTTGTGCCACATAGAAGGACAAATGGGTGAACTGAAAAAAGGAGACTATTTCTTCGCTGCAGTTGCAACAGCACTAATTACATATAGGAGCTGAGGTTTTGTTATGATTGCAAGATTGGGGTCTAAGTACAAATTTGAGTATTTATCCAGTTTCCTAGACAGATTTTGCAGTTTAAGACCAGAAACTTCAGTACATGTTACACAGTTTGAAGAAAGTCAATGTATACAAAACTGCATTGCCTTAACTGCAGCAATTAATAGGCTAAAAGACCTTCTTCCGCTAAGCTAAACAAACCAAAGATGGAGATGAGAGGCAACTGCACTCCATAAATGCCAGTAAGGGGAGCCAGAGAGAGAAAGAAGGGAGAATTAATCAAGCTTAAGAACAATATTGGCACAAGAAAGGAAGGTATAAATGAACTGTACATCAATAAACTTAGACCGGAAATTAAAAGTGGGTTTCTAACCATGAGAAAATTACTTTGGGGATTCCAAACAAACCTTTTCAGAATTGTTCTGGGGGAAATAGGGCTTTTTTAGGACTAAACTCCTAAAAATGAAAATCTCCCAGTTTCCTAGCATTATGTGACAACTTGAGAGAATASGGGACTCAATTTGATGACCTAGAAGGTCCCTTTCAGGCTATGTTCCCATATAATAGGTTTGATCTCACTATGCTTTTAAATAAGTGTTGTTGCGACAACCAATGCTGTATAGAAGTCACTTTCCTGTCATGAATAAAGCATAAGCAAATAGGTATTTCCCCCACTCTTTTCTCATACATGAAAGATTTTTTATTTTTGTATGTGAAGACAAAGTCAAACAAATCTGGATGTCAGGACCCACAGGTGTATTTAATAATTGTACTATATTTTGAACAATTACTATTAAAAATACCCAATTTCTGATTTATATCATCACATTGTTCGTGGCAGGCTTTGCTGAAGCAAAGTATTACTTTTTTGGAGTTTGATTCATTGGAAATACAAGCAGTGGCATCCAACTGTGGATTTGTTGTGAAATTCATTTCAAAATGAAAAAATTCTGTCTAGAATAGAATTTTTGTGCAGCTTTCTCTATGACTGTTCAGCAGCCCACACAATTACAGTTTTTGGGACACCATGCTGCCAGTCCTATTATACAGCACTGAAAGCTAATGCACCACATAACTGTAGGTTGCAACTATTAAGCTAATCAAGTGAAACATAACATTCTTAAGTTTAAAATACCTCTTATTTAGCATATTGAAGCACAAATACAATACCTTTCCATAGCTTCTGACAGAAATGTGTTAAAGAAAAATCCAACAAGTCCTTGCAATTTCTCTCAGGAAAATGTTATTATTCTGTTATGGCATAAATGCATTCCACTCCCACTCTATTCTTAACACTGAAGAATCTGACTTACTGAAATTCTAGCTTCAACTAACAAAGCACCACTAATGTTCAAAAAAAAAAAAGACAACTTAAGACATAGAACTGAAGGACAGCTTTATCCATTACTATGGCAATGGCTGACAAACTTTAAGATAGCACATTTCAATTTTGGGCCCTCCACTGTACTTTGCACTGATAACACATCTAGCAAGAGTATACATTAAATTCAATTTCCAGTTTATCTCACCTCATTAATATTTTTACAGATATTTTTATATAAGTCTGTCAGAATTTGTCAGACGTTTTATATTTACAAGCAATTTCAAGCAATTTTAACAATACTGTAAAGCTGTAGCAATGACAGCTGTATGAACCATGGAAAGAGGGAGTTTCTTTGTGAAAACAGAAACTAAACTTCTAGTTTCCCAACACAGGTCATTCAGGAGATGTTCAAACTGCTACTAATTGTCCTACCTGTAGCCCTATGAGCTATGTTTCCTAATACTCAGATGTCAGCGTTCTACTATGAAACCTTCAAAGTCACTGAATAAGCACGCACAAAAAAAAAAAAAAAAAAAAAACCTTGGAACTGCCATACTGTATGCATAATTTTAAGGTACCTCCTTCCCCTAAAGCAACCAGAAGTTGCATGTACAGTACAACTGAACTCATCGGGATGCTTTTCATGTGCCAGAAGCCAACAAGGTTCTTCAAACGTCCTCAGTCATTCAAAAGTAAGCTGACACARAGAGAATATATGAGTATCAAACATTTTAACCTCTTAGGCAGCCTTAAAAACTCAGAAGTTCAAAGAACAAATTGAAGTTCAGCTAGGACAACAGAAGCACACAGGAAATTTTAACACAAGCAGTTTGGGTTTGACATATTTCAACTCCTGTGAGATTTGAGTTTCATTTAAAATGGGCAACACTGGCAGGAGTGTGAATAATCTAACTTCATAGTAGTTTCTTGCGGAACTGGCCTTTCAGTTTGCCTATGGTGCAAAAAGCAGGGAGCGAGGGGGTTAAAGCATACAACTGTTCAGAAAAAGTAGGTGGTATCTCTGTTCACTGGCAATAAACCATACGAGCGATGAGGATGGGAGAACATGAGGCAAAGAAAGGGAGAAGTTGTGAGGCAAATTCAGAGTCAAATAAAAACAGGCAGGAGTATTAATGGCTGCTGCTCTTCCGTGCAGGAGTTGGAAAAGCCATTCTTTGGAAGTCCAACAATTTGATAGCTGTCATTCAGTTCTGGCTCTTTTTGAAAAGCAAAGGTAAGGATTCACCAAAGAGGAATGAACAGTTCTTCATATGCTGACCAAACTACCAGCCCTGTTTCAAGACTGACTTGACTTGCTTATTACAAACCTAACCTCTGAAAGAGAAACGAGCCTTGGGTAGGCACAGAGCCACCAATTTAGGAAACGACAGAGAGCATTCTGACCCTGTAGGAGGCCGTTGCTTGAATCAGCAAGCAATGCTGCTGATGCCAGCAATGTTTCTTAATGCCTCTGAATAGAGAGTGCTGAACTTGTTGGCCTAGAGGCTTGAACATGACTTAGTAGAGCTAAGAAAATTGATGCCTGGGACTCTGAAATTTCAAATTTTAAACCTACTCAATTGTATGCAATATTTGTACAATTTATTATTGAGTTCAGTGAATTATGCCAGTAACAGTCAACCAGTCTGCAAGGTTTTTTTTGCCTGATTACTTTTCAATAAATCTTTCCCCCAAAATAATTACAGAGTTTGATGAACCACAGAGATGAACATTACTTATACCTAGCTGCACAGCACTGATACTTGACTGTTCCTGGATGTTTCATTTGCTATGCTGAGAGCATATTTAGGAATAGTATCTCACAAAGCAGGACAAATGGAAAAGAATTATGTTTTCATCTGCTCTGTTCTAAGGAAAGCATCAGCTCTTTTTAATTATTTGATACTCTTTTCAATAACATTAAGCCCTATTACCAGATTTAACTGAATCTATATTGGAAATATTCACTTCCAAATTTCAGATATATATTAGAACTTTACAGCAAGTCACACAGAGTGTCTTGAACAACATGTCAGTTAAGTTCCTGCAGCTCTGCACTAAGCTTTTAATGTGCTAAATGAAACTGCTGGAAAAAACTGCACATATCTATTGCAAGTCGTTAATCAGTGCCGTGCAGTGCACATTAAAAAAGAAACTAATGAATGGTGTCCACAAAACCATGCAACTTCTTTAAACAGTCTGATTTTAACTGTTGAATTTCCTCTAGATTCTGGCTGCATCACAGTTCAAGCAACAGCAATATTTAACAACTGTTTTTACTAGAATCATTCTAGCATGATTCCAGTGTGGTTAGGGCATTTTTCCTTTCATGAAACTCATGTTAAAAAAACGGTACTATGGGCTAGCAGTATGTCCTGTAGGATGGTAGGCTATTATTTTTCTTCCTGCAGTTCTTGGAAACCCTAACTGTAGCATGCAATACACAGAATGAGAATCATCCTGCTCTGTGGAGCCTACTCAAAAAATTTAAGGTTAGATGGAACCACTGTGATCAGCCAACAGCCTGCTGCCCAACACATGCCACGGAATTTCACTTTTCAATTCTGGTATGAAACCTGTAACTTCCGACTAAAATCAAGCCGTCTCTTTCTGAAAACTAAAAATACAAACAGGTAACACAGAGAGGGTGGGAGGGGGAATAGGCATAAAAAGTGAAACACTGTCTAAGGTCAGAGCAGGTCAGCAGAGCAGTCAGCACTATCTGTGCGCAGAAGTCACTAGAAAAATTTTAAATAAACCAAGGTGGACACACCTTGGTTACATGAACTTTAGGAGATTTACAGAATAACTCTTAAAGATGACTTTGTCCATCATCTCCTAGAGCACAGTGAAGCGCTCTCAATTCTTTGACACTACAGTGCAGAGTTCAAAGATCATTCGTTTTCAGTCTTTCTCCATCCCCTCGATAAAAAAAAAAAAAAAAAAAAAAGAAAGATATATCAGGTTAAATTAGATGCGCACAATTTACATAATAATAAGTTGAGTGTTTTAAGAATTAAGAAAACTTCATTTTAAAAGAAGTATGAAATCTATCTGAATCTAATCCTGTGGTAACTTGCATTTAAAAACAAGCGACCTCCACTACAATTAACAGGCAAGTAACTCATCCAGCACTGGGTATAAATAGAAAGATAGGTTAAAATAAAATTTTGGGAAAAAAGATAGACTTTTAACAACTGTCTGCATTATTATGCAAAAACTCACAAACATATAGAAGAAAAAAAACTCTACTGCCATCATTAGTATACCTAGTGGCATAAGATTTCTCTTATTTGCTTTTATGGGTTGAAGTTATTAAAAAGGTCATTCTGCGTTATAAATTCCTTATCATTTACAATCTCATATACCTGCTGCATGCTTTATGGCACTGATATTATGATTTCATAAGAATTAGAAAGGTACAATATTGAAAATCAAAGACAACTAGAAATCACAGAATTTCAGTAGATTGTATCAAAATGGTTACTTATACAATAGAGACAGAAAACTAACATCACATAAGAACATGTAGCTCTTCTGGCTTTTTTTTAAAACTGCTAGAGTGACAATGCCTATTTTTCGACTTTATTAAGATTCCACTGAAATTATTTAATATATCTTTTACCATATGTGAATATAAATCCTTTTCATCACCCAATATATATTTTTACTAAATTCAAAGGATGTTTAGGTTACAGGCACAAAACCCAGTGAAGCAAAGATAATGCTTCCTTATGCTATATACTATAGTGACCATTCTTATTTCTAAAATAGAAGGCTTTTTTCTTACAAGAGCCTGGATAAGACCTTTGGTTATTTATTTATTTTTACTTCCTGTGTTCTTCCTACATACTCATTTCATTGTCAGAGATAAAATGTACATTAAGTATACCTTTCTTGCAAACTACATTAATATTTCTGTGTATTGTTTCCACACACACACGCACACGTATGTACATATGCAGGTAGAGTGAGAAGTATCTTTTCTTAACAGATTGTTAGGATCGTTAATGATCCTTTCCAACATCACTTGGTTCTATACAATATTCTTTTAAATCAACAGAATGTACATACATATATATGCTTGGGTAAACAAGCATCCTCTACAACAGCAAGTAAATTCTTACTGTAGTTAGCTATGCTATCCCGCGAAATGAACCAGAGGTTAGACATGCTAGAAGTGAAAAGAAAAAGTGAATGGTACAACATTTTTCTATTTAGTATGTAGCATTTTGAATAAACATGATTTATAACATACTTCACATGTATATATACTTCACATGTACATATTTCAGAGATGCAGGCTATACAGATATGAAATACATATAGCAAAAACTGCTTTACATAATGGTTGCTCTCATGAAACAATTTGGAGTGGTTAAGTTTATTTATTGACTTTCACAGCCCTTGCCTTGGATTTGAAAAAAATACAGAAGCAGTTAAGAATTTTTTAAGAATGGTTAAGAATTGTTTTTTAAGAATGGTTAAGAATTTTAAGAATAGTTAAGAATCAAGTGCCCAGCATGATGTGAAAGAAGAAGGTGGCATGTGCTGCCAATAAGGATCAAGAACAGTACTTTAGGCTACAGGGAAGGAAGGTGTCGTCCCCCTAAACTATTTAGGAAACTAATTTTTAAAATCAGGGAAAGTTTAATACATCTGTCAGTCTGTTTAAATCAAGTGCAAGTATTTACTGAAAGAATCAATATTCCATTATTAAATGAAAACTTTGCATGCTTCTAAAACAACAAACTGAATTTGCCACGTTAGAGAAGCCCTAAATTACGTACAGCTTCTGGAAAATAATTTTAAGTAGTAGATACTATTTCCAATTAATATAGTGAATGTAATACCTAATTTAGAAAAGTAGTATTTTAATTTCCAAGAAGCCTGTACCTTTCAAGATAGTCTCCTAACTGTGGAAGAGAAAGAGATCAAACTTGTTTATAGGCACGAGCCTTTCACAAACTATAGCACCTGTATATGAGTATGTCATGCTACTTTACTGAAGTGTCCCCACCTACACAGTGATATCATCTAACTCACCACCCCTGCAGATGTAAAAAGAAAAAAAAAAGAAAAAGAAAAAAAAATGTAACTTGGAAATTCCCCATGGACATAACAAAGCAGCTCACCTCTATTCTTTACAACAGCATACAGGTTTCTCCCTTCAAAGACAGCTGATAGGAAATCAGCTTCACGTACCGGTACTACCAGTGGCCTATTTTCTAAATAAAGGTAGCTAGACAAGCCTGTTTCATCTTAATTAGTAAAAGCTCATTTGTCATCACACTTTGTTGTTTTCTCTGGATAAAAACATTTCTAGAAAACAGTTCGTAGTATCCTAAGAGTGGAACATTTATATCTGGCAGTAATTCTAAAAATACAAGAATTCCACCAAGTCATAACCTTTACCACAACTAAAGCTGCTTTATTTATTTGTTATATTTCCTGCTCCTTTTGACTCACAAAACATTTTTAAACTGATTTTAAAAAGCCAATTAGTTGTAGCAAACAGCAAATAACAAGTAGTGCAAAGAGTAACTTTCACTTAGACAATATTACTTCTGCCAAGGAACAAATATGATACCATTATACATTATTAGAGAAAAAAAGCTCTAAGGAACAAATGCTCATGAAAAAGAAAATGGAAATTTGCTTCTATCAAGGTAATGACGACCCAAACATACTTACATCTTTTAACTTTGTGCTTCTAAATTATACACTTCTGAGGCAAAAACTTTTACAAGTCTCACCTTATTTTTTACAAAATCTAAATTTAAGATTAGGTCCAGGACTATATTATCTCCAAAGTAAGTTAACAAGCAATGATTAATTCTGTTGTTGTATTATTTTCATGGACAATACTGTTTTAGAGAATTAAAGGAGCATCATCATATTCAATAAATTTGTTACTTCACGTAAGATTTACATAGTCTGATTCATAATACTGCTTTTGCTACCTACCAGTATTGTAATACATATCTTAAAATATGCACATGTCATATTAACAAATAGACATAGTCCAGTGTAAAAGAAAGGGCAAAGCTGGAGGAAAGCTGATGCTTGCAACTGATCTAGAACTGAAGATACAATTACAGCATTCACAGACATGAATTGGTATGACACATTTGAATCAACTAAGATGTCATACAAATGTTCCAATGTTATTAAAGTAGAAAACAGATTTACAGACAGTGACTCCAGAACATTATTTGAATTTAACCAAGACTGTAAAACTTTTCTATTGGTCACTTCCTGCTATTGCTGGAAACATTCCCTCCTTTAAACGGAGATGGATTTCAAGGTACTGTACTCACTGTTGTTTTGAGAGTACATTCAGAAGAAAATGCGAATGTGTAGGCAAACTGGAAACTCTCTGGAGAGATTACCCACTTATTTAACCACATTTCCTGTTTTTAACCCGTTTGTCCTAAGTCAGTCCTTAGACTACTGACAAAAATAGATATAAAACTGTGCTATAAATAGTACCTTAGCAGCTCTTTCTTGGTAAAGCTCAAAATGTTTTGAAATATCTATTCTTCATACTAGCTCCATATTAATTAAACAGCAAACCGGACTGGTGCTTCCTTTAAACCCTTCTCTGCATAACTCACGGTTATTAAAAATATATGGCCCTCTAGGAATCAGAGATAAAATGTAGTAAGAACTAATAGCGACCTAAAAAGGTGCTACTAATAATTGAAATTCAATGAAGAAGAAATTACTGGTAGTCTATTTGGGAAAACACTTTTAAAAAGTGCAGTTCTGAGGCAAGGGAGAACAGAGCCTAATCTTTGAGAGTCAGGAATGCAGAACCTAGCTAAATATTTTGAGAGCTGCAGTCAGAGCACTGCTTTTTTGAATTAGTTGCCTTGGTCTTATTTTCAGCCATAACACTATGTTCATGCAACAGGATGAATAACTGCAAGATTTGACACAAGTTGCCAGAAAACCATCTTCCAAAAACATTATACATGAAGGCTTTCAAGACTCGTTACTTGTAGTTTTTGAACTATTTTAATTATAGCAATGAAAATTATGCCACAGTGCACAAAAAAGAACCTGAAAGTTTCTGCATTTTAGACAGCTAGGAGCAAAAAGAACTCTGAAGTCTGTCAATACTGTGATTAATACTTTGGTCTACGCATGAACTGAAGTCTACAAGAAGGGTACACAAAGACAGCTTTGGAAGCACACACCATCACTGATTCTCTGCCCTTGTACATAGCCCGTACAAATGTGTTAAAAAAAAAAAAGAAAGAAAGAAAGAAAGAAAGAAAAGCTGCCATGCTGATATGAGCTATCAGCTACTACCTCAAACCTGTCAAAAGTATCTGAGGGACAGCTGAAGAAGTCTACAATGCAGAACACTTTCCTGCTCACAGATCCTTATCATTCACAATAGAATCTTCTGCTTCTTGGGACAGAACATAATCTGCTTTATCATTAAGGAGAAAAACCTGTAAAGGCCAAAGACTACAACATAAAATGAAGAGTTCCTTAGTGCAGATTGCTAAAGACCAATTTAATATACATGGATTTAATTATATGAGTTTTGTTAGGAAGTGGATTTACTTTCGTTTCTTTCATCAAACATGGTAAGGTTCAAAGGGCATTTTAACAACCCAGACCTGAAGGTCATGAGTAAAGGATGTTCCATACCATATTTGGAATTAAACCATAAAGACTCTCAAATTACTTAAATTACTGTAGAATAAACCAAATTTCAATTTGTTAACATGGTAGCAAAAAATAGAAATGGCAAAAGACACAAAATAAAAATAACCCCAAATAACCCCCCAAACCACCCTATTCCAAAGAAAGAGCCTATGCATTAATTAAAAAGAAAAAACCTACATAATTAACAGCTATACATACATCAAAAATTCTTAGGTGAGGACAATGCCTGAGATGCATGACCCATGGAAACCTGACTTTTTGTTGTTGTTGCGATTTTACTACTAACAATGTGGCCTGGTGCAGGTACAGTAACTTAAAAAATGCTCTACATGTACAGTTGTTCCATCAACATGTGGCTGTAACCCATAAACACTACCTTGATACAGAGTAAGAATACAAACAGTTAACAGCTAACAGTGTGCTACCATACTCATTTAGTAGTACATGAAATCTTACTGTATCTATTTCAGCATTAATAGTGTTAGGGCTGTCGACTCTTTTTTTGTGGGGGGAGTGGTAGGGATGGTGAATATAAGTAGTTATATGTGACTCAAGTGGAAACCCAACTTACTTGAATGAGTTGACTTGAGGTATATGAAAAAAATATATTCACTCAACTACAACATGACATATACCACCCTAACCAAAAGCATTGTTCTCCCTAAGCAGGAAACATCCTCTGAAGGATGAAATCCTATGTTTAAGATTCTTAGACAGAACAACCTCTCCTTCTTGGCATGAAAATGATTACATCTGATCATAGCCCCAGTGTTACGTGAACTTCTTCTACCAGCAATTTGTAAGCTGTAAGACAGCTTCCTAATTTTCTTCCAATGTTCCTTCATTATCCCCAACAAGAACTTCTTGAATTTAAAATTTTTTTTCCTCTCCCTTGTCCCCATCATTTTCAGCATATAATAGTCAAAGCATTAGGTATATAAGTTCTATTATCACTGAATCTCCACTATATTAAAAATTGTTAATGCTGAAGGATTTTCTTTTGATAAAGCAGGGAGTGTTATTAGTGAACAACTGAGATGCTGAAAAATCAGCAGGGTGTACTTCCATGGTATGACCAGGTTCCCACTGATTGCAGTAAAGATTTGTAAGGCAGCACTGTGATCCTTCCTGTGTGCATCCAGGAAAGCAACACTTGACAGAATGGGAACTCAATGGGTATTGTTTGGCTGCAGAAATTCTGAAGTTTCCAGTATATRTGAGCAAGAAGAACACTGAGGCAAGATACAGCATCCTACATAGGAGGGGGCAGACTGGTTAGTACATATATAGTGGATATATATTGAATACATTTTCCAAAGCACAATTTGCATCAACACTTTCCTCATGAAACAAAGTTAAAGCTGGCTGATCAGGAAACTGTTCTGCTGCTTAAAAGTGCTCTTTGAATCAGTTAAGAGTTCAGAAAAATACAGAATCAGCTTCTGTGGAATACAGCAGCTGGTGGGTGGTGGACAATATTAGTGTATTATCATATTGTATTATATTGTAAAACTAGTACCTAGGTTCTGTAAAAACATGGTACTAATATAGTTTCCAGTAGAGCACCCTGTTCGTCATTTACCTATAGTATTTCCTAAGTTCTTGAAAACTGATCCATTTAKAAATAAATAAATAAATAAAAGAAGTCATTGCGCACCCTCACTTCAATTTAGGTACAAGCTTCCAAAAGCCTCCATGTGTAAATTCATCAAATTTGGTGGTTCTTACCAATTAYACACGACTTACACTTTATAAAAGTGTAGATTGTGTCACAATTCCAGTGACAGTGACGAGTAAACAAAGTCATCAACACAATATAACCCCTTCCCACTGCCCCCAGATATCCCYACAGGAAGATTTATACAGTGACAAGAAGTGTCAGTTAGAAAAAAAAAAAGTATTTAATGGATGAAAGAGTCTAGCTATACCCACCATAAAGACACAGAACAATCAATTCAATGGAAAGTCATTTTATTTGTAAAGTATACTAAAAATCAACATCCCTATCAAAACTGTGAACTGTTGAATCCCAAAATCTCAAGCAATATTTCCTTTCATTAGCACAAATCAAGCATAGTCTACAAGAATATTCATTTATTTCTTCCAAATACATCATTTTTAAGGCACCCTGAAGGTGTCCTTTCATGATTTTATAAAACCTAAAATTATTAAAACCTTTCAAAACACATACTCACTCAGGAAACTGTGTGTTCTTCTCATAATTCCTGAAGTCAATGTTACTGTAATAATAGCCTGTCATATGCAAAATGACAGCAATTTCATAAATGAAGAATGGGTTTAGAGATATACTATGTTTATGAATTTACTTTGGTTGTCACTCAAACATTATGAATATTATTATAAGAAATCAGGAAGCTGAAGCSAACTGATCCAGAAGAAACCAATGCCACAAAGTATTTGGAACAATAYAGAGACTAATATTTTCAGTGTCCACTTATGACTGCATCTGTCTGATCTTCAAGCTATAAAAAAAAAAAMMCCCAAACCCTACTCACCTGAAACTTGTTCTATGTCTATTACAGTGACTTAAGACAATACATAAGTCAGTAAAAGATAAGGCAGACRCTGCAAAAGGAGGTATAGTATGGACTTTTTTAAAAAGATTTTTTTAAATAAGAAACTGTTGCTTTTTAAGTAAAAGTATTTCTAGCAGCCATAAGATATTCAGCTTTCTCTGTCTTTTACTGTATAGCTTTATTAACAACTTTTTAAAACAATTTCATGAGTTGTACTATTGGTATTGAATTTTATCAGTGGTATAACAAGTAGGCCAAAATAACTTTTTCTAAGATGCTGCAGAGACATAATGCAGAAAACAATCATATTTTTGGATCCTGATTCTTCACCGGTCTGTGGATGTTTTTAGGTCCAAAAATAGAAACAGTCAATCAACACAAATAAATCAGAGAACTGCCTCTCAATATTTTTACATATTCTCTTCTGAACTGGCTTTGTGTATCATTTATAGATACAAAGAATTTTTATTTGTCCTTTTATCTAAATCCAGYAAACTAGCAAGCAAATTAGTGCCAGAAGTATTAGTTTACAAGGAAATATTTATTAGTAGCAAATACTCTGTAGACACTGTGGAAGTACTGAATCATGGGAAAGATCTGAGAGAAGAAAGGACCAAGGACATTGCTAACAGRTATGGTGGTTTTTCAGCAGACACAGTAGCAGATTGTGCTTTGCTGCATTTCACTAAAGTCTCAAATTTGAGTTCTATGGTAAAATCTAGTTTCTCTTTCACAAACTTGGTTAACTCCTGTGATGACTTTGAAGAGGCAGCCATCATTTTGACTTTCAGTCAGCCCTTATTTCTACCAATGTACATATTTAAAAATGCAGCATCTTCTRCAATCAAATGCACGAAGACCAGCAAATCAGGAATAATTACTTTTAACAACATACCTTATATTTTACAGCAAAAAATGTCGTAACTTGAACTTAATGCAAAATCCTATTTATTGTGTGTTTAAAGAAGCAGGGACTTGGAACTAGACCATTACAGCCTTCAGAGATGTCACTGCAGTAAAAAGATAGCTTACTGCCCTCCATTACACAACGAAAAGAAAAAAAGTGATATCAATTGTTGTGAGGCACACACAGTATTTAGTGAGACTGCGCATTTCCTATTTATTAGAGCGAAGGTGAGAATTTGCACTATATTGTAACATAGTTACAATGTTACTATTTCACAATTTTTCATTTCCAAGTTTCACTGAATCCCCACTGTATTTTGCAAAGGGCACGGATTTGGAATGAAGAATGCCTTTGCATTATCTGAACAATAGATCCTTAACAACTGTTCAAGTTCAAATTTAACATTTGGAAACTATYTGGACTCAAGAGTGACCTACAATAACGGGAAAGCTTAAGAATTTTCACAGTTCAAAGTAGATTTTAATAATTTTGAATTACTCTCAACTAGTGAACAAGTCCAGCACTATAACTTCATCCAAACATCAATAAAGTTTAAGTGTTTCATTCAATTTAAATTGCTATTCATCATGTAAAGAAATTTTAAGTTAATGAAATGCTTGTTATTACAACAGGTCTGCTGTACTTTCAGAAGTCTATCATATTTTCCCACTTAAAAAGTAAGAGTTTAAGGGCTTGATAACTTGGCAATAGACAAAATATGCTCCAGGCTGAATTTTGTACAGAAATTTTGCAAGAAAGTTGACTTTTTTTACACTAAAATTTTAAATTAAAAAAATCCCTCCTCTTTCCCCTTCAYCCACCAGAAAATTTTACCTAACCATTGAGTAGACAGTTATTTTCCYACTCTGTTAGTTCATTTAGCTCTGCAGAGGCAAGATACATTTTAGGGATTGTATTTTCATTAGCTTTTTAAGTATTCAAAATTGCAACATCCTCTTCTGTACTTATTCAGAGATTTGAAAATGCTTGTTTTCATCATGCCTCTTTWGTCCTGAATTCAGTATTGTTTTAAGCTTTACCATAATCCTCTTATGTATCATTTCAAGTTGTAATCAGGAAACTGAATTGACCAGTGGGTTTACTAAGGCTTTTGGGCGTTCCCCATAGAGCTGTCCGGGACAAATCCAGCTTTTCTTAATACATAGCTCCCTACTTCTACACTAGTGGTACAAGAGGTACTGTAATGTTTAACATTTGTAAGGCCGTTTAAGAAACTCTGCTACAAGACACTAAGCGTCTTTATCGGGGGAGAAYGCACAGTGTTATGAATTGTCTCTAACTAGTACCTGCATGCCAAAGATTCAAGTGACCAAGCTATTCTCTCAGCAAAACAGTGTGAAGCATAAGACCCATATATGSAGACAGAATAATGACAAACATTATTCACTTGCCTGGCAGTCCTCTGCAAGAGAAGCCTGGTAATTTTGACCAAGCTGATACTTAGGCCAAGAGCAAAGTTTTAATTTGGGACTTTCCATTTAAATAACACACACAAAACTGAACCCTCATAATTTGAGCTAGAGAATGATGACGTAGCTAGAAGCAGTAGCAGACACAAACCTCCACTCCAGAACCATCAAAATAAGTGAGAGCCACAGCCACCTAAGAGTAAGTAACAATATCACACTGAAGTGTCCCAAACATGGGGTGCAACTTGTAAATGATTCGTGACATCTCAGTATTCCAGTGTACACTCTCTTCTAAAATTGTGAATGTCTTCAATATGACCTAATAAACCACTCCTTAGTTTGATGTTCCACAGTTTATGCAGCACATCATCTATCTCAGACCTGACTTTCAAAATAGATGCCTTGATTTCAACAGGGTTTTGCCTGCAGCAGTGACAACCTGCCTCCAGGCAGACCTAAAAAAATGGTCTGGGGTTGGAAAAAACATCCTGCAATTGGACTGTATCCTTTCCAACAAAAGATCTTTTTCTCCATCTCTAGCAGRTTTTTTCATCCTTCCAAAATGCTTTCTTGCATTTTTTTCCATGCCTTGAAGAGACCTCCAAGTGTGGGAAATATTTTCTAGWTGATTACTTATTTTAAATATTCTCTAAAACCAACATATACARATCAGTTATGGGTTAATGTCCCTAAAAAGAGGGTATCTAAAAAACTCTCCTCTGTTGTTAGATAGGTATTTCACAGACTTTCAGAGGCYCAAAGTGACAAGAACATATGTTCTTGAGATGGTAGCCTAGCGTCTTGGAACCTTTAAAAACTCACAGAAAGTTCCTTTAAAAATCAAACTTTACAAATGTTACATTTATGAAAACAGGAAGCTAAACTATGYTTAAGATATTCCGGCAAATAAAAGATTACATATTACATCCTGAAGATCAGTTTTTACACTGGCCTCCTATCACTTAAACTGCCTAAGAAGTGGAAGATACAATACTTTAAAGACAGTGTTAAAGAAGCTCCAAAGAATGAGGAGTTGTGACATCAGATAGAAGAGTTTCCTTAGAGATTTTCAGTAGCTACTGTTTTCTTTTTCTAGGTAGTTCCAAAAGACAARACTTTTCAGAGATAAATTTCCTTCTTTTGTGGGAAAGCAGGTGTATAAATTGAGTGAAAATCTAGTTGCTCTCACCATCACAAACACTTGCTCTTAAGAAAAATATACAAGTCAATAATAAAAATAGGCCTTTGAATCTGTAGGAAAAATGGAAAATTGGCTTTCTAGTTGCAAACAGCTGCAGTACTACTAAAAGGAAAAAGAAACTCCCATAACCTCCCCAACAAAGATCTAAGACCTTCCAGAGTTTCCACTACACAAATATGAGTAACAGACTATGTTTTGTAATAAGATCACCTTAYTGAAAACACCTTTGCATTGTTTGATAAAATGCAGATCCACATAAACAGTAAAAATTCACAGAATGGTAGAATTCTAAGGCTCGGTGATGTATTATATGAAAACYGATATAAAGAGATTACAATCTGATGTCTGGATCCCCAAAACAATAAAACATATGCCAAATTTTAGAGACTAAATTACCCCTATATTCTACTAAAATCAAAGTGTCTGCAGGACTGAAGGCCTAAACTAGATCTTAGAACACAAAAAATAGTGCATACACTAAGCTAAGGAAACAGAATAGGAGGAACTACAGTAAACATTATGATAGCATTTGTGCCTGTCAACTAGAAAGCACATTTGAAAGCATTCACTGTGTCAACACGTTAGACCACTCCGAATATGGCTTTGCTGATGATGTGATTTCTTATTACTTACACTCTACTGAAGGGGTTTGGGACAATATAAACCTTGTGCAGATCTCTCGCATGCATGCATGCAGTACTATCATAGACTCAAATCCTGAATTAGTTTTCTGCTTTTAGCAATGCACAAATCAGATGCTGTTACCAAAGACTGCCACAAAAATACTAAAATAGCTTAAATGTTTCTCAGAGAACATGCCTGAGGTCCAAAAATTTTTAGATTTCATTGTAACAATAAAAAGGTTATTGACATTTCACAAAACTACTTGAGACAGTTTAYTGTAAACTAACACTGTGTGAAACAGAAAACACTGAAATGATGAGGAAAGTTACACAGGTAAAAATAAATTTGAAATGCCAAGGAGGAGACAAATCTGACACAACTTCCCAGAGCTGGCTAGACAACAAAACAGACTTCTGCATTGTCAGACTGTGCTGGTAAGTTAATCATCTGGAGTTGCGATAACAATCATCTTATTTAAGTATGATAATAACCTCTAATACCACCAGCTGATATAAAGGGTACATGAACAGAAATTCTCGAGCCACAACAATGAAGACTAGGGTATAGTCTGACCAAGGAATCACAGCAAGATTTCTTCTTAACGTACAAACCTTTGTGTTCCCTCTCACCCTGCAGGTATAGTAAAGGAAGCCAGYCTCAGAAGGTTGTCAAAATTTTAATATGAGAAAGATCTTTCCTTATCATACTATTTTCCTTTTAAAAATACATCCTGCTTTAAAAATGAGATTTACACAATTCACTGCCTAATTAGTTTCACATTTTTTCTGGGAAGAAAGCAAGTTCTCCAATTTTTTAAAAATGCTACAACTAAAAAGCTTTTGGAGCCTAATTCCCAATTTGCAGTCTTTGTCAGAGCACAGAGAGAAGTGTCATAAGATATTGTGGGAAGGGGTTTGATGGGTAAAGCCAAGGAGAAGTTGGGAGAGATATGGATGACATAACTACTGGTAGGTTTGATAGCTGAAAACATTAAAAAGCAGAACTGTGAGTGAAGGCAGACGTGTGAAACAAACAGCAGTATAAGAAATAATAAAGTTGCAGGTGAACCTCTACTGCATCCCTGAACAAGTAACGCCTGCAGCCCACAGAAAAGACCAGCCAGCCAGAAACCTAACTCAAAATCTTTAGCAGCAGAAAATCTTGCATGCAAGGCATCTGTAGAGGCACAAGAAGATACCTAATACAGTCTACAAACAAATGCAACACAYGTGGGAGAGAGAGACCTGGAAAATGCAATGCCTCTCCAGGATAGTTTCCACTGGGATTTCTGTTAAATTAAATGAAGTTACCCAAATGAAGGTATTTTGACACTTCGAATGAAATTTGTCCTTGTATTTCAGGCAGCAAATTCTTTCTTACTTAGAAATTTAGTCTGTGATTCTCCTGTGAAGAATTACACACAGTAAACCAGATATAGGAATAGCAGTCACGCATTGCTATGCATGTTATGGATTGTTAAATTTGCTGGTTAAATGGGTCACTTAAAAATCTTGAATTCAACTCATCCTGATAAAAATTTGATTGTTGATAAACAACATTGTCATTACAGCAAGGAAATATTAACTAAGTATTAATCTACTACCATATGTTGCAAAAGCAGCTATTCTGAATGAAAAAGAGCATACTTACTGGAGTCCTGTGTATATGAGCACTCCAGTGTTCCTCACATACACGTGTACACAGCACACGCACACACACACAGAGTTGCTTTTTCAAGGGTCGATTCCTTTTTGTGCATTCCTAGCTTTATGTGGTCTCCYCTTTTTCCCCTTCATGCTTCTAAGATGAGCTGGCAGCAGCTCAGTTCTTCCAGGGTGAGGAAAAAAAGGGCCAGCTATACTTACCAGCTGAAAAAAAAGAATCACTCTGCTGCTGCATTTGCTAGCAGTTAAAGGTAAGATCCCTTTTCAGTAGTTAATGTAAGTACTGTCCTTGCCTCTGGACCTCATGTGTTCTCAACTGCAGCTAGAGGAAGACTGCAATTGAATTAAATATAATGGCATACAACGTACAAATGTGCAGGCTATGAGCCATGTAAGGGGGTAAGGCTTCAGCCTGTCCCCCTGCTTGGGGGAATCCATTAGCTGGATAAAAATAACTGATCAGCGGAATATATCCACAAATAGACCACAAACAGTCAGGCAATAGGCACTGACACGTCCTCTACCTGTCACCTATTTTTTATATGCAATAACAATGCAAAAGCATCATCACTTTTCCCCTTTCACATACAAATACAAAGTATAACTGGTGCTTTATACCCCCGACTCAAAACAGCAGAATTTGGCCTTACTGAAGTATAAAATGAAAGAAAATTCCTAAATCAAGGACATCAATAGTTTGATCTACAGGAATTCAAAATCATCTAACCCTAGTAAGATTTCTAAAGCGATCTATTTGAAATGTTAGAAGTAGTCTGAAGTATTACAGAGATTTCAAACCAAACTATTTTGTACATTTCAGTCAAAGTAATTGCCGACTTCTCAAAAAAATATGTTCTTTCTACTATATCCAAATGTTTTTAACATGTAAATGCACTTGTCATCTTAAATGTAAGCAGGGTGCTGGTGCCCCGAATTAAACAAAAGAAGAAAAGTTAGGGCTGACAAGTATGTTGCTGTGTAACTATAAATTAAAAGTGGAATACCAAAAGGCATATTTAACTGTTGAGTACCTTTTCATCAGGCTATTGCCATTAGAATTTTTTATTAGATTTTTAAATTGGGCAAATAACAGATAAGAGATGTGACAAGTATATTAAACCTGATTTAGCAGATCTGACGCACTTAATCTTTTATTGTAAGGTTGGCATTTTATATWTGAAATGCTTTAAACAATGCTCCATTAACATGCAAAATAAGAAGAAATTCACTTTTAACTCTACTATATACAGTTATTGCAAGCACAGAATATCTAAAAACACAACCAACTTCCAACGGAAACATGAAAACACTCAAAACTTTGAATGTAATGTGAAATTTTAAATACTATAAAAAATACCCAATATCTGACAACAATAACAGTGAAACATAGAAGAATCATATACTAAAATGTCATTAGACTAACTTCTACAACATTGTATACTGTGAATTTTGAATGTTGGCTAGTCTGGACAGCAGTTGGCATTTCAAAAATAACTTATAAAGGGAGATCACCATATTTGAATACTTCAGAAAATAAATGAACACCTCCCTTTTATAGGTAAACAAACTCACATTGACTATAATCTCAGACTGATGTAGTTATAGCATATCTAAACAAATAAAATAGAAATTAACCTTGCTTCATTATTAAAAAGAATTTGATGTATGTATGGAAAAGTTCACATTAACCATCTAAAAGACTGAAAGCCCACATACTACAACTTTTTTTGCTCATATTGCACAAACTTCAATACACGAGAACCTTTTCAATCCAAATTCAAAGTAACACAACCACTTCAGTAACTCTGCAGAAGACTCAAGGAATCCAAGAGAGAAAATGTAGCCTAACTTTACTGGTCAGGTGCCCAACATAAAATGCAAGCATTTAAAATATTATAAAATGCCAAAACAACAATGAAACAACTCTATCAAAAGACAAGAATGAAACAGAAGGAAAAAAATCCTCCTAAGCAGAATTAGCTGATTGCCACAAAATAAAAGGCATTTAAAAACCACACAYGGTAACTGATTAACTCTATGTTTTCCTGTAATCCCTTTCATCTTTTTTAACTCTGTTGGTATGGTAGATTAAATGAGAACAATGTTTTGAATAGGGAAAAAAATTATAAACTAGATTTCATTGTTGCTGCACGTTAAAATTGAAATCTTTGTTGTGAAGACTCCAAAGTCAACTATTAACAATAAATCTATATGTAAATCAGTCTGCCTTCAAACACCAGCAGTGAGTCTTATCTTAGATCAAAATAAAAGGGCAAATGTATAATTACATCGTGCACAAGTTCTTAATGACATTCAGAACTTCCATATTGAAAACAGTATGTATGTTGAAAAACTAAGCAATAAAAGTTTTAGTACATTGGCTAAATTAAAATTTGCACAATGCAAACTGCTTTCCCTCCCTTATATTTTAAACCATAACAAAAAACATATGTAGAAGTAAGTATCTAATAATCCTTATAAGAGGACAACTGTCTAACAGGACAACTGTCTAAGCAAGAAGGCCACATGCTTTTTCTGCATGGACAGAAGCATGGTACGAAACATTAATATAATATGATTTTCAAGTCATGCTCAAAAAGTGGACTTAATTTCATTCGAATTTCTTCTTCAGAACTCATAATTTATTATCGTATTTCTCATTCATCTATTTTCCCATCAATAATATCAGATGAGGAAGTTCCATCCCTAGTACTTACAGACTGCAAAGACATCAGTGATATGAATTAGAGCCAGTGAAGGTGCTTGGGTAAGACTTTTCTGAATATTCTGCATCTTATAAGACTTTGGGTCTTATAAGATGCAGAATATTCAGAAAAATATGAGCACTAAAGTTGACAGGATTCAAGGCAGGCACTTTAAAATGAAGACCAAGAAATGCTCAATAAGTTACTAACACTTGACAAAAAAACAAAAACAACAACAACAACAAAAAACAAAAGCAGGGGTAAATCCTGCTTTCACCTTTTTTCCTTCCTCTAGATTATATCTCGTACACTTTTCAAAGCTCGTAACTGCTGAGGATAGATTTTTGCTTGTAACAACTTAATTACTACAGAACCTAGTTTCACCTTCAAAATAGGCTCCATGTTGTGAAGTAAGTGAAATGATGCCTTGTGGGGAAAAAAAAAATCTATTATTTAAAGACTGAATTATACAGAATGGAAACCAGAAAATCCTCCTATTGTGTTTGTCTATATGGCTCAACAGAAGGATTGGTGGTAAGATATATAACTTCTGTACAACAGATTTATACTTATTTGAGACATTTGGCTGATGCTGTGTATCTTGACTTTTGTAGCCTTGACTCTAAAACACGAAAAATGTTGACAGCCAAACATTTAGGCTGTGGTTCTGTTCCTCAGCAGTACTATCAATATTACATAGTGCTGCAGGTAGTTACTTAATATTTTACGTATATATATATATACACACATACTAAATATATATATATATACATATATATATAAACTGTATGTGTGTATGTATCTATGTATACATAAAACCTTCTGCGAGCTGTGCAAAGAAAGTAATCAGTAACATTAATAGGCTGCCATCCTTAGAGGGTGAATGGGACACACTTTGCTAAAGCCTTTCACAAGTACTTGCTGAAAGAAAAAGACTGAGGGATTTTGTTGGATTCTACTTCAGGTGCTTGAAGGCTTAATGGTCTAGAGAGTACTAGCCTTCTTTGTCCTTTTATTTCCACTTCAAGCCTGTCTCTTTTTCGTATCATACTTTTCAATCCATTCCTGTGTTAATTCTATTTCTAAATCCTACCCTGTCCTAACTTATCTTTCCACCTTGCTAAGCTAGTCCTGTATTCCTGCTTGGTCCCACCTTGGTTCCTTGCTTGATCTCAGTCTTCGTCCACAAGCTTTCACTTCAAGTCCGTTCCTTCCCTTTAGTTTCCTTATTTTCTGCTCACATTTTTATTCTTCCCCAGAAACAATTCCACCCTTCCAAAACCATTATATTCCTGATACTCCAGATCTGGTATTATCTGCATTTTATTCAATCTTCCATTTTTTTCATTCTGCTAGGAAACAGCAGGGGGAGCATCAAGAATAGGAGAGAGTCAACTTGCTAACACCCGACCTCACACAATACACTGTTCAAAATAGTTGCAGTCTTGAAACACTGGGTTGGGCAAGAGCACAAACTGATCAGTAAATTCTTAATATCATTCCTAACTAATTCTTGAGTATTTTCATACTTAACATTTTTCTCAACTATTCTTTGCAAAAAGATATATCCATGACATCAACATGACCCCACTCTGGTCAAGTTCTCTATCTCGAGATGGAAAGCTTGAAAATATCAGACTAACCATGAAATTATTTACCTATTTTTATGTTTTAAATATGGGTAAAACAATGTCTTCTCTTTCAGCCTTCTTTTCTGAAACAATCTTTATTGCCAAAATTTCCGTTTTTACTATCACTGGCACTATTTGAAAGCTAATGGAAACACCAGATGAAAAACTTCACCCTGTTATGTATTGGCAATCAGAAGTAGTTTCCATTAAGGAATATCAAGGAACTTTAACTATGTAACATTATGTACCATTGATAGTATCACTAAGGAAGACAAATGAGGACTAGATGTTTTGCCCTGCTGATGGCCATCAAGTTTTTTTGCTTTAGAATCAAGGCTACAAAATTCAAGATTTACATAAATCAAAAAACTCAGAACAAATCTTTAAATTTTGCAGTCATAAAGATTACTGAAGAGTAGATATTAATTTCAACTGGATAAATACATTTTTCTCGCCAAATCAATGAGTTGATCTTTTCAACAAATCCTAACAGCTTAACCATATTGTAGACACAGTGTAACCTACTGCCAGTCATCTATATGTTATTACAGTTTAATAATTTTTCATGCTACACTTGGAGATGAGTTGGAAAGCAGGCCTTTATATTTTTTTAAAGAGAAGAATAAAGAGAGTATGTTGTAGCAGCACCACAGATACTGACTGAATCTTTTAGATCACTTAAGGGTAATATTTTCTCATCTATATTCTTGCTGTACAATTTAATTTTGTTGTGAAATCTACTTTATTGAAAAAAACAATAATATGCTTGCTGAACAGTTTTTCTCGTTGAATACTGGATAAAATCAAATTCTCACGTCCCWTGAGGAGTATTTCCTTTTCAATTCTTTTCAATAACGAAATTCATCCATCTTCAAGAAGGAAAACTTCCCAGTAACTTACTAATTTTATCTTCAGAGCCCCAAATATTTTCAGGATCAACTAAAAATTTCTGGGAGCAAACAAAGCTAAAGTAGTAAAGCAGGGGTTTTTTTTGTTTGTTTGTTTGTATTTACTAATAGTCAATAAGATGCATTTGACAGGATTTATCCAACAGAAAGACAGATCATTATAGTAGAGAAGCAAAGAAGAAGTGACTTTATATCCCTCAACAACTCTAGCTTGTGGACAAACAGGAAAACCTTCTATTAAATTGACACCTGTTGGCCAACAGTATGATATGTAACTCTGATCTTTAATGTTCACCAGCTTCACTTTGAATTTTGTCCGAAAGATGCAGAGCAAGCATGTAAAATCAACAATAAACTGGACAACATGCAGAGTAAGGCATGCCCCAATAGAAGTTGAGCATTCCCTCTAAAAGAAAAGATGCTATAGAACAATCCTAAAGACAACATGAGCCTAGTAAGTAGATCTCTGCACACTGTATCAAGAATTGAGTATATAAAATGCTGATACAAGAACTTTTTTCTCTCTTTGCTAGCTGATAGGAATACAATCATGCCAACCACAAATATGGTTCAAATATAATGAGAAGTTATATGAAATTATATATAATATTTATATAAATTATATTAAGATTATATATGAAATGTGCTAAGAGCATGTATTCCGAGCACAAAAGTAGTAACAAAAGACGGAAGAGACGCTTTTCTCAAGCATAATAAATCCTAAGTTCTTTGTGTTTTTAGGGCCCCAAGAGCAAGCATTGGAGCTCTTGATTCAGATTACAAATTTGTGTTTCTTGTAACATCTCCTAAGAAATTTGAAAGAGCTGCATAATTTCTACTAACTTTGCCATATACAATTCTATAAAGTTATGAACAGACCAAGAAAGTACAAAGTGCCATGTCAAACATYGATTTGTTGAAATGAATACAAGATCACTTTCAAAATTCCAAGTACTATATCCAAAATATTAGTGATTTAGCAATATTAGTTTTAGATATGATGAATTACCTGTTCAAGAGACCTAAAAGTTAAGAGCATGCACAGTATTAATCTTCTGAAAAATCAGTCTTGTTTATACTAAGCACCTCTAAAATGGAGGCTCTTAAAGCAACTAGATAATGACTAAACATCTCAGTTATTCTAAATAGTTTATAATTGCCCTTGCTTTGATGGTTTAACATCAGTTGCTGAACTACTGTTATAACGCATATTTTTTCATAATTTTACTTTTTCAGAACTGTAATTACATCTATTACAAATGTGGCCAGATTCTCTGGAAAAAAATCCAAATAATCTCAATGAATTTCATAAGAAAAATAGCAAAGATGTCTTTCATAATTCTTCTTATTATATATAGGCAACGAAGCAAAATAATCACAAAAAACAAGCATTAAAGAGATTATCAATGATAAAAGCTGCTCTAATCATCTAGGGTATTTGAAAAATGGTTTAGGAATTAAGTAAAATCACTGAAAAGAATTTATAATAAGAACTTGTCAAAAGTTAAAAACATAGACTAGAAAAAAGTTTTTAATTATACAGTATATTTTAACTCCTATCAATCACTGTTAAAATAGTTTCAGAGTTTAATAAGCAGATATTTACCTGCTGGAACAAGACAATCTTTCCAATCAAAATATCCTGCGTAAATGCCAGGTTCTAATGACCCAACTATAGGATCTGCCTTAGATTCAATGTACATTTCAAAAAGTCTTTGGTCCAGCTCTTTCAAAGATTCCATGCTAACCTAAAAGAAAATCCAAAGAAAGAATATATTGTTGTTAGGAATTACATTAAATACCCCAAAACTTACAGCCTGTTTTCTTTGACTTCCAGCAAAAAGTAGCAATTACTTAAATGGTCATTTCATAATTAACTTATATATAAGTGTAGGAATTTCCATATTATCACTCTGTGCTAGCCAGTCCAAAATTCTTTTTCTGACTGTGGGCAGCTACAGCTATTTTCTGGAAAGGTGCAAGAAATGTCAGAGTAGGTAGATATTTCTATAACTGCCTAATGTGCAGGATTTTTTTCTGCCTGTCAGGAGGTACTGATTTTGCACCAACTTAACAACTGAATTTTGCCAGTGCTTTAAATATGATCATGCCCATAATAATTTTGTCAATGAAATACAAATGTTTACTTAAAATCCACCTGAATATAAGGAAGAACTTCTTCACTGTGAGGGTAATAGAGCACTGGAACAGGTTGCACAGGCTGTGGAGTCTCCTTCCCTGGAGATATTCAAAACCCGCCTGGATGCAACCCTGTCTAACATGCTCYAGGGTGATCCTGCTGAGCAGGGGAGTTGGATTAGATGATCTCCAGAGGTCCCTTCCAACCTCAACCATTCTGTGATTCTGTGTGTGAAAATAATTATAATTTACCAATTCTAATACTACAATTTATCATTTTCTGCTCTATACTTGAAAATACATAGATTTATTAAATAACCTCTGATTTCTGAAACTGTCCATGTGAACTTCCCCACACTACTTTAAGGCCCCTCTGTAAAACAAATGCAGAAGTTGCAGCTCGTGAAGAGCTGCGGTATTTTTCTGTCTATTTAGCAGATCTCAACATGATTTTTAAGTACTCCACAACACTTGAACACACTGAAAGCCAGAGGAAATGTTAATTTTTTTATCTTTGTATCTGAACAACTTTAGATTTTATACAGTTCTACTTTATTAAACATATGTTGCTCACCTATGTAGTTACAACTTCTAAAGCAATTGCAGGACACAATGCACATCATAAAACTTTCAAGTAAAAATTCAGTATCTTAATATTGTTATGGATTCGAAACACAAATTAAATATGCTGAAAATGTTAAGTAATTTCTGGTTAAGTGAATTTCTTATTGTATCAGTAAGAGTCTAAGAGATAGCCAAGTAAAATTTTTAGACTGTTGCTCATTTCTCTCAACCACCAGGGAGAAAGCAGGTACTTAAGGTCGGACAATTTGCAGAAGCAAAGTGGTTTAAATGGGAGGAAGAAGGCAGTGCTCCTAAACAATTCCAGAGCTCAGAAGAAGGAAGGAAGAAAACAATTTCTTATCACTGCTTTTTCCGTGAAAGAAAGAGAAAGGGTTTAATTCTACAAGCCACAGAAGAATGGACGAATCTTTTTCATTACAGGGACCTCTCTAAAGTCTGTTCTCTTTTGGCATACCTATGCTGCTAGCAGAAGAGAAAACTGCAATTCTTGAGTAAGGAATAGACAGAAAAGCATTTTGGAAGGAAAACGTTGAGTTCTGAGGAAAGCAGAGATATTACTGAGGTCAAAGGAGCTGCCAAATCAGAAAAAAATGGAGAGGTGAGTAGAAACAAGAGATACTACCACTTCTCTGATTTTCTACTTGATGAACCTTCTTTGATTTGTCAAAGATGTATCTATATCCCAAAGATGGGATGATTTTCATGAGGCACTGAGAATTTGCCCTGGGCAAAGATCATGGCTGAATTCTTCTCCTTTCCCTTCTACCTCACAACATGCCAATATCACATTTGAAAATGGATACAACCAAAAATGTTAAAAATCTCACGAAACCCTCATTTTCTCATTCCACACAATCACAGAAATGTAAACTTGGATGGATTTCAAGAGATTATTCAGTTCATTTTCTTATGATTAGGCAGGATAATTAGGCATGATTTGGCCATTCCTGTTGAAGACTGCAGCTAGTGGGAAAAATAAAATGGAAGTTCCATTGAGAAGTCCCTGCAAACATACATTTGTTTGAAGAACACTTGTGAAATCAAGGCTCCAACTGTCCTGAACAAAGGTTTTTAGAATTAATCAATTCTCCCTTCCACTTTTGTAGTCATTCAGAACAAAAGATCATTTGCATAGTCAGTACAGTTGTTTTGCATTTCAGTCCTCTTTTAACTGCTTTGAGTCCAATGCATAACTACGTAATTGTTGGTAATATCATATTTCAGCTTTTGGAAAGATTAAAAGCAAGAATGAACAATTCATCTGAATCTTCATTTGAGCCCAGGATTGGGGAGGGTGGCGGGGGGAAACGTTCCAGCAACATCCATTATTCATAGTCATCTTTCTGACTCCTAAGTGGAATAAATACTCTAAAAAAAATTCACTTGTTTCATTGTTATCTTTCTGCTGTAAACTTCCCTGTAAATATGGTTTTCCATTTTTGCATTAAAGTCATTTTGAACCTTTATCTTAGTAACAACTCTGTACATTACATTTGCCTAATCTGAACATCAGAACTTTGGAGACATTTTTATCCAGAAGCTTAATCAACAATCTAGGATAAATGTTATGGGATGCCTACATTTTTCTACTTGCTAATTGACTAAAGAAACTGATGATAAAAAGTTTTATTAAAGGATCTCCACAAAAAAGCACATTAAAAAGTGTAATGTAGAAATTGAACATAATTACTAACCCTGAATAAGTATCATAATTTGGCCATTTCTATGTAACTTAATATTTGGACACTTTAAGAAAAAGACAGTAATAACAAAAATACTTAGAATGTAAGAAAATCTTCTAGTTATCATTTTACATTTTCTTTATTTCCAGAATATTTAGAGAATAATTCTCTATTAACAAAAGCAACTTGGAAAAAAAAAGATAGTTTTAACCAACACACTCTATGAAGTTGCACCTTAAAATTCAATTTATAAATCTAATGAATTTATAATTATAGTTTTGGGTCAGTTTTGTTAAATAAGATCAAATCCTCTTTTTTCAAAAATTTTGCCAATTCTTTATTGCACAATTTTTTATCTGATATGTAACTAAATAAATTAAGAAACTTACAGAAATTTACAGGACAGACTAAACAATGAAACAATCAACCAGCCCCCCTAAACTCCACATTTATTTCTGTGAATTGCTAGCCTTCCTTAAAATTAACAAAGCATTCAAAATGGCCATCTTAAGATGACTAGCTAGCTACCCTCCTTCCAGCTAGAATCAGTGATTGGTAAGTACTATATAGGCAATACAGCACTGGTCACAGTTTTCAAAGGGTTAACATAGATTTTACATAGTCATAAATTATCCTGCAACTTCAACATCCGAATTTTGCCATTTATAAATCTGCCAGACTTTTAAAGGCAATGCTTTGATGTTGCTGTCCAAGAGATAGTGTTATGCCTCATTTGCTTATATTATCAAGATTTGCTTTTATAGTCACATACTGTACCTAAACCAACTCAACTCTGCATTGCCCAACAGCAAAGAATGCCGATATCCAGAATAATTTTGTATGCTGTATTAACAATACAAATCATATCAACTCCACTTGAATGTTATTCAAAATTACTTCAGCCACAGAAATCAAACAGTATTCATGCAGAATGAGACTAAGGATGTACTATAAAGCAGAAATACCAGTTTGGAGTGAAATGTTTGTTCTGTACTAGAATAGATAACATTTTACTTCCAGACAACAAATTTTTCTGAAAGTAAACTAAGTTTTGGTCCTAAGGATTAAGTCACAACATTTCTCATAAAAAATGATTAATCTTTACAAAAAGGAAGGAAAATGAGACAGCTACTGCCGCCCACTTTGACATTTTCGTTCTTTGAAAAAAAAAAAAAAAAGATCTGGTTTATGAACAACAGCTATCAGTAATACAGATTGCCAGATGAAATAATTTATCAAGTATATTTTTGAGATAATGATCTTCTATTCTTTGCATTAAGAAAACACAGTGACATTAAACAGCTTTACTTAGAAATCTGATAAACTTTGCCAGTGAGCGCACAAATCCTGAATAAGAGGCCGCATTTTCTGTACTAGCTGTTTAAGCCATATAGGAGCATACATAGCTATATCATCACTGTTGCTGTGTCCCTCAAATGATGCTTCGAATCCCACTTATTCGTAGAGGGCTTACTCAAGAGTCATTCTGGCTGTTTAAATACTTGCACTCAATTCCCACAGAAAGTAAAACAAACAGAAACTGTTTCATTCAAGCAAGGATACCTTATTTCAATGTTCTCACTTACTTGAGTTATTTTTTCAACTCCTTGAAAGCCATGTTTCTCAAAATGTTCAGCTATATTTAAGAAGGTATGACGTTCCAGATAGCAGCAGTTGCTGAGTGTAATTAAAAGCCTTTGCTCCTAAAAGCGTGTTTTAGAAGAAGAAAAAGTATAATGATTAGAAAAAATATCAGAAGGGGCCAATACCAAAAATGTGTCAATTTTATTGATGGGGTGGCAGGTGAGGGACAGTTGTACGATTAACATGCTTATAAATAAGTGGAGTTGACAAATATTTTGGTTAATAAAATTCTAAGAACTGAACGAACAATAGGTATAATGATTAAACCTGCACGCTTTTTTCTTATGAGATCCAGAGTATTCACTGGAATACCTATGAGTAATACAGAGCCATGGTTAAGACTCCTTTACAAAAATAAGGTTTGGACAGCTTTCCAGGAAGATGTTTCTCACTTTTGTTTCTAGAAATATGCTAAGAATTATGACCATTATAAAATGAAACCAAATACCATCTTCACTTTCACATGAAACTGGCTAAAACAAGGGAAGCAGAACAGGTATTGAATAAACGTACTTGCCCATTCTGAAATATTAGAGGGTTCAAAAATACTTGATATAATTTCAGCAGTTAATTTGAAAAATTCCAAGTTACCCTAACTTATCTACTTATCTTTGGTCTTCATTNNACAAGATCATATGTATCTCATGATACATTTTGGAATTCAGATTCCATAATTACCTTTTCCTGAGCTTGGTGTGACAAAGTGTAGTTTCCAGACTGATGACAAACAACCAAATTAAAGCTAGAACTACCCAAATTACAGCCTTAATTTTAATAATGTCTTCCTGTGAAACTTAGCACAAACTATTTAGATTCAGTCTTCTCTCTTCCCTCTCCTTCCCCTAATGGGGAAAACTTTCTGTTACCTCAGATGGCAGTTCAGGATCAACTATAGCAAATACATTGAAAACGAAATTATTTGGCAATGAAATAATCATTATCGTAGTTGAGATCTAGGAGGAATTTCTTCACTGTGAGAGTGACAGAGCACTGGAAGAGGTTGCCCAGAGAGGCTGTGGAGTCTCCTTCTCTGGAGATCTTCAAGGYCCGCCTGGATGCAACCCTGTCTACCATGCTCTAGGTGACCCTGCTGAGCAGGGGGGTTGGACTAGATGATCTCCAGAGGTCCCTTCCAACCTTACTGATTCTGTGATTCTAAGAATGATGTTGTTTTTACCCAGAATAATTTCGTACAGTTTTGTCTTCCAGTAATATAACTGGATGAGTAGTATAAAGATGTGCGGTTGCCTACTATTTTAAATTATTGTCAACTGGTATACAGAGTATTCATAAAAATAAGCATTTTAAAGTACAGTGAAAAATCTTACATGGGTCACTTAATTTCTCTCTTCTCATTAGTCAACTGCAAAATAGAATATAGTGTTCTGCCATTTACAGAAGAAAATTAATATGATACTGTGGAAACTAAATATTGTTTAACTGGCTGATTTTTCTTTTTTTACTTAAAAATATTTCTCCTTTAGAGATGAAGGAGAAAGGTGGGAACAGCCAAAAATTTACTTTGTGAACAATTAATATCAAAGTTCATGTGTTAAAAGAATAAAACAATATAAAGTACAAACTATTCAGATCTGCAACTCAGAAACTTGGCCTAATTTTGCAATCTGTGATTATTTATTGCAGTGAAAATGCTAACTGTTTTTGTAAATGTGGCAAAGCTGGACTTCTGATAAGATTTAAAATTCGTATAAAGTAACCACACAAAAGATTCTCATTATGTTTCTTGTGGGGAACAAGTGTATTTTTTTCATCAATCGTTCAGTTGGAAGAAAGTACACTGACCACCATTCAGTGACCAAAGTGCTAAGAATACTAAGAATTTTTTTCTGATTTCCTAAAAATAACTTTAAAAATGTAACTAATTAGTACTTTCTATGAGTAAAGTGAGTTTTGGGGGGAAAACCACTGAATATTTCTATTTTCACATTTTAGAAAACAATAATTAGGCTAGTCTTATCATTTAAAACTTAAGTGATACGTCAAAAGCAAAATTCTCGTATGTTTTAAAATCAGTGCTATTTTCCTGAACTCAGTCGTGGTGTTTCAGTTTCTGAGGGGCATCTGGTTTCAAAAAATGTTTTCACTAGTTACCCGAAGATAATACACTAAGATATCATAAATAAACAATGCTCTTTAAAGTAGCCTTATATTCAAGGCTTGTATGTTTACATTTTTGCAGTGTATCTAGGAAATGCCTCTGGAATACAAAATTGATGTCTAAAAAAGACAAACCAAACCCCCAAACACCTAATAAAAACAAGGACCATATTCCAGGAACTTTGAGAAGTTTCACATCACCTTTTAAAAACAGAAGCCAAACTTACTGAAGAAAGACTTGAGTCTTCATGAATGCTTCCAAACAAATCTGGAGATGAAACATCAACTGAAAGACTAGGAATATTGTTTAATTATTGAGTAGTATAGTGACTTTAATTATGCGATACAGAGATTTGACTTAACAGTTCGAAGAGAAGACTGCAATCTTGTTTCAAACCCTCTCACAGCAGATAACAAAGCAGCATAAGCTGCTCAATTTTTCTACAACGTCCAGAAAGCCAGCAGGTGCTTTGTGGAGAGACAAAGCTACTTCAGCTGCAGACCTTTCCTTCTCAAAGAATTTTCACCTTCTCTAATTTCTTTGGTTTGCCACAGATTCTGATCTGTTTTCTACGCCTATCCAGCCAATAGAGGGTCATCGAAACAGCAAATAAAAGTGGCCTTAGGGGAAAAGTTAATTTGCCTCTCTCTAATGCATGCTGCAGGTACTAGTATTTCCCAAGCCTCTCGCTTTTAGCAAAGAAATGACTGGTGCTCTCGGAAACTCAGGCTTTTCTGACTGCTTCTGACTCTGAAATAAGTGGTTTATACGCAATTATGGAACACAGCTAAACTTTCAAAATTTTACCAGAACTACTGATAGATCCAGTCAAAACCAAAGGGAAGGTGAGTAAAGCAAAGGCTGTTCCTCCATGAGTAGACATTACTTAGTGACAAGGAGAACTCATTCCATGTATGCTAATGCCAAAAACAACATACCTACTTCTAAAGAACACCACAACTCCCATCACCAAACAAAATGGAGTAAATAATAATATATTTCATTATCTTGTGCAATATTTATTACAYGATGTCACTCTATTTTGGCATAGAAAGTATCTACTCTTATTTCCAAGCATCACTAGCCAGAGGGAAAAGTATTCATAAGAAATATTTAATACTGAAGAGGGAAAACATCACTGACAAAAAAAATTTGAAATTGTCATCCACAATTTCAGAATAGTACCGTTGGCTCACATTTGTTTTACTTACTGTGATGTGTCTATGTCACCATCAGATTTTGTGCTCAGTTGTTCCAAACAGTCTATAAAAACCTAGGAAACAATAAAACTAGTTCTATATTTTCTGCAAGACCCTCCCCACAAAAATCTCAACTTCACTTTTACTACAGTCAACAAAAGCAGAATGATCATCATCATCTTTCATTGCCTTAAAGCTTATATACATCAGTAGAGAAACATTTTATTTATGCCTTTTGAATGCATATTTTAAATACTAAATGCATTTATTTTGCCACTCTGTTTACATGAGGTAAAAAATTTGGGGTTTTTTGGCACCATCTTTTATCATGCTAAGTGACCTCCACCATACAGGGCTAAAATTACATGGTGATAATCTCCTGATTCGCAAAGTACGTATTATTAATAAATTTCAAGTGATCAGTCTAAACAGAGAGCCCAAGCAAACATCATAGAAGCATCACTAAACCCCATATTTTGTTTTGGAACATGACTTCTCAATTTCACAATACTGTAATAACGGTTCATAAAACTAAAATACACTATTATCACTACGACTGCAGCTCAAATTCTTTAACATGTGATTTATCCCCCCTCTGACAATCTGATACCATTGGATTCAGTTAGTAAGCTGTACGCAGTTGCAGAGTTAAACATTTCTCAGGATCCGAGGGTGTACTGGAGGAACAACATACTGTCATCATTTTAAACTGTCTTTTGGGAGGTAGGCAGGGTGCGAAACACATATTTCTGTTGCTCACTTGTGTTCACAATTCCGTATTTTAAAATGCTTGAGTTACCTGCATGATACCAATGCTTAGCTGACACACATCCTCCTGGGTTTTCTGTTGCTGGAAAACCTGAAGATGGAAGTATATTATTTCAGTGGAACAGCTTCATGTGACTTTCTTCTCAAGGAAATGAGGAAGGAAAAGCATTACTAAAGCTAGTTCCTTCCTTTTGTAATTTTGCTGTCAGAATCCTTGGAATCAGGAGAGCAGCCATACAGAAAAGTCATGGCAAGAGCAACTGACAGCAGCTCTGACCAAGTAACCTACTCCTAAAGAGATGACATAGCTATGGGAATGACTGCTGGGATATGACACCTCCTAACTGACTGATTTTCTCCATCCTAGAAACAGGGAAAGAGAGTACATGTGCAAATTACCAGTTTGACAAGCACAAGGTGATAAAATGCTGAATGGAAAAAAGCCCTAGAACTGTGTACACCTGATGTGCATCATTGTTGGATAAGGGAATTACAGTAAAAACTCCCAGGACATTCAAAGGTATTTGCAGCCTGACAGAAAGGATTCACCATGAAGTAGACACTGCAGATTCTTTTGAAAAATATTCATCAAGAAAATGGATAAGCTAGTCATAAAATGCAAAAATAAGAGAGAAACAGTACTCATACAGAGGGGCCCAAAAGACTTTGGAAAACTATTAAGCATCCTCACATCACTGAAACCAGAAGGAAAAGGTCAGCATCAAACACAATCAGGGTCTCAATATACTGAGTGGATAGAGACTACTAAAACTACTGATTTAGAATAAAGTTTACAGAACTAAAAATCTGAATTTATGTTTTGCAAGCAGTCTGGATGCAATATTTAGTTAAGACTGGCTCCTGAGARTAGTTAGTTTTTCCAACAAAGTCACATCTACTGCTATCTGAAAATTACATTAGTAGCATTTTCCCATAAGAGGAGCTTTAAATATTTAAATATAGGTCTCATCTGCCCCATACACACACAATTCCCTCACAAGCAAAGGAAAACAAACATAATTCTGGTAGCCTGCAGCACAAAAAAGTATACATGAAGGAACCTTGTATTATTGTGTGAAAGTTCYTGTTCTGAAACCTAGTAATAATTTACAAAAAAWGAAAGAAAATAAAAAGTATAAACCAATACTTACGCTGACCTCTCCCGGTTTGCAGTCCAGCACAGTTTTAAGAGATTGTAAGGAATGGATAATGCACTGTTCAAACTGGGATGGCTGAAAGAAAACAACTTTTTAGCTCCTAGATGATGAGGATGGCATGCAAAATATATACTATTCAAACACACATATATAAATTCCCACCCCATACAGTAAGCTATTTATTTTCAACTTATCCCAAATAAGGAAAAATCATATGATTCACATATTACAAGAAGAATCCTCTGTAATGATGCACTTTCATACTTAACTACAAAATTATTACAATAAATCAATGCACATTTTTCTCTGAGAGACTCTTCCACCAAACAGCCTCTACTGTAACTGCTGTGAAAAAATTTTATACCTTGTTTGTGGTAGCATGTATAGACAACTACATTACAGATACTTGTGACACACACCCTTTATCTAAGCTGGGATAGAATTTCACCTTGGATATCTSAAATTTCTGCATTTTATTTCAGCACAAGGTTTTTAAGAAAAGCAAAAGGAAACTGCTGTCATGTGGAGAAAAAGAAAGCACTGTTTTGGGGAGCTTTCTTTTTAATCTTCAAGTTCCAAACCTAAAATACAAATGTCTTGATGCATGCACCAATTTCACTATGAAAGCGCAAATGAGTTCACAGCATTAGATTCATTAGTCAGTTTTTCCTTGCCTTCCTCTCTTCCCTGTTAAGTCACTCTTTTTTCTGAGACCGTTGGTATTAGGCAGGAAACTGTTGAAAAACAGGCATCACCGTTCTAGGAAAAAAGCACATCTTTCTATTGGATTTGGGTCAGACAGATGCGCAAAAAGCTTCTAAGTCATTCTAGAAGTCAACCTGGTTTGCATCCATAAGATAGTTTTGGCATTTTRTTTGAATGTCATCCATTTGAGGCTAAAGAAAACCTTTTATTTCTGTAAATGCTGGGGTGGAGGAGGCACACAAGACTGATGCCTGCAGGGCAACCTTAAAATCTTGAATAGAACCCACTAAGACAATCTCTATTACTTTTAGGACTGGCTTAAAAGAAGAAAAAAAACAAACCCAGTAAAGCGCTGCTCTTTTTATTTTTGTTTTCACATAATAAAACATCATACTTCAGGAGAAGGAGGCAGTTCAGATACATTAGACTTTGGATATTATCAGTTACAAGAAAGTTGGCTCTGTATCTTAGTATATGTTACCTGCAATATAAATGCTAAGCAGGTTAGCAGCCAATACTTCCCAAGTATCTTAAAATACAGTTTCTATCTTAARTCCACAATGTCTCCGAAGGGACTCCCTCATCCTTGTTTATACTGGTGAATTTTTGCTGCAATATCACTACAATCAGCTCTGCTCTAGTAGGCCATAGTAATCCTGTGACTACAAAACTGTTACTACAAAACTTAACCAACTGCCACCGTGTAAAATTTGGCATGCCTTTATCACAGCAACTCGACGCAGCGCCTCAGAAGGAGTTATTTATTAAAATACTGTACACATGGAATTCATGGGTGATTTCCAGATACACAAGATGCTGTTAAGCACCATTCTACAAAGGTAGGTTATGATACAGCAAAAGCATACAGAATCAGAAGCTTTCTTGGCAGACACTCCTCCCCCCTTCTATTTTACCAAAGAATAAAGTGAAAAACAGAAAGGTTAAGGGACTTGCCCAAACCAGTGGCAACTGAGACTAAGACTGCAAGTTATGAATCTGGTTATAATACTCTAATCACCCAGCGACACTCCTTCCTAATGCATATTGTGATTGCTTCATGCCCTCCTACTCAACTTCAAACATATATTTATAGTAGCAAACAAGAAAAACTAAAAAGAAAAAGAAAAAAAGAGGAGGCTTGTGGAGCATTCTCTAAAATAATATACACAAAGCTACGCTCCCTCCCACAGGCCCTCTCTGCTTTCGCAGATTGTTTTTAAGTCACACCTACAAAGTGCTCGCTGTGTTTTAGCCATTACTCATTACTGTTTATTTCCAGAAAGCATCTCACTAATTTATTTGAATTTGGTTTCAAGTCATTTGTTGTTTGTGTGTAGGAAATCTCCTAAATTAGTTGCTTTTCAGTTCAATTTCTCATTATAACAGATAAGTGACCTATTTATTCAGCTACAGACCAATTCCATGGTAGTGTGCCTACTAAGTTATGAAGCCTTTAGATGTGAACTGAACTTGTTGTGACCTTAAAAACAAWTTCTTTACTTCGGTAAACCATCCCTAAAATAAGATGCTTAACAATGAAAGCTATTACTGTTTATCTCAGCAAAATCAGACTAAAAGTTAGCAGTAATTATTCTGACACATTTAAATAACCTCACTTAAGGCAGAAAACCATTTTTAATTTGTTTTGACTCTCAATACATAACAGAAATCCACAAAGCTTTTATTTTTGCATTTTTTTTTAATATATGAATAGAGTCTCCTATAAATCAATGAGTAGGTGAGCTTGGATGGGGGGGGGGGAAGTACTTTGTCTAATGTATCCAGTAATTTAGATCCAGTAATTCATCACGGACTGAAATATACTGCACAAATTTTGGTTAAAAAAATGAATTATTGAAAATACAAACCTCAATCTAAAAGACCACTTAAAAATCTTTCCGCTTTTTAGAGAAAAAACACTACTAATTTTTTTAAAAAAATTAAAATGCGAGGTTGGTAAAGGGAGGGTTATTGAGACTTTTTTTACTAGATATGAAATGCATGAAAATAAATTGCTATGTAAAAGGTAATTTCTAAAAAGACTATTTTATTCTGSTAGCATTTTTACAAATAATAATCAGTCCCACTGGCCTACAAACCATTGAGCTTTTTTCATCTACTTTGGTCCTAAGTTTCACTCAAAATGGAGTTCATCAAGAAGGTTTTTCAGCACGAACCTTGTACACACAGCGTATGTACYATCAGTGTGAAAAGAAATACAGTAACTACTTAAGAGGTGAAGTGGCAAAGTCTCCAGGCAAATAGGAACTGGTTAGAAAATAGACATCAGAGAATTTCCTTGCAATCAGTAGTGCTAAAAAGCACTCTTTTACAATTCTGTTAAAGCTATTCCCCAGGTAAAACAATGTTGCTTTTGAAGACAAGAGAATATGCATCTGAAAGACCAAAATCACAAGYTTCCTGTGTTCCCTGTTCATCTGTTGAAGTAAAAACAGAGTAGAATATGAATTTTCATTTTATTAGTAGTATGTTAATACTGCACACATTCCTCAAAATAATGTTCTTCATGATCAATCTGGCAGAAATAAGGAGCTATTTTATCAGTAACATTACGTATTTTTTGTACTGTATAAAATATCACGATATAGTAATATCATTGCTGTGCAATTTTAAAATGACTTCAGGCATAAGAATTTAAGAAGTACAAAAAATAAACCTTGGAAGAGGAAGAAAAAAAATGAGTTTACCTTTTGTGATGGGATCTATAAGCGACTATCAACAAAAAACATTCCATCTTTCTACATTTTGATCATATTTTAATAAAACTACAGTCATCTCTAAAAATATATATAGACAAAGTCCAAAATAATGAAAATTTTTGGAAAACATACAAACTATCTTTGCAACACTTGCGAAAAAAGTGTCTACGACATGCATGTATACCCACCAAAGATGTCAAACCTTCGTTGTCAACAACCCAGTCTTCTTTTTCAGCTAGCCTCTTAATATCTGTGTGGGGG